>NC_133900.1:79609915-79912665 GCF_964199755.1 Larus michahellis | reverse complement strand
GCAGAAATGGTTGCTTGTAGAAGCATCTAGAAGCACATCAGCTGCTGCAGTGAGTAGTTGGGCTCATCTACTATTTTTTTACTAGTTTCTTCTCTCAGCTGCTTCTTCTCCCTTCTCATCTTCCAGCGCAGAAGTGACTCAATGGTAGCCACATCTCACTGTGGCGATAAAATTCGGTTTTGTGCTTCCCGTTCAGAAATATTTGCAGCATTTCTAAGTGATTTAGTAAGTGCCTTGCAGTGGTCAGCACTTACTGCCTCCTGCAGTTACCCTTTCAACTAAGATTTGAGATGGAGAAATGAGCTGAGCTGCGATATTGTAACCCATTTTGTTTTGCAAGAAAGCAGCTGGGGGACCGAAATATCTTAATAGGCCACAGCGCCTTTGTTGAATACGTTAGATCACATAAGCTGGAGCAAAAAAAGCCAAATAAATGACATATTTGGCAACCCTGAGGCACTTGATGTAAGAACCACTTTTTTAAATATACCAAAACATTTACAAACTAAGCTTTGGCATTTTAAAATTCATATATTTGGAATTTTCATTTGAGTAGCTTTTCTGTTAATTAAATTAATTTAAAAATCTAAATCCATACTTAAATATCAAAACAAGCAACCCTTTTTCTTGCGCCATAGAATTTTTTTGAATTTGCAATTTAAAATGTTGGCATTCCCCATTTGTTCTGGGCCAGTGTTATTTTTTTAATTTCAGAATAGCTAATAAACTAGAAAATCAATTTCCTCCCCTAATAGAGGACACTGTGAGCAACACTGAAGGAATAAAAGAAAGAGGGCATCTGTTGGCTTTTTAAAAAGTCTTCTAGCTTGAGCTAGAATGCTCTCACAACTGGCACAGAAGTCATGGATGCCATTGATTTTCATGCTTCTCTCAGCTTTTAACGTGATTGTACACAAGCAAATGCGAGAGCAATGAAAGACACACGCTTCATTGAAAGTTTCCTATTTAAGTCTGGTATTTCAAGGGAAGTTAAAAAAGTTGTCAGTAACGGAGAATAACGTGGAGGGCCTCGTGTCTAGTACATAAAACCTTTAAGGAATTGTCTCTTTTTAAAATGTCAGGTTTTGGTTAAACATAAAGAAAATGTGCTCTGGGATCTGCCCTATTTCACACTGAGCGCGGAAATGGAGCACGTGCTCTTCTTATTTATTACAAGCAGGAAAGCCAACAGATCATTTCAGACACAGAGAAATGCCTGTAATTTTTGACATTTTCTGTACCGTGCTTCGACGTTTATGATCTTTTCCTGAAGGAATATTTGTCTTAGAAACCACCACAGAAAAATCACAGGCCTCAAAAATCCAAGGAAAAGACATGGATGGGAAAAACTGAAGGCACAGTGGTATATGAATAAAGGAACTAAAAGTAGGTGAAGTAAAAAGAGCATTTCATTGCTAATTAAAAAACTTCCACATTTAAAGGCCACGCAATGGAATCCCTACTGATGAGGAAATGTGTATGTATGAACAGATGCAAAGAAAGTAATTATATGTCATGTTATATTTCATCTAATTACGAATTATGATGACTTTAAAGTATGTGTTTAGGAAGAAATATGGCTAAAAAAACCTCCCTGAAGTATGTACTCTGACCGATGCATTAGATTCAGGACAAATGGAAGCTTTTCTGTGGCCTTGGTGTAAATTAGCTCACAAATACAAAACAGTCCTGGACGCTGTTCTTCCTTTGTGCAAGAACAACTGACAAAAAGGAAGCTGCTGAAATACATATTAACACGGAACAAACAAGATACAGTATAATGTTTCAATAAAGGAGGAAGTATGCTGTAAAAGAGTTTATCTCCCGTTATAAAAAAAAAATCAGGATATCGTTCACTGGTCTATACAGGAAGATACATGAGCATCTATGAGTGTTGGCATTTTTAATCACTTTCTTTCTTTTATAAGGATAATATTTTTTACTTCATTAATTAAATCAATATCTGCAGTGTAGCACTAACAGAGAAAGCAGGAGGAAAAGGGCAACGACTGGGTGGCCGATGGCTATTTTACACTCGCTGTACGTTCTCTGCAGGTAAGGAAGACTCTGGCCATCACGTTGAAGAGCCAGGGCAAAATGCAGGCAGTTTAGGAGATAATCAAGATTAATGAGCAACAATGTGCAAGTGCAGGGGTTTTTGTGCGTGTTCTGTTCGTTTGCTTGGTACTTTTTCTCCCCATTGCATTTTTAAATTGATTTACAAATTATTTTATCTGGGATAGCCAAACGTTCTCAAAGAACAAAATTAAAATTCAGTGTGCTTTGAAAGTCCTCCATCTTGGGCTGGAGAAAGAGGTGACCCTTAAGAGATCCTTTCTCTTACTTATTTACGCTTTCATCATCTTTCTAGCAACGCTATTTTATCAGCGATAATACTGCCTCTGACATCTGCTACATAAATGCATAGCATCCTTTCCGAAGAAGTCACCAGTGGTGAAGTGTGCTCTGGAAAGGTCAGAGCAGAAGTAAAGTTCTGGTATTTTGCCATTAGCTTGGCACAGAGCCAAAGTGTTTTGGAAAACTACTTCTTTCCACTGAAACGGGATGTGATCCCTGTAGGAGAGGTCTGAACAGGCCTGGTCTTGCCAGCAACCCATCCTTTCCGTGACCTCTCCAGTGAGTAGTGGCCATTGTGGTGAAGGAGAGATGGGTTTGTGGGACAGACGCGTTGTGCTCTGGGGGCTCAGGGACCTGGCTTGTGCCCCGGTGCTAACGCAGGTGGCAAGTCTTGTGGCACATCGTAATTCCTCCGTGCCTTACCATCCCTCTCTGGGACGTTGAGGCAAGAGCACACCTTGCTTCCAACCAACGCTTGGAATTTACCTTTAGGATTAGTGATAATTGCAGGGTGGCCTAGCAACGGCGCCACAGAGCCGAGATATGTCCACATGGGCACGGGAGCATGCACCTCTGTTTGCACACGTGTGTGCGTGCACAGACGCAAGGCACTTTCACAGCCTAAGGAACAAGGCGAGCACACAGCAAGGCACCAGATTCCTCTTTCATTCACTAACCACCTTTGGATTCAGTTCTTGTGTGCGTTTTCACGGCCATGCAACGCTGGGTAGATGGTCCTTGTTTCTCTAATAGGGTCCAAGTGATTTTTTATTGTGAAAAATAAAATCTTAAAGAAAAGGTAAATATAAACAGGCGAGCTTGCTTTTGCACTGCTAATAAGAAATTACTTTCGCTTGCCGAAGGAATATTATATCTCGATAGTGAAAAATGGAAGAACATTTAGGGCCTGCTTAATGAAAAAATTAATTGCCTGATAACATTTTTGCGTAGTTGCAGTGGAGGAATACAAACTGTACCATTTCTATATTTATCAAACCGCCTTCTGACCTGCACATAATAAAACTTGACCACAGTTATGAATACAAAAATACATAAAAAAGTATGTGAGTTAATTTATAGCTTTCTGATAACTTTTCACTTAATTCACAGTCCTTTTCTCTAAGTATGGGTTTTGTAGTTAATAGTGGAGTTATGTGAGAGTGTAGGTATATGCCTCTCAGTTATGTGCTGCACTCTATGGTATCTTTGGGGTACGCCGTGAAGACGAAATGCAGTATTCATTGTAAGAATTCAACACAACAGTATGATGTGTTATATTGGATGCAAAGTATCACTATGGTGTATGACAATGTGCGATGGGAAAAGTAAAGTTCCTCTTACAAACAGCCCTTACTGAGTTCTGTCACCAGCCTGCTGGTTAGTGACAGGTCAGCGAGAGCAGCGTGTCCAAATAAAAAGCTTAATACAGCCACTGTGTCAGCATGAAGTACAGTATGGATACTTATAAAGCTTTAGGAAATATTAGATATGAATAAAAAACTACACCTGAACTTCACAACCAGGGAAGGTCCTCTGTGACCTATCTCAGATAAATGCATTGCTTTACAATATGTAACTTTGAGGAAAGTTTTGCTGATAGGGATTCCCTACGTGCTTACAAATTCAAAGTAGGCAAAAGCATCAGATGCTGGGAAGGAATGAATGCTTTTTTAATTTTATTTATTTTATTTTTTTTTAAGTATTTTAACATCCAACTTGAAAACATATACAAATGCATTTTGTAAGGGAAGTTACCCCTATGGGAATAGTTAAATTAAAGATAATGAAAAAACAAAGGCATTTTTAGTCATGCCACAGCACTGGCTAGATGCTCATGAGGTCCTTAAGTATTACACCCATGTGGTGCTGAGGGTCTCGAGCAGGCAGTAACTCTCAGGACACGGGCTCCCTGTCTGCGGCATTTCACTTCCCACCCGGTTCCCAGGACTACTGAGGGTACCTGGGCTCCACAATAGTTCACAAATGTGCTCTCCCAGAGTCTTTAGGTGTGCTGGGCTTGCAATACACTCTCCAAGGCTCCCATTAGTTGAAAGAAGACATCCAGATTTTCTAAGAGACTTTAACCACAATTACCCTTTACTTTAAATAGCAGAGAAAACAGTTGTAGCCAAAATAATAAACATATCATTCTGCATGGTTTTGTCTGTCAAGAAATTGGTCAGCTTTTAGGAAGTGAGTCAAAGTCCTCTAGGAGTCTTTTCTGCCTGATACACCGTTTCTCCCCTAAACCACAGAACCAGAGGTTCTCATCTGCACATTGATTACGCCTTTATTTTTCTGCTCAAACACCGAGAAGGTAAAAGACACTTTATTTTATAACTCTTACATATACCATTGTTTTATAATCCTCTAGTCAGTCTATTCAGGTAATTAAGTTCCTTCCTTACACGCTGGCTACCAGCCCACGAGGCAGAATAAGATTGATTTATCTACAGAACTGCACAGTTAAATCTATTCAAGTGTCATTGAGCCCAGATAGTTCACCCTTCCAACCTAGACCTGGTAGCGTGCCGCACATTAGTCCACTGGCTGCCTTTTCCTCAATCCCGGAGAGTATCCCTGAACTGAAGTCAATCCCTTGAAGTCAGTTAAGCAACCAAGATCACACAGTTACGCTAAGTGACGCTTAATATTTCATAAAAATACTGCAAAAAAAAAAAAATTCCCTATGGTGTCCAACAGCTGACATTTGTTGGAATAATTTATGCCTAGGCTTCTAAAGGTGTACAGTAGGGAGAGGTCTGCCCACATGAGATTTTAAACATATTTTGTCTAATTCAGACATCTTTAAACATTCCTCAAAGGCTCCAGGTTTGCCTGTGAGCCCACCGTTTCCGCAGGATTTGGGAGTCCAGTGGTAAGCGATGAATTATTACGGTATATTCAGCAGTGACAAGTGCAGTCGTAGGCTTATTCTTTTCATCACGCTTGTACGAGCTGTGTTGTAAGGAACTGCGACCTAATTTACATTTCCAGCTCTTTCTGGGGCTTTTAAATCCTAGTATTCCCTCTCTCCCCCGGTCCCGCCCCCATCCCTTTCCCCAGTGCTCATTTTATCTCTTGGCAAGACAGATCAGGCAGCCAGTTTGCTGTGACAGGAGGGTTAGTAAATGTTAAGGGTCTCTCTCAAAATGACAGACAGGCTCTGAGAAGAGTAGCCTGGTGGCTGCAGGCTTGTAAGGAGTCGGGTGACCATATGAGTCCTTCTGTCTTCATCATCCTCTCTGCAGAAGGCTGTAGACGGAGTGTAGAAGGAGTAAACCGTGGGACACAATCAGAGTGATTTAAATTTACAAATACTCAGGGCATCAGATGTACGTTCCCATGCTAGAAATTGGCCCGTAATGTGGAACTTGGCTTCAGAGATGTTTCAAAATATCGAGTAGGATCTCCGGAATGAATAGACCCGTTGTTGTAGTACCCACACACTATGAAGTGCCTGTTCAAACATATCCGCACCTCAATTTTATTTGGTTTGAAATTTTGGGAAGCAGTAGCAATACGTGGTTCCAGAGTATATTTTGGGAGCCAGGGTATCCAATGTTTTAATCTTTGAAAGAAACCCTGGCTTCATTACAATTAATAGTAACATTTCTGTTGGCATCGATGAAGCCAGATTTCACTTTTCCTTGTCTGTCACTTTTTAGCAGAAGATGTGGTGTTTTGATGCATTTAGGGTCGTCTTGTATAATATCCTGCCTGCATAGAAAAAGTTCCACTTTTAATTTTAAAAACCTTCTGTCTGTAAGGACATCAAAAGTACACATAGGTCAAAGTGAGAGCTATTTATCTGGACATTTTTCTCCTCCGTTGACTTTGGGCACACTGTGGAAAGGATAAATAAAAGATAGCTTGACCTAAGCTACAACTGATTTTGATTTTTTGATATCTAAATGTGAGGCACCAAATGTTCGCGGTCCAAATCAGCCTTTTTCCAAACTGGGAGCAAAATTACAGCAAATAATATTAAGTAATTCTGGCTGTGTGTATGAAGGAAGTTAAAAAAATGCTGAATAATAGGAGAAATGCTTTATTATTTTCAAGGCTTTATTTAATTAATAGTAGAGAAGAAATACAGAATTGGGAGCATCTACTATCTTGGGCTATAGAAGCCAAGGAGAAGATCAGTAGCAAAGTTTAGCTTTAGTTTTTCTCATGCAATTATATCTGAAAATCCAATTTTTTCTATTTTCTTCTCACCCACTTTCTTCCTCTCACAGTGGTCAGGCTGGTTTATCTCATCTTCAGTAGATGCTGGAGAGAATCCAGGGCCACCCACAGATTATTCTGAATTCAAGAGAACAACTTGTTTTCCTCCCAAAGAAACAACATTTTCTAAAACTGAAATTTATTGCTTCATTATTTTGGAATCAAGAACTCTAGATGGGAAATTCTGAAAAAATAAAAGACAGGAAGGAGCATGTTGCAACTAATTCATTTGTTTTCAAAAAGGGAAAATAGAACCAGAGAATGTTTAGGAGAATTGTCTAGCAGAAATTCTCTTCCCAGGTTTATAGCAGGGACAAGTGTAACTAATTCTACGTGAACTTGAAAGAAGAGGAGGAAGAAACTCGTATCTTAACCCCTCTATGGAAGACTCCAAGAGGGTAAATTCTCTTCAAACTTTTGAGAAAAAAAGAGGCACCATATAGATACGATTCACCAGCTTGTAGAATAGCCTCTGTAAATTGCCCTGTGGCAGTTTTTGTCCTTGCCCATTTAATAAAGAAACAAAGGAGTGTGTAGTACTGAAAAGAAAATAGGTAGAAGTAAAGGTAAGAAGCAAAAAAATCGCATACAATTTTCTGCTGTATCGAACAATGGTACTGGCAGATTGTCAAGTAGTAGGATTACATGGAATATAAGCATGAATATGCTAAAAATAGACATTTTATTTTTTTTTCTGGCAGCTAATTCTTGTTGCTTTAAGTTCAAGACTGGAACTTAAAAGCATGAAGACTCCATACCTCAGTGTAAGTAGGAGTTTCCTGCAAAACAGTGTGCTTATCACGCAGTACGCTGATATTGGTCTAGCTCTGTGTCTTGCTTGGCTGGCTCACAAATAGGCTAGTATGAACCAAAAGGATGTGGCAGCTGGTATAATTTGTAGGGAACATTTTTCTTTCGAGAAAAGTAGAGGCAGAGGTGATACGGAGTGCACGCTACCTAGCTACTGAGCAAAACTTGTCGAGAGAGGACATAAGTTGGAGTGCACTTGTTGTATAATCACCTGCGCATAATGTAATCACCTGCCTGCTCTTGTCTCAAGACTTGGCATTTAGTCTGGAAGGCTGAGGGAAATCCGTTGGAACCGAAGACAATCTCACCCTGAAGCCCTGGCAGCGTCCAACACCATTGCGCAAGAATGGGTTGCTTGCTGCTGTGGGCAGGCCTCTGCGTGGGAGCTTTTTGATGCTGATCCTCAAACTTTCAAGCTCCACCTCTCACTTTTCTTTTTGTTTTTTTTTTTTGCATTTGAGACAGCTTCTAACACTGTCGGTGTACTGGGCACCGAATCAGGGGCTTTCATGGGTGAAAGTCCCAGCAGCTCGAACAAATAGCTGGACCTACTCACATTCATTCTGTGATTTGAGCAACAAACTCACACGCATTATGTACACTGTCAGGTTGTACAGCTGCCCTTGGCAGGGAAGGTTTGTCGCTAACATCTGAGAATCAGGATCACTATTTAGCAACAAGGTGAATGTGGCTGATCCTTCTCTCAGGGGTTGGCTTATGTCTGAGGCAAGGCTAAGGGCGGATCCTGGCCCCCCCGAGCTGACTGTGGGGACACGATGCCATGTAGGACAGACCAAGCACAGCACACAGGACACAAATACTGAAAACCAACTTTCCTATTTACAGAGAACCAGGCCATCACGGCCACCAGCTCATGCAAGTTGATGTTGCTCCCATTAACTTCAGCGGAGCTTTGGGGACTTATGAGTTGGGAGTTTAGCTTTAAATCCTGCTGTATCCTGAAAATAAGGGATGGAAAGAGGTCCAACAGGTGGGTCATTGGACCTGAGACTAAACTTCTAAGAGTAGACGTAACATAGTCAAAGGAGTCTTATGGTAGCAAGCCTGGAAAAAGAGAATGCTCTTGCCCAGAGACAGCCAGAAGACAGCTGATTTAGAGGAAACTCTGTACCTGGCTTGAGTTCAAATCTCTGTGTTTAATTCAAATCTTTCAGTTCAAAGCTGAGCCAACCTAACAGAAAGGTACGAGGTACAAGCTGGAAGTTATGGTGTTAGAGTCATTTTAATCCACATAGCACATCCGCTAGATGAATAATGCTTCAGATACCTTAAGTAAATTTGATTAATTAAGCTGCCTAATGACATTCTACTGTTTCTTATAAGTCTAATTTTGTTTCAGAGCTAATAGGAGAAGAGCAGAGAACTGAGACACCGTCTCTCATCTTGGCTACGTTACAAATCAGTTACAAGTGCAACATGCAACTCAAAACCACACAGCTGATTTGCAATTATGCAAGCAAGCACTTCAGCTAATTGTATAATGACACCTAAATTACAGAGGTACAGTGACATTCACTTGTTATGCTCAAGGATACAAGCAGCAAAAAAAATGTGTCAAAATGTATAATTTTACTGTACAACTGGACACAGAGCTGAAAGAGGGACAATAAGTCCTTAATTAGTATCAAACTGAGCTGAGTTGTCTCTTCTGGCCATTACATACTGAACACTCGCAAACACTTATCACTTATTACTTTTATTTTTGCGCACTTCAAAGTTGGTAGCCTACAGAGGTGCTTTAAACGTAATTATTATTACATGGTGGAACTCAAACACCTGCTAGTTATATTTTAATTTTTTTTTTAAAAACCAAAAATAGTGCTTCGTCTCGCCTCCTGGTTGTGTGGACACTTCTGTTTATGCTCTCAAATGATCGTTTCTCAACTAGCAGCATTCTTTCCCCTGTGCTGTTGGTCTCCACCCATGACGACGGCAACAGTCCCCGTACAAACAACATATAGCTTCAGGGAAATGATGATAATGCCTCAAACTCTGCGCATTTGTTCGCCACACACCGTTTTTCTTAAGTAAAGTGAAAGTACCTTTTTTTTCCCTATAATTTTGTTGTAAGGCAAAAAAGAACAATTTCTCAGTAAGAAATATCGAGAGTCCAAAGCCCATGAATCTGTAGGCAAATTTGTCTGTGATTACGAAGAAGATCAGAAAAAAAAAAAAGAAAGAAAAAAAAGAAGTATATTTTCATTACAGCAAACCATGCATTTTGGAAAATAAATGCCGGGAATGGAAAGTGCTAACAATACCAGAAAAATAATATAAAACTAAAATATTTTGACTACTGTGAAACCTCCTGTAGCAGAAAACTTGAATGTTGTCTTTTAAGTTTTTGACATTAACCTTTTCCTTCCTATCTGCCAACATACCTAAAATTTTCAATATTCTTTTGCAGATCACCCCACCAGGAAAAGTCCTGTGTCCTGACTAGGGGGAAATAAGTGTTAACTGCACAGAACAAAACAACTCTCCCATTGCAACTGTTCTAATTAGAAGTGATCAGGTAATGAATTAGATGCAGAAGCAAACAAGCTGTGGAGAATCCAAATGAGCTGTTTCCTCAACTGGATTCAAAGCCGTCAACAGCCGAATGAGAATGTGTTGTCCCAAACCAGGTGCACAGGCATGGAGCCCTCAGCATATAAAAAATATACGAGGGGTAGTTGCTTAGTGGTACAAGGCATCTGTGCCCCGTCCTGAGCCAGTATTCCCGCAGTGACCAGCACGGGTGGATGGTGCTGGCTTTAGTGGCTGTGAGTCTATGGAGGGAGGGAAGAGAAGAAATAAAGGGGTATATTGGTTAAGAATATCTTCTCTTTGTCCATTTCTGCCAGGTTTTCTATAAATCCCTGGCAGATGGTGAAGCTTGCCTTGCCAGTGTACAGCTTAAGAGCATCTAGCAATATAAACAGGATTTATCCTACCAGAGAGGTAAACTGTGTCCTGCGTTCCCTCGGGATTCAATAGCACTTAACTGGTGCCAAGTGACACTCTTTGTACCTAACAGGGTGTTTGATGGCTAAGGAGAAAGACCAGATGAAGAGAATGTAACAGATCATTTTCCTATAGTGTATCATTGTCATGCATATGTTGGTTCTTCTTTAGTTAAAAAAAAAAAGGTGCTTGTATCAGTGGGATCACTCAAAGAATAAGTTGCTTTGAGAAAGGGATCAGCATCTGGCTCTGTTCTAACTAACATAACCCACAAAGAAATGGCTGCCACGAAATGAACGGATGCGCCTGGAAAACGGAAGCCAAATTCTCGTCGGACCTACGCAACTCTACCGGCTTCAGCAGAGCTATATGGGAGTAAGCGAGTGAAAATTAACTTTGGGTCTCCGCTAACAGTTCAGATACTTGGGCCGGATTCTGGATAAGTTTAGCTCTGGCTTAAATAGTACACAATTCCGCTATGTAAAGCAGAAAAGAGTTTGGCCATTTGTTAGGAAATAGCTGCACGTGAACACCCGTCTGTCACTACCGAACTCTAAACACAACTGTGTTTTGTTGATGCTTTAACTCGTGTGTACTGCTGTAATGTGCAAGAGCAATCTCCTCCAAATTGTTACTCTAATTAATGAGAGTGCTATGGTTTTAGGTTTGAATCGGGAAGCTGCTATTTGAATGATAGTACCAACTGATTTGGAGACAGTAATATCATCGGATGCTGTGCGTGAGGAACATGCCCAGCTGGAGAAGCTTTGAAGCAGTCTGAGTAGGAGAGTGAAGTTCTGTGGTATAATTAGTCTGGAAAGTAAAGACTGTCTGAGTCAAAGATGCTATCACACTTAATCATTTCTGTTGTATTTTTATTATGTATCATTGAAATCTAGAGGAAAAGCAAAGACAAGTATTCCCCGAGGGACAGATGCTGCTGTCATTCTTGATACAGAGCCTCTACAGACTTTTGTAGGAATTTCCAGTTAAAAGAGACGACAGGATAGGGAATTGCTCTGGCTGTGATCTGTGCATGGTGACAGGCAACAGAAGAGTTAACACCAGAAACCTCTTGCCGTACAGATAGTGCTGATTCAGCCACATCACTTCTGCATTATCAATAAACAACTTAACGGTGTTGAAATCACACACGATGTTTTCCTCTCGCCCCTACCACAAGGCAGCAGGGACCACCCAACTCAGCGTTGCAGTTGCGTTGAAATGTGCGCGTATTTGAAAGAAGTCATGAAACAATTTAACACGAGCTGTATTTCAGAACACATGCTTCTATGACAATGACTCTTGGGAACTGTGCAATGCAATGAGCGGTCCGTGGTATGCGTGAGTGGGAAGCTGCTTTCAGCAATATACACTGGTAGGACGAGGTAAGTCTGAACTGTTGGCCAATGAAATCCAGAAAATAACCAAAACTTTTGAGGCCATATACTGAAACAGGCTGGGGTTTCAGAATAGAAGTTGATGAAGACAGTAGGGACTGAGGAGACCCCAGCAACAGAAGATGAAGCAAAAAGCACATCATCTTTACAAAAAACCTTCACTTTATGAAAAACAATGATAGATAGTACACAGTTAATAAGGGAACAGTCAAAACAAAGGCATAAATCACACTTCCCACTTACCATACAATTCGCGTGTACATTTTAAGTGTCTCTCACTAATAAAAACCAATATCCTTTAGCGTTAGCAACTGTAAGAAAAATAATAAAAAAAAGAATGGAATGTGAAATTGCAGGAGCACTGTATGAGAAAGTAACTAATCAAAACACCACTAGACAATTCAGAAGTGGTAAAAGCATTGGGCATTTACAGCTTTACTGCAAATGTGGAAGTAAGAATAGGACTACAGAAAAAAATATATGACAGTTCAGACTGTAAATTCGTCAGAAAAAGATCTATAACCCTTGAAAATCTTATAGAAAAGATAGGGAGACACTTTCCTGAAGGTAACTCAGAACTATGGTAGGAAGCTCTCCTTGTTGCTTAGAGCAGCTACTGCTGTTGAAGCGATGAGGATGAGCTAATGTTGGAATGGCTTTTTTTTGCCATGGCCGATGTTAGGAACCACGTATTATTCTGTGCTAAAGGATTGAATGAGATTCGCAGATGAAAGGAGGATCTTATTTATATCTGCAACGTCGTAGTAGCGCAGTTGTGGCTGCTATGGACTGAGGCTGTAAGTCAGCCTACCAGCTTGTCTTCCCCTGCTACAGCTATAGCAGATCTGTCTAAGAAATGTACTACTTCTCCTGACAAACTTTGTGTGCTCTAGCTCAGCCATGCAGTCATTGCCTCGTATTTGCAAACACTAGCTGTATTTAATCATGCAAGAAAGACTAATTCCCTGCTACTCTGGGATAGTTATATACATCTCAACTTTTGCGATGAATTATGTGCTTACTGTAACATTTTTTCATATCCCCTTTCTGAATCAGTTTGTGCTTTAATGGCCACACAGACTGCGCTTTATGTACATCTTGCTTCTCAAGGAGTCTGTGGGGAGGCTTTGTAGTTCCACATCTGTTTTTACACATTCTTCTCTTTCTGTTTCTCTTTCATACCAAAAGAACATATGCATCAAAAAAAAAAAAAAAAAAAAGGGAAAAAAGACAAGAAATCCCTTTATGTCTCTTTTCCCCTCTCTCTTCTAACGCCCCCTCCACTGTTTTATGAAGATTCAGAATTGTTACCGTCCAGATGATCCAACTCCACTCTGGCAGTTTTACATGTACACAGATCTCATGGATTCACTCCCTCGTCTTGTTCAGATTTTGTAAATAGACTAAATGCTCTTTTCTGCAGGAAATGCTGATGCTGTGAAATGAAGATGCATTTATCTACACCACATACAATGGAATTCTGCCCTACGAACCCACCTCTGACTGTAAGCACTAGTTCAGGACAGCGAGCTTTCAGGCAACGTGACGGCGTGTTATGCCACAATTGAGGTTCCGTTGGGGAAGGTGTCCCTGCTCATTGCAAGTGGTTGGACTAGATGGCCTTTAAAGGTCCCTTCCAACCCAAACTATTCTATGATTTTATGCTATTAAGTCCTTTCTAGTTAAATCCTAGGCAACCAAGCATTGCGATGCTTGGCTTTTAGACATATTCTGCGTAATGGAGAACTATGTGTGTGTCCGTGAGCAAAGCTTTCATTATTTCTTCATGATCCAACAAAGAATGAGATCCTCATAGAAGAATTGTTCCAGCTTTCTGATCATTTTTGTGGGAAACAAAAAGGCTATTTGGATATCCCAAAAAACACTTGAAGGAGGAAGGCTTGCGAATGGAGCATGTGCTACTTACAGGATGTCCAGGTATGGCAGTATGGCTATGGCTTACATTACAATAGTGTAACCATGACTTGTTGGCTAGTGCGGATTTCGACTACCTCCACCCAAAGCCCTCAAACTTCACCTAACTTAATCTAAGGAAATCCAAGTCTTTCACAAGCAGAAGCAGGATGAGGTATGAAACCAGCTACTTCCAAAGAAAACTGGCATTTTATATAAATTTATTTGTTACATTTAAAAATATTTCTCCTTCTTCTGCAGAATCCCACTCTGCCTACACTGTCTGTAGAAGTGGTTCAAGTGCATTAGAATCAGAGTTAATCCAGTGGTCGAAAGTGGTGACAGTTTTGATTCAGTCCCTGGATTTGATCTGGCAGCAGTTTGTACGAGTTTCTTAATGCTATCCACCATGCATATTTGCAGGTTTGAAAATAGAGAAAATGTTATTAGTTTATTGGGTACAGAAGTTTATGTCCATGGGGAGAAAGTGTAGAAAGAATTTTCAGTTTTGGAGAATAATTTTTAATCTATTGGTTATATAACCGAGGGCACGTAGAAGATTTATCCCAGGGTTCATGTACCCTTGTACTCAAAGTGTTTACAAATATTGGCACATTTTCTATCGAAAAACATCTGAAAGCAAGCAATTCTTGATTTCATTAAAAAAAAAATAATGTTAAGACCAATAATTGAAAGTGCAGCGTAGGAACCAGAAAGTGGTGATGATCTCCTGAAATCCCTATGAAAAGAATGAAGAGAAAAATAAATTCTTAGGGGGGAAAAAAAAAAAAGAAAAAAAGATTTAACGCAACAAAAAAGAGAAGACTCCTCTCTGTCGTCCTTGGGAATGATTGCTACACAGGATGGTGCACAGCAGTATGACACAGAGTCCACAGCACAGCAGTTTAGATGACTTAGAAGCAGCAGGGCTGGTGGCTGTGCCTGAGATAAGGCTGATCCTGAATTGATGCAAGATCTGAGGTATGAGATAGTATAGCCTACATGTCACAAAGGTCACACATTGAACCTGTTTTCACAAATTAACATGCCATCGTGCATCCCTTGAATCATAACTTACCCTCCATCCACTCATAGCTTACAGCAAGTATGAGTTAAACAAATATCTTATCTTAGATCTTAATGGGTTTTCCGTGGAAATTTGTCTGTATATCCAAATATCTTCTTGTTGTTGAAGCCAAAGCTAAAATTACTGTTCTTCGGTGATATCATATTCATGTTCATATTCATTAGATACATCACGAAGGGATTTAGAAGAATACACATGAAACAGGTGAATCTCATGTATGAGATTACAGTGTTAACTCTGTTTATCACACTCAGAAAATATGCTCCTCCTTGCTTAAAGAGGAACTGCAATCATAGGTTCTGATTTACTTGTAAAATAATATTTATCCATTCCCAAGGCTGGTGTACTGTTTTCTCAAAGCTTCAGAAACCTTTTCCATTGGGAATGCGCAACTGTTGTGTCTGGGCTGGAAAACAGCCAGGAGGAAAAGGGATTTTGCCAGGGGAGGCCAGAACCTCCAATAGCCAGTAGGTCTTTTTGCAGGCAATATAATGGCTACCTGTTCCAAACAGCGGTCAAGAGTCAACTCTACACAGAACATTTCATAAAAGGTAGCCTGTAATGAAGTTTGTACTTTGTCCCCTTAAGTTAAGCTAATTGAACTTTGAAGTATAATTCAGGATATGGCCAGCTGATATCAGTAAGACCATAATGTCCGATATCAGTATACTCACTCGCAGTCCAAAAATCTGTTCTTTATGTTGGTGTGACAGGTATTCAAAAAAGACACGATCCAGAAAAATTAGCCAGCAGTTATGACTCAGAAATACCAAATGAGTTTTCACCCTAGAAATGCCAATGCCTTAAATACGATGTGAGATACCTATTCAAAATAAAAATCTGCTTTTGCATTAGAAAAGGGGGAGCATCACTGAATAGGTCTGTAAGCATCTTATTTAATTTTGCTTTATTTTGGAAATAAAAATAGACTTTTTTCATAGTGAGCAAAACTGGAACTCAGCTTCTTGCTCTAAGTCTCGACTAAAGATATGCCTCCCTGAAGGGAGTTTATAAATTAATCTATAATTGGGATGATTTTCTTTCCATCATTCTCACTCCAGTATTCCTGAAGACACTCTGGATCAATCACTTAAAAACCACATTAGCATAAACAATGCTAATTTAATATTACGTGCTACTAATTAATAGACATCCGTTCAGAAGAAGTTTAACAAATGAGCCTAACAAGTTGACTAATATTCCCACCAAACCTGTTGATGTGTGAACTTCAGAGGTGAGGTGACCCAAGCGACCTTGGCAGATAGCCAGTTGCCGCACCAGGCTGAAAGCTTTAAGAGGACAACAGCTTGGCTGAAGTGAAGTGAAGGACTTGGCAAAACAGAAGCTGCACTCAAGTTTTGCTGAATACGCAAGTGGAAGGCCGTGGAGAATCAGGCTTTCCATCTTAACGTGTACAAATATTGTCTCATCCGGTGCTCCCAGGAATTTGGGAGAGTCCTTTGAACCGGTTAAACAAATACACTGTGCTTCGGTCTTAAGCAGACAAGCATTTATGGCTTTCGTTGGAGTCAACAGCAGTTTTACGCTGGCTTCCAGCGTAAAACCCAGGACGAGCGTTGGGCTGTAAGTAGCCTACGGTGCTTGTTCCACGGTGTCAGGACACAACGTTTGTCACAACCTTCCCTTTTAACTGGCATTGCTGTTCCAGAGCTTTGGGATTTCCCCAGCAACCTGAGGACAATGTGCATTCTGCAAGGCACTTAAGCTGTCATTTGATTTCTTAAGACTTCGGAATGAAGGTATCACTGCAACCGGCTGTGCCATGAAGGCGTTTAAGGTAGACATTACTGCCTGTGGTGTTTGTGCTCAAAACACTTTGAAAGCTGAAATTACTGTTTGAAGAGGTAAAAAATGCAGGCTATGTTCAGTCTAGTGGCACTTTAATTCAGGTCAGTATTTTCTACAGTACCACCGTTATTCTTAGCCATGCATTAATTTCTTAACCCTAATATATTTGTAAGAGATTATCAGTGTGTATATATATTTTTATTCAGTGTAAAATTTTCAGGACATAGCACATACATATTTTTATATACATACTACGTCCTGAAAATTTTACACTGAATTTAAAGAGAATAATATGAGTAATAATATGTTTCCAGGACACCAATAATGTTTTCATTTCTTACTGTCTGTCTTTCTCCCAGAAAAAAATATGAACTGTCCTACTCAAAACAGACTCTGAGAAACACAAAATAAAAGCAACAGAGCAAAAGCCATTTACAAAACTTGAAATGGCTGATGATGTAGATCACAGGCCTCAGTTTAATTGCGTCTGTATCTTCTATCTGTAACATCAGTGAAAATATGGAAAATTAACTCTGAGGTCAAGTCACAGGAACCGAAAACTTTCTGGTGTACTATTCAGCTGCTTACACCGTATCTGTTTTCAAGACAGATGCTCTCAGGTGCATGAGCTATGAGAGTCGTACGAAATAGAAAAGGAATCCTTTTCCCCCCTTTCCATAAATCAGGTTTTTACGGTTCAGGTGGAATTCAAAATAAACAAAGTAGGAAAGAAACGGTGGCAAACTTTTCTGCGGATGGCACATTACACGAGACCAACTGAGAAGTAAACAGGGTTTTAATGCAGGAACTGAGATTTTAAAGGATGTTCACATTCCTTTTTTTTTTTTTCTGTCCAACTCTGTTAGATTGCTCAGCACCAGAAGCTTGTGCAGTTGTGCCTAGGAGAAAAGAAAAAGTCCTTTTAGAAGCGTTGTCCTTCACACTTCATGAATGAGCAGAAGAACCATTGCCCAATGGATTTTTCTCCTCCTACTTTCTGATTATTGCTTGACAGAAACACCTGGTTGGAAGCCCTAACACTTCCTTGAGCACAGAAACTTCCAGACTGCGCAAAATGGGGGCTCAGCTTGTCCTCACCTCTGGAAAGGAAGCCTGGAAGGGCCTGCAGGGAAGACTGGGAATGGACCACTTGAGGTTCACTCAGGGATTGTGCTGCTGAACACAACTTGGAAACGAGCATGCTGGTATGAAGTACAATTAGTATTTTATGCACGATGTAGTGAATGTGGGGGTTTTTTTCAGCCAAGGTTCAGTCTTGCATTCTTTGTATAAATCACTGTCCTCTTTACCTGAGTGGTAGATAGGAATGTTCAGGAAAATGGAACTGTTGTAAATCATCAAGGCAATATGAGAAAACGTTACTAAAGCAACTACAATCTTTAAATGGTTATACAGGGATTAGTGATGCAATAGCTTGCAATATTCTATTTAATTACCAGCAGAACTTAGCTGTACTTTCCAAAGGAAAAGGCTTTTTTAATAAAACGACAATATTTATTTTTACTAAATTACATTCATATTTAGATTATGTAAAGAAAAAAATACTCAGTGACAACAGATTTGTTGTCAGTAACAGTAATATAGGAATATTATTATTTGTTTCCACACTTGCTCAAAACACAGTGAAGAGATGTTATTCATACTTACCTTTAACATAATCTTTTTCTGGTTAAATGTCTTTGAGGTTTTACCTTCAATGATTCACGTATATAATACTCAGTGACTAAATTCTGCTCAGTGCTTTGCTAATCACCGTCATGCAGTCTGTTTACTTTATCGGTTTCAATTTGCTAAAAATCTAATTGGAGATGGTGTGATAGTATTATGTTCCTGAGATGGTGATGTTAATTAAGAAGCTTTTTTTCTGTCGCTTTTATTCTACTGAGCAGTTCGTGTTCCTGACAAGCAGTATTATATGAGAACAGCTTTTACTTCTGGAAAGAAATTAGAATCCTGTTATACCTGTTGAGCAATGAGAAGATAATTTAGTCCTTTAAAACATGTCTTGACAAAGCACCTCTTGATAGAAGCGATTTGCCTTATGAAATGGCACATAGCAAAGCCAGAGGAACTTGGCTTCCGTATCTGTCGTATATGGCTTCCATATCTGTCGTATATGGTGTAGACAGAAACAAACCCAGAAATTTTACTTATTGTGGGGATATCAGGGCTGGTTCTTTCAAAAGTTAGGAAGAAAGTGAAAAGGAATCCAAGCCGGAGAAAAGAGAAATAACTTCTTTAACAGTAAGTGAAATGCAAATGAAGAAAAACTAAAGGAAAACGGTTTCCTTTCAATTTACATTGTTTCTGTTGTATGATTTGTGCCTGTTTCATGTAAGAAGTGTGAAATGAGCAATAGGCAGTCACACACTATATAACAGGGGAAAGACATTTTTACTTGTAATGACCTCAGGAACATCATCCGATGCATTCAAAATGTTTTTACTCAGCAATTCAGGCAACAATAAAAGCGGAATTAATGTTATAGTTACACGGTACAATAATTTGGTGATTCTGCATGAAACTTCCACATTGTGATCGGTTCAATTACATTGCTCCTTCTTTGCATGTCACGGTGGAAATTGAGCCAAGTTTTGCTACCGGTGCTTTTTTTTTTTTTTTTAACTACATGTTTCATGTGTATCCCAGACCAGGGACAACTGGGAATCATTACTGTGACTCATTCACATGAGAATACATTGAAGAATGGATTGGCTTCAGTTTAAGAGAAAAGAATTGGAGTCATATATAATCTTAGCAAAAAACCCCACAACTGTGTAGCTTGCGACAGATTCTCCCTTGCTGAGCTGGAGAATTAAGGTCTGAGGCAGGGGACCGTAGGTCCCGGCAGAACCTGGAATCACTCAGAGTGATCAAGACTGTGGCGGGCATCTTCCCACGCACTGACGAATTTCGGATGGCTCTGGGTGGAGCTTTGCAAAACCGTGAGACACAAAGGCCTTTAATTCCTACAAAATGTTCCCAGGAAGCTCACAGAAAAGTTTCTGGGATATGAATTTTCAGCAGAATTGAGAGTGGGACAGATGCACATCAGATACAGAGGCATAATCACGTCTTTTCATAAGTTTTTATTGTACTGACTTACAACTTTGATGTAGACTGACCTCCACTTCAGCCGCAGCCCTGCAGAACAAGTGATACTCAAACCTCATGTGCAAAAGCAGCTCTAGTTGCTCCAGTACATTTCTTCCAGCATTTCAACTCCTCTTCCACCTTCCCTAAATTGTTTGAAGCACACTTTTTTTTTGGAGGACACCTTCTGATTCATCGCCTTTTCGTTCAGAAGTGGGAGACTGAAGGTTGCAGAAGCATTGCAGTGAAAAATATTGGGAAACTTGTAACAGTTATTCCATACAGGATGACATGGAAGATGGAATACAGTCTAGTTCTCACCAGCGGGAAAGGCTGACAAGTGTAACAAAATACCCTTTAGCCGTAAAGTAAACAAACATTGCATGGGTTTAGATTCTCCCACTGCTTCGGTTGTGGTGCCGCTATCAATGAGATTTCAAGGTTTCATCTGTGGTAAAGGCTACCTCAGTAACTTGAACAACAGGAAACAGAAGTCATGAAAAATATCTAATTAGGTGGTGTTTGGATTACTGTGATAGGCCTAATAAGAAATAGGCCTAAAATACCTTTTTGCATAGGAAGAATCTTCTATTCTGCTTCAGAAGGGATAAAAAATATTACCATAAACAAAATAATCATTATTCTGATCAAAAATATTGTTATTATATCTGGTTGCACATGCAGCTAAGAAACTCCAGAACAGTGAGGAAAAGGTGATTCGCAGCAAGGCTGGGGTCCTTGTGCTTCTGTTCGGAGGGAATAGCTTTTGCACGCTCTTGATTGTGGTAATCCCTTCGCGGTGATAACACAACAGAGGCCTGAAGGATCTTCAGCCACTGAATTCATTACCACCGTATCCATTTCAGTTGCCGGCCGTAGTAGGTGCATGTAGTTTTTTTTTCCAGTTTTGCATTGGAGAATTGTATTTGCAGAACTATCAAAATAGCACATATCCACTTCCACAAGTCACATAAATTATATTCAAATATGAATGTATCAGTTTCCAGATGAAGACTATAGTTAAGACAGCTTCTTTTGTTCCAGGATGACCACTGGGACAATATGCAACCTCTTTCATAAAAGAAATTCCTTGGTAAGATTGTAATAATGCCGAAAATGCTTGTGTACATTGTACAATCTTCTGCTGAAGGTGCAGGAAACCAGGCATGTTTCTCAGAACAGCACCAAGAAAACTAATTAGTTACCAAGAAAATAACACTAAATGAACACTAGCAAAAAGAGTGAATTGCAAATTATTTTGCAAACAATGGAAGATCAAAGTCATGAATATTAAAAGACCAATTCAAATAAACGCACTTCTTGGTGCTATTACTTTTATGGCCTTCTTCCCAGGCAAGAATTCTGTATTAGAAACCTAAGTTCCCAGGCAATTCATGGGTAAAGTAAGATTGACATTTAGAATAACATGCTGTACGTGTAGCTGCTGAGTGTTAAACAACTGGGTGGATGACAGTTATTAATCCTGTCCCTGAGTCAAGACACCTGATGCCTCTCCTGAAGACAAGTGCCTGAGTCTTAAAGAAATACAGTTGTAAGAAGAACTTCAGTTTTACGGGCAGAGCATTTGGTCGACAAATCTTGGTTTAATATTTCCTTATTGCCTCAAAGAATTCAAACCCTTACCACTTACTCAAAAAATTTCCGGACATTACAGATCTGAGATGGAACATGATGCTGCAACCTAGTAGTCTGGACACTAGACTGAGAAAGTGAATGATCTGGAGGCGGCAAAGACTGACTGTTTAAAGGACTGGACAATTTCTAAAACCTGCTCTGGGAAGAAGGCTTCTTCGGAAACTATCCTAGGCAGCTTAGGTGTTTTTTCCATCATTTCCTATTCCTTTTCTAGTCATATTAATATAAAAAAATAGAAAAAAAACCCCCACACCTTTTGAAACTGGCTAAAGGAGGGGCTGTGTTAGAATTTCACAGCTCCTCATGATGAAGTTTAAAAGATTGTACTTGCGGCTGCATTTGAGACGATCTTGAAAGCTGAATGTACATTAGATATGCTCTGATGATGTCTCTCAAGTCAAGTTCCTTGGAGAACATACATAGGAAATGACATAATTTTGGATCCTAACCTAGCCGTATAAGCAAGGTGTGAGCCAAGCATTGCGAGCTACTCAGCTATGTCAATTGTAGGCATCTCTGGAATTTAGTTTTAAAATGTGAGTCATCTTGGTATTTTGGATGGCAGCGCAGCAAGGATTTTTTTCTGAGCGCTGTTTGGACTTGATTTCCAAACTATGCTGCAGTCTAGGTGCCTCACTCCTTTGCTGCTTCTGACCCTTTGCCAGTTTGTTTTCAGGGAGGTTACTGCACTGAAGGACAGAGAGTTGGTTTATGTTGTAGAATAAGAGTAAACATAGAAGTGGATTCGGTTGTGTAAAAAGGCACTTTACGCGGCAAGTTTTCTCTTTGGCTTTTAAGGTATCTAGGTATCAGGAAGTTTTTTCTTCTAGTTCAGATTAAAAGTTTATTGTGCTTTTGTATACATAGCAGGAAGATATTGTAGGCAGCACAAAAAGGGCATTGTTCCTAGGCTATTTTTCATTGTTTTGTTACAGCATGTCTCAAGATAATTTTCTTCCTTCCAATTAGGAATCTGGCGTGTTTCAGAGATATGGAATGTACAATAATTATAATGATCAAGTAGCTGAGTGTTTGAATATGTGCCTAAAATGTATGGATAATTGGTATAAAATGTGAAAATATTTGACTAAGTGCCCTGAGACGCTCTTCTTCACACCTTAAAGACAATATTATGGTATTGAGATTTCATGCAAATAACAGCTTGGGTGATATTCTTTGTTCGTATCTATTGCATGTGGTTACATTTACATAAGTCACTGACTGAGTTTCCTCAAAGCAACTCCTTTCCACGCTTTAGGAATATGAACTAACATAGCAACCTGAATTTGTACAGCACAGGTCAACCTATTGCTCAATTTATTTATGCAGGTTATCTATACTGTGCTCTTACTTGGAGCAGGAAGCAGCACATCCATGTTTATGAGGTGCTTATCAAGTGAACCATCTGGACCTAGTTGACCTTTATTTTTTCCATTAGCCACCATATGTTCTTTCAGCTTAATTTCTACCTAATTTGCAATATCCTATTTTTTTTTTTTGAGATTATTCAGTTTATCACATCTAACAATGACACCATTTGAGAGTTACTTGACTATTCCACATAACGTTGCTGTCCGGGTCCTGCCATTGTAGTCTGCCCTTTGTCAGATGCCACCTTACCTTAGAAAGATTCCTTTTCCCTTTCCATTTACAGACTGTACCAAAATAAACATAGAGAAATGAGAAAAAATGTGCAGTGCTTTGAAGAGGAAAAATAAGTTGTAACTAATACACCTGAAAGAGTCATGGAACCAAATGAATGAGATTGAGGAAGAGAAGACAGATTAAAAGAATTCCCTAAAACGAGAAGGAAGGGTACTTCACTGGTTAAAAACTTCAGGTGTATAATTTTCTGAGTCTGAATCTTTCCAAGGAGACATCTCTAGAATTACTTATTTCAGTACTTTCCAAACCTTTTAAGTTACTTCAGGATGGTTGGATAATTCCTGCCAAATAACTCTGAAAAGTTCTGTTTGGTTTATGTAAATATCATTTTAACTGTGTTCCCTCCAAAAATGAAGACTCCCGAGGGAGAATTTCACTGAGGAGCACTGTAATAAATGCGTAGAAAATGCCTCGTGTTTTCTGAAGGTGTGCTGAAGTTTTATGTGGAATTATGACTCACATTTTTTTAAATTACCCTTATTTCTAATCCTAGAACTGTAAAAATCAAATCACATTTTCTCCAAATGATAACAAACCAAGAAATATTAACTCTTTCTTTGTTCCTTTATGAAGTTTGTATGTCAAGGTTTTGGTAGCTGGGGGAGCTACAGTGGCTTCTGCAAGAAGCTGCCAGAAGCTTCCGCCATGTCCGATACAGCCAATGCCAGCCGGCTCCAAGACAGACCCACTACTGGCCAAGGCCCATCAGTGATGGTGGTAGCACCTCGGGGATAACATAGTTAAGATGGGGAACAACAGCAACCAGAGGAGAGGAGTGAAAATATGCGAGAGAAAGAATTCTGCAGACACCAGTGAAGAAGGAGGGGAGGAGGTGCTCCACGCGCTGGAGCAGAGATTCCCCTGCAGCCCAAGGTGAAGACCATGATGAGGCAGGCTGTTCCCCTGCAGCCTGTGGAGGTTAAAGGTGGAGCAGTTATCCACCTGCAGCCCATGGAGGACCCCACACTGAAGCAGGTGGATGCCCGAAGAAGGCTGTAACCCCATGGAGAGCTTGTGCTGGAGCAGGGTCCTGGCAGGACCTCTGGATCCGTGGAGAGAGGAGCCCACGCTGGAGCAGGTTTGCTGGCAGGACTTGTGATCCCATGGGTGACCCACACTGAAGCAGTCTGTTCCTGATGGACTGCACTCCATGGAAGGGACCCACGCTGGAGCAGTTTGTGAAGAACTGCAGCCTGTGGGAAGGATTCGCTTTGGAGAAGTTTGTGGAGGGCTGTCTCCCATGGGAGGGAGCCCAGGCTGGAGCCGGGGAAGAGTGTGAGGTGTCCTCCCCCTGAGGAGGAAGAAGCGGCAGAGACAACACGTGATGGACTGACCCATTCCCTGTCCCCCTGCGCCGCTCGGGGGGAGGAGGTAGAGAAATCGGGACCGAAGCTGAGCCCAGGAAGAAGGGAGGGGTGGGGGAAAGGTGTTTTAAGAGTTAGGGTTTTTATTTCTCATTGTCCTACTCTGATTCGATTAGTAATAAATTAAACTAATTTCCCCAAGTCAAACCTGTTTTGTCTGTGATGGCAATTGCTGAGTGACCTCCCTGTCCTTATCTTGGCCCACAAAACTTTCATTGTGTTTTCTCTCCCCTGTCCAGCTGAGGAGGGGTGTGATAGAGCAGTTTTGGTGGGCACCTGGTGTCCAGCCAGTGTCAACCCACCACAGTTCCTTTATGTTTGGTGGATTTTTCGTATGGGACAGATGGCCAGCTCGCTATTTTCCCATTCTTTCCTGACCCTTGTAACGGTACATAGTTCACTACCTATGCTTGCTTTTCTTTTTTTCTCCATGGCATTCCGAAGGTTGTAAGTGAGAAGGAGAAAGGTTTTGTGGTAGCATGCACATAGCATGACTTATTCAGGAGGCTGTAGCTCTGTCTCTTTTTGAGCTTGCTATCTAGCAGCATAATTCTATCAGGTTAAATGAAGTCATCTGTGACCTATCAAAGTGTACATGACATCAGATTCAGCCTGCTCTGAAAGCTTCTTCCCAGAAGGTCTTGATATTGAATCCTCTGTGACACTACAGTGACAAGGCAAGTTACTATTCTGTCATGAAGCCAACTACCTCCATGAGAAGGCAGAAAAACCTGTGAATAAAGCCCAAAGAATAAATGTCAATATATTAGTTACAAGATAAATATCACATCTAAAGAAAGCACTGGAAATGGTACATACGATTACTGATTATTGTCTGCCTTGAGGGCTCTTTCAGTCCACAGAAAATAAGAAGCATATAGTAAAAGCGAAGAGGAAAACGCAAGAGGTTCAATATCCTTGTGAAAGGAAAGAATGGAGTAAAGGAACAGATATATAAAAGTTAAGTGGTCAGATTACATTCAGTGGGGGATAAAAGGCTTTTAGGATAGGATCAGCTAAGTACCAGAAATAAAAAGGTCACGGTGGTTATAGCCAGACAGTGGGAGGTTCAGGGCTGGAGTGATAACAGACAGCAGCAGAGACAGGAACGTGATAAAACTGAATGGATGAAATAGGATTAAGAGAGACATAATAAATTAAATCAACTGAAACCATACTTTGCTTATATAAAGCTATACTTTATATACAATTATTTTACTGATCACGAAGTTCAGAAAATTGCAGCCATCTTCAACAAGCCCGTTTGAAAAAAGAAACAAACAAAAAACGTGCTAAGCAAACAACACGCACGTGCGCAGAGGGAATATATTTTTGCAGTTTTCTTGACCCGTCTTGAAATATTTCTTCTCTGTTATAAACACCCCTGTGTCAACTAGAGGAAGCAGCC
Source organism: Larus michahellis (assembly GCF_964199755.1). NCBI lineage: Eukaryota > Metazoa > Chordata > Aves > Charadriiformes > Laridae > Larus > Larus michahellis. Next base: position 79,886,883 of record NC_133900.1, on the reverse strand, counting down.
GTTCTGGGAAAGGCATCACATCGTGCTGCTCAAATAAATTTTATAAGAAGAAAATTCCCTGGAGAAGGCTGACTTAATCAAGGAGGTCTTTTTGCTGGCTTACAGCAGGGCCATTTATTTTGCAACTCAGCTATGGGAAATTTATCCATCAAGTGGGTAAGATTTATATATGTATTCTATACTTGTGATCTAGTAGTTATAGCAGAATCTAGTAGTAGATATTAGTAGTGAGATTCGTCTCAAATACTTTTATTTGCTTGAATAAGCATGTAGTCCGTGTAATTTTTTTAGTCATTGTAGAGAGACTGATGCCTCCTCATCTACTCATTTCCATAAGGAAGGAATTTAGACAGCTCATTTTTAAATGCATGAAGTTAGGTGAGAGGAATACCACCCAAAGTGCCCCAGAAAGACTAAGCAAAGTAACTTCTATATCTACTGTCACCTGTGGAATTATTTATCAGCACAGATTGTTGGTGGTTTAACTTCAGGATGACAGACCGATGTTTGCATTTGTGACCTCTGTTCTTTAGGAGTTACAAATTTTCTCTAGAAGATACTGGAGAATCTAAATCACAGAACTGTAGAATCATAGAATCGTCTAGGTTGGAAGGGACCTTTCAGATCATCGAGTCCAACCATCAACCTAACTCTGACAAAACCACCACTAAACCATGTCCCTCAGCACCATGTCTACCTGTCTCTTAAATACCTCCAGGGATGGGGACTCCACCACTTCCCTGGGCAGCCTGTTCCAATGTTTGATAACCCTTTCAGTGTAGAAATTTTTCCTAATATCCAATCTAAACCTCCCCTGGCACAGCCTGAGGTCATTTCCTCTTGTCCAATCGCTTGTTCCTTGTGAGAAGAGACCAACCCCCACCTCTCTACAACCTCCTTTCAGATAGTTGTAGGGACCGATAAGGTGTCCCCTGAGCCACCTTTTCTCCAGACTGAACAATAGTTAAATGCTATCCCAACTGCATGAAAATAGGCCAGGTTAGGAGAAAAAGCGTGAAAATTAGCAATAAACGCAGTCTGTGCTGTCTGTCTTTTATGAATAACAAGTATGAATCACTGCATCTTTGAGGGAAAATGTTTACCTGATGGTCAGCCCTGGAGTCAGTTACAGCCTGGGAAATGTGGCCTCCGGAGCTGCATACCCAGCACCAGAAGCACTTACTCTGATTTGTAGTATCAAACATCTTTACAGACGACCACGGCTGATAAATTCACTTTCTTATCATATTTTCACGAGTCAGACACCATAATGGGCCCAGAGTAGCATGCACTGGCCTGCCATGTGGGTCTGGGTCCTAGAGAGACACAGTAGCAGTGGTTTCTGTAAGTTATTGCACATTTGCCATCCTCAAGAGGCCTTTTACTACCTCTTCTTATCTCATCCTTCCTAAAAGTTTTATTTTTCCACACCCATTGGCAGTACCCATTTAACAAGGCAATACCATGTATAAATACAATAGCCAAAACGTTAATTATACTAGTCTTAAAAAAAAATTTAAAAATTACATACATCATAGATGATTTGATATCTCGTCAAGGTATAACAATGTTCCGATCTGAAGCTCAAATAAATTATTAGGCTGTCACTAGGCTTTAAAGAAGGTCTCAGTAACTTTCTAGTGCCTTGATAACAGGTTTAGTTTTCCCCTGAAAGTTGGAGATAGTTGCAAATTTTCTATTGGATTAGTTAGGGTCATTGCTTGAGAATTTAAATCCAGCTTGCCATTGACTATATGGGATTTGATTCACTTATTACAGAAAAAGATAGTTAAATCATCCAAAGAAAAGCCTGGATTGCTGTTCCAATCCATGTTACATCCTCCTAATATAACAGCTTCGGCATTTTATCTATTTGACTGAAAGGAAAAAAAGCCTACAAAGCCAAAGATTTTAAGTCTGAATTAAGGAGAGAGATATTACACAGGAACATCGATTTGTTATGAGGAGTAGATAGAAAAAGATTACATTCTAAACTCATATTTTGTGAATTAAGAGGGCAAAGTACAACAGATATTGATCTCCGCACATAGGTAAACAGCAGTTGCAAATACGAATTGCTATTTCACCACACCATTCATGCAACGTGTCCCAAGGAGCTTTACTTGCTATCAATAAAAAAAACAACAAAACTGCTACTGAACCAGATAAGCCTTAGAAAACATATGTCTTTTAAGTAGTCTTAAAGTCAGAAAGCCAGCTGCTTGGGCCCAGCCAAAGGCTGATGCAGGAGTCGAGAAAGGGAAAAGCATCTGTCTGTAAGCCGCAGTCTTATCTGGGATTGGCAACGGCCAGGTAATGGCTCGCTGCCAGTAAACCTCCTCTGCTCAGAGGGGGAATGGGACAGATGGAACAAATCTCTCAGATTCTCCCATACTTCTCCAGATTGCTACCAAGGGCAACATCTTTTTGTGTTACCTAAACAGCTAGAGTCACTAGGACAGGGGTCTAAGAATATGACCCTAAAACAAAAGTGTGATCAAGCAGAAGCACCAATTCCAAGGCCAAGGGTGGAGGGAAACACCCTTGAGAGGTGATACCAGGTCCCAAAACCGTGCTGCCTCCCCTTGGCATTGCTTGGCAAGATGTTGTTTGTACTAGAAAAGAGTTTTAACACCCCTGCTCCCAGGCTGCTGCTGTTTAAGTATTCTGTCACCAGCTTGTGTGGGTTTTGTGTAATCTCTCAAGCCAAGAAGGAAAGTGCATATGTACATAAAGGATTTTGTTGGACTGAATGGTGGATTTCCTACACCAAATGACATAGTGCGATGCCTGCGTGGAAATGTATCTGTATTGGCTGGTCTTTTTGTTATTGTGGCTGGTCACAGAACGACTGGTAATTTGTCCTACCCCGTTCCCCTCCTTACACCTGTCACTTCTCTCGTTGCCTTCTCTGTCCGCTTCCCTTCGTTCACATTTCTTTCTACTTAGGTTATTTTCTCTTAAGTAAACCTCAGTTCTTACAAAATAACGCATATATACATACGAACCAAGACGAAATTAATAGTGTGTTGGCTGGTCTGTCTGTGTGTCATACTCACTTCCTTTTTTCACGTTTATCGTACCAGTCAGATGAAAGGTATTGGGAACACAGACTATCCGTGATGGTGTTTGTTGTGAAGAGGAAGGACTAAAGAGGGAAGGTGAAAACTGCGACAGACACAAAAAGGACAATTTGAACACAAAGAAAATGTGTTTTGCAAAAAAAAAAAAAACACCATTAAAAAAAAAAAAGAAAGAAAGGGAGTAAGAGCAGGACTGAGACAGATGAAATAGGAGGAAAGAAAGCCTTTGAGGCTAGTGCATTTTTTTGCAGTACACTAGCACTGCAAAATTATCTGTTTCAAACCGTTATTAGTTTTGATAGAATATTAGGGTATTTGTGAGTCAAGCTTCCAAGACTGACTGGTAACATCTGCTTTTCGTGAGTCTGTAGCACTCAACAACAGCATGTTACATGCTGTGGAGATTCATACACATTTATAAGATCATGATCACTTCCCACACATCAGAAGTTCTGAATCAGCTTTTAGCAGAAAAAAAGTGGTATAAGAAAAAAGTCTACTATTGTAATAATTAACTACTCTGCAAAATTATATCACAGAGAGATCAACTTTCTGCCATCTTGTCTGTTTTTGAGCTCAGCTAATGGCATTCCTTACTCTTGCCCTCTTGAATGGCTGATAGCGTTCAAAAGTAATACCTGTGAAAACTGCTTTTTCTTAAAGGGAAATTTCACACCCACGATGTTTTCCCTGTGAATCAATTTAAAGAGTAAGTGCAAATACGGTGTGTCTGGCTGAGCTGTGTTTCGGGATACAGACTATCAAAGCCTCCAAGACCTTGGTATAAAAGAGCGAGTGAGAAGATCAGCAGTAAATCCATTTGGATGTGTTGTTTGTCCAGCTTTCCCAGCGGGTGTGTGGCAGAAGCAAGAGCTAAGACATGTGTGAGCAGGACTGAAGTCAGGTCAGGACTGGAAGCAGCGCAGAGAGGAAGGCCAAGCCATAGGCAGAAAAGGGGGGTCCGGAGGGAAGGCAAACCTGTCGGTGGTTTGCAGTAGGTTGCCTGGCTCAGATAATGGCCGTGCAGCCCCAGGGATGTTATGGACTCCACGGCTTCCACAGCAGGAGCTTTGATAACCCTTTCCAGGAGCTATGCCTGTGAATTGTTTCCGTTGGTCTGTGATGAATCATCACACAGAGATGTGAGCCAAATGTCACCACCAGTTTATTTCGTTGTAAATTTGTAATAGGTTGCTGAAGGCAGGAAGTAAAAGATAATCAAATAGAAAATGCGAGTCAGCATTTCTTTGTCTGTTGTCGGTTGATAAATCAGCATATCATAACTGCTTAGCCTAATGAGAACTGCACCTACTGCTTGGGTCAAGGGAGGTGATTCTCCCCCTCTGCTCTGGTGAGACCCCATCTGGAGCACTGTGTCCAGCTGTGGGGCCCCCAACATAAGAAGGACATGGACCTGGTGGAGTGAGTCCAGAGGGGGCCATGAAGATGACCAGAGAGTTGGGGCATCTCTGCTGTGAGGACAGGCTGCAAGAGTTGGGGGTGTTCAGCCTGGAGAAGAGAAGGTCCCAGAGAGACCTTAGAGCCCCTTCCAGTCCATAAAGGGTCCCTACAGGCTGGGAATGGACTCTTTATCAGGGAGTCTAGCGATAGGATGAGGTGTAACAGTTTTAAACTGAAAGAAGGGAGATTTAGGTTAGATATAAGGAAGCAATTTTTTACAGTGAGGGTGGTGAAACCCTGGCCCAAGTTGCCCAGAGAGGTGGTAGATGCCCCATCGCTGGAAACATTCAAGATCAGGCTTGATGAGACTCTGAGCAACCTGATCTAGTTGCAGATGTCCCTGCTTACTGCAGGGGGGTTGGACTAGATGGCCTTTAAAGGTCCCTTCCAACCCAAACTGTTCTATGAATCTATGATTCTGTGATTCTATGATTCTATGATTTTATGAAAATTATTCTATATTAAAGTTACTTATCAAATATAGGCCTGGGAGATGCATTATAGGCCTTGATGTTTTCCAGTTTTATACAATGATTTAGTTGGAGTTTTATGAATAGGTATCTGAAGAGAGAAGCAACTATCACAAATCTTGAATTCCAAGGCTATTATGTACTTTTTTAACAAAGACGAAATCAGTCTTTTTGGAAAACCTGCAGCGTGATTTTTCGTCTTGGATTATAAGAATAAATCAAGATTTGTGCATAAAATTAAGTTATACGTGACTTTAAATGAAATTAAAAGAAGAAAGTATTCAGAGTCACCTGCTACCTGGTGTATGATGTATGCAATTCTTTCATTACTGCTACAGACAGAAATTTCTTTGCCAGAAGGCAGAAGTGTTTTTGAGAAGTCGTGTTTAGGCACTGAGTCTTTGCTTTTAAGGGATCTTCTGAGATCTTAAGAAGCAGTTTTACATTTGCTGTGGTATTATCTTTGCTCTTTGCTGTGAAATGTAATAATGCAATCTTGTAGTTTTGCAGTTTTAATTGGCCTTTGAAAACGGTAGTTTTCAAATGGTAATCTACAAGGAGGCTTAAAATCCTACAAAAAATGAAGGCTGCTGATTTAATTATAGTGGTGTATTGCTTGAAGAGTTAACACAAGCTAACTGTTTGTCTAATTCATGGGATTAAGCAATCACAAAATGGCCCCTCTTATGGTTTGCATTTTGTGTGGGAATCATGGATATTTTAAGAGCCACTGAAAGTGGCTACACTGAAATGAACAAGAAAAATCTCTCTTTTCTTTGCCCGTATCTACAACCCCTTTCTATGATATGAAGATCTTCAACAGTGATAGCCAACAAACAGAAACTTTTCCTTGCAATTGCTTCTGCTTCCAAGATGAACTGGTGTGGAACCAACCGAGTGCTGCATGCTGCAAAGGGGACAAAGATTTTTAGAGGTCTAGACAAGATAAACCACAAGAAGTGTGATATCTTTTTTTTTTCTCCTCCTCAATGAAACTACAGAAGGCTCAGAAATGTTTCATAAATGCGCAAAACAAACACAATTTAGAAAAATACTCCTCAGGTGCACAATATTACTGAGTTGCAATAATCTAATTGTCCAAAGCAGAAAAATGTTGTTTTGTTGGGATGAATGAGAGTTGAATGAAAACTTGGATATTTTTCAGAGCTGAAAAAGACTCATGGCCTCACTTTGTGGCTGACAGAAATAAAAATAGAAAAAAACGTGCTCAGTGAAGCTCCAATAGAGTTCAATTTTCACCTCACTGATAGCTTTAGTGCCTGTAAACAGATAAAAAACACTCTTTCTGAGTGCAAGAAATAAAACCGATTATATTGTAAATGAATGGGAGATTCTGGAAATTAAATGTGAATTTTATTTAATTCACATAGCTATTAGAAGGATTCATCCATATGTACACACAGCGCTATCTCCCTACAACTAAAATCTCTTAACAGATGTTATTAGGTAGAATTCAGTTCAAAAAGGGCTTCTCTAAAATAAAGAGTAGGTTGTTAATATCTACAAAAATTCCTCTACGAACACAAATGTAATGGTTATCTGACAAGACAGGAGTTTTCTTAAAAGCATTGCCATCTGTAGTATTTAGCAAGGATAACAGCACAAGAAAAAGCTTTTTTTTTTTTTAGGAAATTCTGTCCTTTTTTGTGCTTTGTTTTTTGAGTACTGTTTGTACTCTTTTTAGCATTTCAAGTGGCAAACCTAAACCCAAGCTTATACCTCTTTTTAAGTTATAAAAATGAACTCACTTGTTTTAGTTGCGTGCTATTCATTTTCTGCGGAAGCTGGCAATTTTCAAGTTATTGATTTAAATAGCGGCATTTAAAGGCAGTGCAATTTGCAAACATTTCCAGTAGCTAAGTTAGGACTTGGAAAGAATGTTGCAAGCTATAATGAAAATTCCGGTTTCTCTCACTTCTTATCATGTTGTCACATTCTGCATTCCTGAGGCAGACGGAAAATCATTATGCAGCCTTTGTGATGCAGCCACTATTTTGCCAGAAGTATAGTGCCATCATTTTAACAGCAGAGCTTTTATACTGTACTATATTCATATTTTTTTTCAGCAAGGATTTACAAACGTTCCTACCTGCATATTAGGCCAAGATATAACCCTAACACACAGTTTCCAAACAAAAACAGAATAAAGGAGAGGCTGAGGAACAGCTATAAGTACCTGTCTCATGCAAAGAGGAAAAAATAGTCAACACTTGCATCCTGCAAGGTGCTGAGGCACCTCATTTTCTGCTTTGCTTATTTCAGTGGTAGTCAATGGTATACAGAACGGAAACTTGAGAAAGAAGTCTGGTTTTGACTAGTGCTTATTCCTATTTGATGCAAGAAAGAAAAGCAAATGAGGACCAAAGCTCATTCAGGTGTGCTCACAGTGGAACTTCTTTACAGACCACTAATTCCATGATCAGTGAGCCCTTGCAAAAGCAGATAGTCCATTCACACTTGATAAACGTGTAATCCCTTTTATCTGGCAAATAACACAAACCTGAAACTGAACTGCCTTTCCTCCCTCTCTACAGTTTCTTTTCATTGCTATGCCTTTGCCCAGGCCGGGTATTTTAAAACTAATGCACCAGACCTGATGACTCTCATGTTTCTCTTATGGTAGGCGGTTACTCAACTTCTGTGATTTCAGAGAAATATTTGCAGGCACGCCGTTGCTGCAGAATCAACCAGGGGGCTCAGCACACGGGTTAGCCCCATGGACGAGAGGAAATGTTGGAAGCTACACTTGAGTTACCCTCTCCTGACGTGAGTGACCCTGGCCCAGTTAGTTGCTGGGTCTTTTGGCGTCATATCTTTTGTTCCATACCTTTGGGGTCAAATCTTTTGTTCCATACCTTTGGGATCATACCTTTTGTTTTGCTGTTTACAGCATAGCACATCAGAACCTTGCTGGGAGAATGTGACTTGCCTTTGAGGTCACAGAAGAGGGAGTTTTGGGAAGGCAGAGAAGGCAGAGAAGTATTTTACTCAATATACTGCTTCTAAAGAAGCCAATGACAGCGAAAACACAGCCCATGCTCTCAGCTAGCCTACCTAACCCAAATAAAAAGGAACTTTCCATTTGAGTGCCTAGCCTGGTGCTTTGGACAGGAGATGTAAACAAATAAACCTGACTAAATAAACTAAAAAAAAAAAAAAAAAAAAAAAATAATTCCTTAAATCCCAAGTGAAATAGTGGATTTTGGTCTCAATCTGGAAATTATAGCCTGCTGTATCTGTGATTGTTACTACACTTGGTTGAGGGTGACAGTGGTTCCTAGAAGGGAACGTGCACTGCTATAAATTCGGTGGTGGATCCCATTATATATATGTCTTTCGAGGATGGGCTGCAGAGCCTTGATATCCGAATGAGCTTCAAAATGTGAACAAATGTTAAGAAACTGGGAATGTTTGCTGCCAGTGAATTAACTCATTAGGAAGTATGATCTGTTAAATTGGGTTCAGAGTAAAGAAATAAACTAATTTGCTTAAATCACTGTCAGAGAAAAAATACCCAGAATTTATTAAGTATTTGAACAAATGTAGGCACTGTCTGGAATAGACGGTTTATAAGAGAGTGAAGATAGGTGAACTGGAAAACTTCTTCAAACTGTTCACATGCTAATGCTTTGTTTTGACTTTATTTGTATTCCTTTTGTGACACTTTTCACAAACTCTTTGCTGGATCCAATTGCTATTAAAATACTGCTTTGGGCTAATTTATTTTTTAAGCAAACATTGCAAAACACTTGTGGAAAATTAACAGTGAATTTTACATGCGAGTATTCACACTTAAAGATTTCTATTTAGCAGTATGTTCATCTGTCACGGCATAGAAACAACGCTTCTGCAGATGTGCAGAACAATATTCAGCAAATACTTTAAAAAGGGAAATTGTTTCAGGCAAATAGTGACTTCTTTGACAGAAAATTCAGTTAGAAAAAACGCCTAACATTATTTCCATAAACACATCCACCAGTTTGAGTGCGTACCTCTAAACCAATGCAGGTGCTTCTTTCACTGGGTGGTTGGCTGACACTCATTTCTCGTAGCCCAATTTAAGTGGATACTTAAAACTGCTTGTACAAAGACTAGCGGCTGCTAATTTCAAGAGGAGCTCAGTCTTTCAGATGGAATATCAAACCTTCCTGCATCTCACTGAATCACGGCAGAGTTTTGGTTTTGAGCTGATCCATAGTGAAAGGTTAGGGGGAAAGCAAGCTCAAGGTCAGGGATATATTAAGTCCTACTTAAGTTAACTTCTTAAGTAGTTATACAAGGACTGTCTGTCTCTGTCGGGATGCTTCCGGAATTCTCTCCTGCCAGAGTCTCAGTATTCATTCCTACAACGGTGTTAGTCAATAAAGCAGATCAGTTTTGGTATTCAGACAGAAAGAAAGTAGATATAATGACTGGTGATTCCCGTACTGGTCGCAACACACAGTGAAAAGCACCATGCATTTGCACCCTCAGCTAAAAGTTACATGGCTCCCTCTCTTGTGCCCAGGAGAAATGGCTCCTGCAAAATTCTTTGAAATACTACTTGACGAATGGCTGACTACATCTGATTGATCCTTTATCCAAACACTAGATAGCATCATGGTAGAGACCAGTGCTGCAGCCTGCCAGCAGCGGTGCGTTTTCGGAGACTATTGTTTCATATAGAGCAAAGTAACATTATTTTTTTTTCAATACACCTGACGAGGGGAAAAACCACCCCAAAAAGAATGAATATAGGAAATTATTACTTTAATTACTCCGCCCCTACCAGACAGAGAAGAAATTAAAAGCGACTAATTAATGCTCTCTATGAGAGAGAAACTTTTCACTGAACTTTTTCACTGAAACAGGTAATGGTAGGTAACCTATCAGATAATTTCTCAGCGTAGGAATTCCTCAGTGCAGCAGTTCCTCACATTAGAGGAACCTGTCAACCACAGAACACTGAGAGCTCTTCTGTTCACATATGAGAGAAAAGGGTCTCAGGAAAGAGGATGGGAAACCTTGGCAGGCTGGACTGGAGGACTGTGAGGTTCTCCATTTCAAGGAGGTCTGCTTGAGCCTAAAACCAACTACTGGTTGACAATATACACGTAAAATCACTCTTGTGTGACTAAAAGTTATCCTTCAGTGTGGAGACTTGATTCTACTTTGTACATTTAATGTATCTCATCAGGCCTTTCTTGCCCAGGACATTCACTGTAACTTTGAAAAACATGTAATAATTAATGTTTCAACCAGATTATTTTTGTTTTCTTCAACCAATAATTAAAGCCAAAGGCCTGTGTGAAAACAACTGCAGGTCCTGGGGAAAACGGTGAGTCTAGCTTCTTTATCTAAAACATGGAGACAAGTTTTTAGATTCGGTTAATAAAACTTTTTTTGCTTTCCACGCACACGGTGTTTACTGAAGGGACAAAGCAAAGCTAATCTCTGGGACTTGGATCGTAAGCGCCTGTCTTCACTGACAGACTGCTCGCGATGTGTCATGCAGCTTTCCTCTCCTTACTTGGCAGAATAACGCGATCCATGTTGGCTACTCCACTGCTGGATAAACTCCCCTCGTTGACCCCTCTGCTCACCAGCCTCCACCCCTAGATTTGTAAACTAACCCTATCTGTATCCAATGGCTGATCCAAGCCCTCACAGGAGGGGTGGAATGGGATTACCAACTCTTGAAAGCAGATCATCAACACGGTTTTACTGTAGGGGCAAAGTCATTGAATATTTATGGAACATAACTCGAGCCGGTTGTTCAGAAGCTCCAATGTACAAGCCTCAAGAAGACTCTAAAAGGAAAATGGCCATCTGAAACTGAGAAAAGTCCCCCCAGACGAAAACCTTTAGCTGTTTTCTTCTATAAAAAAGGCAACCATGCTCCAGTTCCTACAGCTGTAAACAACAGCAGAAATAGTTCAGGCAGACCACTGTATAGAATGAAATCACAGGCCACAAAAATGTCTTATGTTTTATATCCTGAGGGTAACAGCATAAACACAGCAACGCTTTGCAATTATGCAATGCCTTTGAGCTGAGGAGCCCAAAACGTTTTACGAAGGTGGGGAAGAACTGTGCTTTTGAAAGACTTACAAACAGCAGTGGGGAGCCTTCCATGCAGAGCTATGTGAAAAACTGATTATTTTCTCTATGGTCCTCCGGCTTAAATGAAAAAACAGAACCAAAAAGTCTGTTTGGATCAACAGAAGGATAGTTTTTTATTTTCTCGGTGAAGATGAAGGCTGCAAAAATCTATTTGCTTCACGTAAAATAAAATGTTCCACTTCATTTTTGCAAGTTGAAACCCTTTTCTAATATAGTCTTTATTCAAAAAATGTTTTAAAAACATATCAATAATGTTCTATTTTTAGAAATAGACATGATTGACAGTTTTGCCTGTTTTTATTTCATTTTGAGGTCTCTTTTGAACTTGATAGAAATTCATTAAATATTGCTGTTCTCCTTTCTAATTGATGTGTGTTCTGCTCTCCTCCCATTTATGTCATTAATAGCTCTACATCCTGAATTTGCACCAGTATCTGGTCCCACTGTGTAATGATTGATGTAACAATTCAATCTGAAAGCAGTGTCATGATGACTGAAATACACTTAATTGCACCGCGAGCAAGCCAAGCTTGCAGGGGATGGATGGAGTTTCAAGGCAAGCAATAACTCTAGTTATTAAGAAGCTGTGAGTAATGCTGATACTAAAGGCTATCCATATTGAGGATCATTCTTAATGTAAAATGAAGTATCTGAAATAATCCTTGTTAATCTTCTTAAAGTCTGATACAATTAAATTAAACAAGATATGAGAGAAAAAAAGCCATGAAAAATTTGACTGAATTGTGTTTCATTAACATTCTGCAATTTCCAGGTTTTTTTACACTAGCTGTAGAGTAGATGGGAAACCGGAAAAAAAAAAAAAAAAAAAAGAAAAAGAAGAAGAAGAAGAAAAAGAAAAAGGGAAAATAAACTCTTTGGTTCTCCAGCTTCCAGGAAAGCATTGCTGTTGGCCTAGAAAAGCCTCAAGCACGTAAGCATGACCATTGTTCTTCTATTGTACTCTGGGAGTACGGCATGTGCCCAGCTGTAGCTGTAGCTCTCTCCACTTATAGAAACTTTAATGACAGAGGCTCTGGAAATGCGTATGGCCTCTAACATTTGTGAGCTAAAGTTCTTAACTTTAGCTAAGTCTCTCCTAATTCTAAACAAACTGATATCAACTCAGATATCATCAACCAACTTTTGATGGCTTATGCTCAAGTGCAGTATTTGACCATATAGTGTTGTCCTCGAGTTATCCCCTCCAGACTTGAGCTTTGGAACAATTAAAGACATTACTGTTAGGGAATAAATCACAGCTTTTACATGAGGCCTAGTGCCAGCCGTAAGACACGAGGAGTTTATTCTGGCCAGAAATTATAGCTAAGGGCTTGGAAGTAGTGAGTATTAAATACAGGAAAGAGCACGAAGGACGGAGAAAGGAAAGACCCTTAACGAAGGAGTCATCTGAAACAGGGAAAGCTTTCTACTTTGGCTGTCGGTAATATGTGGACTAACACATGTGCAAATCTAACTATACACACAGACACACACTGTATTTGTACCCTGATTGGATTTTCAGATGTGTACGGAGATCTCCTCAAAACCTTTCTCCAAACCGAGCATCTTTTAGTGCGCAAGGAGGAAGCCACAAAAAATACAGGCCTGTGATACAAGGAGTAAATTTCTCAGACATTCTTGCAAAAAACTTTCTTGCCATCTAAATGTCATGAAGTCAAGACAAGTCTAACGACTCAAACAACCACAGCCACTGAATGCTATCAGCTGTTCTTATTTCTTCAGAGACTGATAATTTGAAGACAGAAGGTTTTCTGTAGTGTATCTGACTTCCCTTGTCTACCCACATCTAAAAAACGAAGACACAGATAAAATTATTTTCTTTTTAGCTTGAAGAATCCCTATAAGATTTGGATTTGGGTCAAAGGTATTGCAAGGTTGTTTTCATTGTGCAGATTGTTTTTCTCATTATAAAGTTTTGATATGAGAGCAATCTGATTTTTCTTTTTCCTCAGGCTGGTTAGTAAGTCTCTTTTCTGAGAATTCATCTCTGTGAACCATACTGGAGAATTTATTGTGACTACATATATAAATATGAAAGATCAGAATATGTTTCGTTACTAATATTCGTGTTTCAGAGAGCAGATCCATTCAAGATGCACTACTTCACTATTCTCTTTTGTAGGAAAGTATAACGTGTTTGTGGTTAAATATCCTCAGAAGATTCCTCCTCTTCTTTTTTTATGGCTTTGTTTCATATTTCCCACAGCCATGAAAGACCACACAAATAAAATATTCCTGTAAAAATGAATAACACAGTATCACAGAAATTATCTTAGTTCATTTGAGCACAGAACGGTTGTCAAACATGGTATTCATTTTTAACGTGAGGTATTTATTGTCTCATTCTCTCTTGTCTTCAAGAAGAAAATGAGATGATGATTAAAGAGGAAATGCCAGTAACAGTTTGTATCGCTCTGTATGGAACCAAAGTTCTTCTGTAATCCAGGAGTAAAAATGTAGTTATTTACTTAAGAAATAAAGAGTCTCTCCACTGAACTAATACTGCTCAGTGAATTATAGAGAAGGATAAATACTGTAAAAAGGTCCCAGGTATATTCACACATTTTTGAAAAGCACCATAGCTGTGATCACATTCTTTTTATATCCTGTTTCCAAAAATACTCCAGCAACAGTGTTTTCTGGCAGGAACATGTATAAAAATCGCCAAATGTTAGCATGACTATTACAGAATGTGTCTGGAAAGAAAATTTTAATTTCATTTTGCAAGCTTTTGTCTATAAAATACATTTCCTGGACTCAATAAAGTACTTAGGCAGAGGCTTAAGTCAAATTATTTTCAAAATGTATGCTAACATATTCTCTTCTGGAGTTGAGAACTAACTTGAAAGTATGATATTACTCTAAAGTTTAATTCATTTATTAGAAAGGTCAATTCTATATCTGTAGATAAAACCCAAACACAGACAGTACTGTAGGGGAAGGGATAAAACATGGAAACTAGGTGTCTTCCTTTTGTCTTCCACGCAGAATTAATTTAATTCTGAAAGAAGTCTAAGTTTCATAATGGATTTGTAAACAAGCCACAAGTTAAGATTTTTTAAATAGAAATTGCTCAGTAGTTAAGTTTAAAAAACACAATTTTTGATGTGTTCAGGATCTGTGAGCAGGCAAAAAAAATCCTAACAGTTATTTATGATGAATTTTTTCATCTAATAGCAAATTATCCACTTATAAGGAACAGAGGATTTTTATCGATTAATAACTGTTGGTAATTTTTTCTGTATTGTGTTTTTCAAATAGAACCTGTACTACTAATGTTTTTAAAAGGTGTGTGGAATTAACCCCAAGGTTTTCTTCTTTGGTAGTGATGAGTTAAATTTCTGTTTAAGGGCAACTGCTGTCTTGTTTAAATTCCTGATTAACCACATTCATTTTTTTGATATTTCTGGCATTTTTATTACTGTGGGTTTTTTCTGCTTTAAACAAAATTACTCTGATTGTTAGCAGATTCGCTCTGGTGATGGCCGGGGGTGACTAGGACCAACTCAGGCCAAAGCTGCAAGTACATAACATAACTCATTTGAGGCCTTGTCAGCACCTGCTCAAGTCACTAGTTCAGTCAATACCTGTTGAAGTCAACAGAAAATCTTCAAATAGACTTTGGCTATATCCCTGAGAAAGGAGAATCTGTATTTTTCTGGGAATCATGACTGCTTTGAGGACTGAAATAGTCAGTGGGAGAGATATCTGTGAGTTCCTTGTTGTCTGAAGTCACCACATTCTTTAACTGAGACTCATTTCCCTGATAAGTTCATTACTTTTCTTGGTAGGTCATTCCATTTTTATCACAAACAAACAGTATTTTAAAATATTTTCTAAAAGTCATAGAAGTGACTAAATTAGCTATTCATTAACGTTCTGTTATAGAGTCCATGTTTGTATCAGACTTACCTCAGCTCTTATATTCTGGAAAAAAATAAACACATTGATTTCTACAGTGTGACAGAAATGGTGACCCTCTCAGGGATACTAAGTGCAGTAATTCCCAGGCTTTCTTGTTATAGTTAGGTGTGGGTACCATACAGACTTCTGTTTGTTGCTGATCCCCCTCCTTCCCTCCCTCCCTCCCTCCCTCCCTCCCTTCCTTCCTTCCTTCCTCCCTTCCTTCCTTCCTTCCTTCCTTCCTTCCTTCCTTCCTTCCTTCCTTCCTTCCTTCCTTCCTTCCTTCCTTCCTTCCTTCCTTCCTTCCTTCCTTCCTTCCTCCCTTCCTCCCTTCCTCCCTTCCACCTTCTTCATTTAAGAGGAAAAAATGTAGACATTTTTTCTTATCATGTTTGTGCAACAGTAACAGCAATTGTTTGACAACCTTCTATTTTTTTTTTTTTGATACTGATTGATGTGATATTGCTCCTGTGAAAGCAAGGATCTGCAGATCTCAAAAACTGAAGGACTTATTTTAAAATAACCAGCAATAAATCTCTAGTGTTTAGTTAACCATCAAAGTAAGGAAAACACAGGGCAGGCTTTTTAAAGCAAAGCAAGTACACTTGCCATGGCCTTTGGGATATTTTCCCATGATTTGCTCGTACTGGAATTTTCAAGTAGAAATTCAAAAGCTGAGAATATCTTATTTCCTGCTACTCAGAGTGGAATAAAAGCTTCCCATGTAAGCATTCGCAGTAAGCAGAAATATCTGTAGCTCTGTAGAGTTGCTACCACGTTCTAGAGTTCCACACTGTTATGTTTTTTCAGACCTCTTTTTTATGTTTTAGATTCTGAACAGCCCTAGATGGTTTCAGCCATCATGTAATTTAACACTGAGTCATTCCCCGTTCCTGCAAGAAACCTTCCCTTATGCATGATTATATATTGTGAAAACGGATAGGCTAATTTTGCAACATGAATTTTCTATGGTAGCTGTTCTGCTACTATTTTAGTCTGTTTTTAATGATATACTCACTGCACCAGCCCTTTTATATACAATTACAATTTTGAAAAGTGACTAACTTTGGCTTAAATTATATACATTAACCCAGACTCTCTCCTGTGGAAGAGCGTGCACGGACCTTTTTGTAAGTTTTTAGACCTAAACAAAAATGTTTGGAAGAACGTGCCACACTACAGGTATTACCATTAGGTAGAGGTGGAAATGAGTGGGCTCTGACAGTTTCTCAACAGTCAAAGGTTTCTTTTGCCTTTGCTCACTTGTTTTTGTTTCTAAGCAAACGTGCAGCCGAACAGAGTGGAGCTACTTTGGATTTATATAAGACAAGTTGCGGGTGCAGAAGGTCCATTTGCCCCACAGTAGCCAAGAGTCCACTTTTATTTCTGCACACCTAAATAAAAAATAGATTTTGCTGTTGCTGCCAAAATGAACAAACTTAAAAATAAAATTCAATTTAACCTCTGCCTTGTTTTTGCTTTGTATCCCTCAACTCCAAGTAGAGGGAGAACTGACACTTGGTAGCCAACTTTTGCTTGCTCAGAAAAATGGAAGGTTAAATTGCCAGAGATTGAAAAATACTGACCCAGCCATTTAAGCTGAAAGAGAAAAAATGTATTAAATGGGCTAAAAGATACTGTACAACACCCAACTTAAAGATGCAATGAGAAGGATAAAGTCCCTTATTCTCAAATTTGTCAATAGGTCAACACAAAAGCTGCTATGCGTTGAGAAGCAATAACTGAAGGAAAGAGAGGAGGAGAGGCAGACAAGGGAAGCACAAAAAGCTTCTGCGTTGGAACTTCTTTTCTTTCTACAAAGGAACAGCTTTGGATCGTCCCCATGTGGAGGATGATAGAGATAAGAAGCTCTCTGGTGGTAAGCATCTGGGATGGGAGGGAAGATCATAGGATGTTGTGGGATTCTCTTTGTTTCTTGCTTTAACTGTGTATGTCTCCACTGTTTTTTTGAAGCTTTTCCAAACCCCAAGGCTTCTGAGGTTCTTGCATCACTCATTTTAACTTTTTTTTTTTTTTTTTTAATGTAACAATGTCAGAGCAATGTGTCTATGTGTTAACACAGGGGAATATCAGTGTTGGGCCTCTAATTAGATTCATATTCATATTCATATTGACATTTTAAAAAGTCCCCAGCACAAATGAGTTACAGTAATGATTACTTCCCTCCTGATGGGAAAAGATAGCAGTTGTTGCTCTGTGTACTAGTCCTGAGCCAAGGATATCCATAGATTCGAGTTTGATTGAAGCTCAAATAGATTGTGACATAATGAACTTGATTCATCGGTGCCGCCTTGAACAAACCAAGGCTCCCCCGCTAAGTTTCAGATTGTGTCTTGGGAGATCCGTGGAAACTCACTGTGTGTGTGGTGCTGGTGTCTGAAACTGAGTTCCAGTCTTCAAATCAAAGTCTTTAGTACCAGAAGACGCTGTACATTACTGGAGAATGACCAAGTAAATATTGGAGTGCTGCCATGTAAGTCAAGAGAGAGAGAGAAGCATGTTAACAGAGACAATTTGCTGCAGGGAACTACTTGGGAATGGTTTAAGGGGTGGGAGGAAAGAGTTTAGGGCACAAGGGAACAAACCCAAACATGCCTTATATTTATTCAGCACTCTGTAGGCCATACTCCAGTGGCCTTACCTTTAATGTTGAACATTTAATTTTTTTTGTAGACAAACAAGGGCTGAGTAAATCTTCCATTTTCAAGGTCTCTGCTCATCCCACTCATCATGTATTCTTTGATCAGTGGGAAACTGAAGTAAAGGCAATGCTTCAGGGCCTGATCCAGAAAGCTAGATAATTTTATTTACATGAAAAGTATTAGACAAATGTACGCTAACGGGTAGGGGCTGTACATGGTCATATTTGAAAGATAACTTAGGAAGTGTTAACTTGCCTGTATGTGAAGGCTGTTCAGGCAACTCTTTTTGCTAACTTTGAGGTAAAAGAAACCAGTAAAATAGCAAACTAATTATCAGCGTGGGTGGGGAAGGAATCATACATTTGACATCTGATTTATAGGCAATTGGTACAGCAATTTTTTGAAAACTGTGTTGATAAATATTATTTACTTTTGGTATCTTTGATGCTTTTAGTGATTTCTATGCAGAGCGCAGGATTTGAAATCAGAATTCAAAATCCAGTGATTTTTTACACTTGCTTCCATGAGAAATCAGGTCTTTCTCCGCCAGTTGGTCTGACTTGCTGTCTGTTAAAACGGCAGTTACTGAAAAATGTGTTTTTTTACCCACTGGGACTTAAAAAGGGCTGTAATTTCTCAAAAAGCCTAATTAAGTGTGAAATTTTGAAATATGTTAGAGTATTCCTCCAACTTAATTTTGTATTGAGATGTGCATGCGTAATATAATATGTCTTCATAAAGTTTAAACAAAGGTTGATAGATTAAATACAAAAGTAGTTTAGAATGTCTCATCAATCATGAAAAAAACATGGCAAAATCTTGCTAGTTTAGATTATTACACCAAAGTTTTGTACAAGACTTCACTTGTATAGACAATTATGTTCATAAAAGCTGCTTTTACTTGGATTGCGATGAACAAAATGTTCACAATATTAAGGCACTTCAGTGGTCACTGAGGAAGTCAAATGTTTGAGTTCAGTTTAGGAACACATTTCTATGGCTTGTGCTTTATATATAACGACCCCAGCTGTTCTTCCTCTCTGTTTTTTACTGGCTTGCCTGCATTTTCAATGACCCTACCATATACCAGGAGGTGCTTTTTCACCTGTAGAAGTTGGTTTCACTGTCTAAAGACTATAATTGCTTTGTTTATGTCTGGAGTAACACGGGTAAGATCCAGTGCTGCAACTTCTTCAGGATACAGCTTGCTTTTTTTTTTTTTTTTTTCAGTATCAGTAGCTGCAAGTTATTCTAAGTTATAACCTGCACCATTTTTTTACACTATCACGGCCTATTACATCCCCACCGAGCGTGGCTGTAATAACCGGTCATTTGCCGCATACAGTGACATGACTGACTAAATATCAAAATGATCTTTCAAGATTTAAGGCTATCTGTGATGAAACTATAAACTGTATAAACTCACAGGAATTATGCGTGCCTGCAAATGAATATGTTTTACAAGTGCATGGGTCATAATGGGTGATAGGAAATATCAAAAGATTAATAAAATGTTGTAAATGAAATGCAAGATAAAATGTGGCAGATCTGACATTTGCCATGCCTGCTTGTTGGTGAGGTTTTTTTCCTGCAGTTTTTCTACTTTTTTCAGTCTTCTCTGTCAATTACGCTAATTTTTACGTTACCATTTTACACCCTTATTTGTAATTTGGCTGAATTTGGCAGAAGATGCAAAACATAGATACCTTGACATTTTTGTTTGGAAATCATGAATCTTGACAAAATCTGTAGTCATTTGCTTATTCACTGTCATCATTACATTAAATACATCTCTGGTATGGCTCACTGAAATGTTTTAAACGCTTCTTTTTTTTCTCTGATAGGCATTTCCAAATACAATTTGTAAGAAACGCTTGGTATAGTCAACAGTGACATTTCACCACTTTAACAATATTTTTTGATTTTTTTTTTTCATCAATAGCGCTATTGACATTCTTTTGCTGAAAAGTGGCCAACGTTCCTTCGTCCGGACCTTTACCAATATCCCAGTGGAGCCTAGAATGAGGAACGTTTTGACAACTAGACACAAATAAGTTTCAGGATTCCAAAGCTGTATTTTATCTTGGCAGCTGCCCTGATTAGTTTCATCAGAAAATGCTTTCAGTTGTGTGAGTGAGGAAGAAGAACGTGACTCTGGACTACACAAGGCTTTTGGATTTTTGGTTGGGTTGGGTTGGGTTGGGTTTTTTCCCGACTTTGTTAGGCTTGGGACTTACTTTGGGACTTACACAAACTGATTTGGTAAAATGCCTTGATATTTCTGGATTTTTAGGAGGAATACACACAAACAGCTACCAAAAGCAACTTTTTTGTTCTAATAAATACTTTACTTTGCTTAATCTGTAACCTACAGGGGAATACCATTCAGTGGGTTGTCAGAGTTCACATGATTCTGTATGTAATTACCTTGGTATTATAATTGCCCTCTGTAACTGCCTATGCTGGAAATGATGTAAGTTTCTGACCAGGGGGGATGTTTTTACATTATTGCGTTATTCATGTTTAAAGCAAGTTGGTGAGGAGTATAATTGGAAAGAGAGAAAACAAGGTATTTAGATTAAAGCCCTTTATAGTAAAAGAATTTGGCTTTGGAAGATAAGTTTGGGGTTTTTTTTTGTGTGGCAGAATTGTTTTGAGGCAGATTAATATATACCCTATCCTATGGAATCATTATTTCTGCTCAGAAAAAAATTAATATTATAATAATTGAGAGGATTTGGGAAAAAGTCTTGACCTTCCGAACACTTCTTGAAAATAACGTGTTTTGGAACAACACACATGTCATTGTGAGAGCCTCCAAATTTATGTACTACATTGCAAAATAGCAACAATTTAGGGAATGAGATTATAACACTAATCAGCATGCCATGCAGTTAAATGTGGTTTCAATATGCTTGTGGCCTGGTTTCTGCTGCTTCTCTGAAGGAGGGGAATCTACTTCTTCAAATTTCAGAGGAAAGGTCATAAAATTTGTAAGATTAGAAATCTAGCAAATTCTACACATCTGCACCACCAGAACTCCCTGTTTTCATTACTTTCAAGTAAGCATACAATTTAAATTAACAATTATTCTGACTTTTCTTCACCTTTTCTATTAAAGTTCACACAGTGAATCAAAAAACCCTTCTAAATGATCAAGAAATGTTTCAATAAGCAATAGCTAGCTGTTGTACAGCAAATTAGTATGTTGATTCTCATTTGAAACCGTATCATCGTGTATTTTCCCCTGTTGTGCCCTGAATTATTTGTACCTCATTCAACTTTTGTCAGTTAATTCTAAAAACCATCTTTCAAATTCTGAAAGAAATCAATCATTTGCTGCAATTAAACTCAAACATTTAAACTTAAACATTTAAACTTGACACTTTACACTTAAACACTGCATCCTGAGAGTTTAAGTTTTGGGTTTTTTTTAATTCTTATTTACTACCTTCCTGGTGTTTCACCTTTTTTTATAAGCAGAAACATCTACTCATTCTCTCAATTATTTAAAGTTAAATGCTGATGACTGTAAAAAAATGGATACAGTACCCTAACCACAATAAGACAGAGATATATTTAAAGTTAATTAAAGGTAGAACACATTTTTGAAGTTTATGTCTCTATGAAGGATATACCCCATTACCTGCTTTAGCTGTTACAGCAAAGAAATCAAGAATTGAGGGGAAAAGGGAGGATATGTTTCTTTACAAATTAATGGTCATATTTTAAGTGCTGTATAATCTTTTGCAATAATGATGATATTCCTCTCGTTTATGCATCAAATATTTATACTAAAATAAAGGTGCTCATATGATTTCCCCTGCATGTCCACAAAGAGGTCTCAATTATCTTTACTAACGTAATTTATTCTTACAAAAGTTTCTTTTATGACTTGACTGTGAACAGCTGCTAGTATGAGCTTATACTGAGTACTTGATCTCTGTGAAGTAATTAGGATTGGTCAGAATTATGCTTTGGACATGTACAAAATAATCACAAGCTCTCTGAGTCTTTCAAGAAGAGGTAGTAGTTTAGTTAAAAAAAATATTGTGGAATTTTATAATAGTTTTAATGCTTTGTGACTTGGCTACACTGGCTTAGCCCACAGCATCATTCCTGAATATATTAAGCTACTGAAAGATTTAATGACTGAGTGAAGATTTTAGATTAAATTGTATTTTATCACATTCATGTGTGTAATTGTGTGAGCATGCACAGCCTCGGTTGCAAAGAAGAGCTGAAAACCATGGCTGAGTCATCAAATGCCTTTGTATCAGGACTCTGGCAAGGGGTTTTGAGAAGAGCAGTGTCCTATTCCACATGAGGTTATCAAATGCGTTGTTTTTTATTTCTGTCTTTCTCTCCAATTTGTATTGCCTCTTGCATCTTGTAAAGTCATTAGCAAAGCCATCCCAAATTGATCATGAGTCACAGAATCACAGAATGGTCGGGGTTGGAAGGGCCCTCTGGAGATCACCCAGTCCAACCTCCCTGCCAGAGCCGGGTCACCCAGAGCAGGTCGCACAGGAACGCGTCCAGGCGGGTTTGGAATGTCAGAAACTCCTCTAATTCAAAATGGGAAAACAGTTTCTTTCTAAGTAAAAATAAGAAAATTCGACAGCTTTTTTTAAAGAGGACTAGCTTTAACTTGTGCAGCAGCCTTTGTAAACTGGTTCCATACCCGAATCTCCCAGATTGAGAACAGTGTCCACCACCTGCACTAGCTGTTGACATAAAACAACAACATGCTCCTGCTTGGTCTGAGCTGCAAAATGCACGCTCAAGTTCTTGCCTGGCTTATTTAGTTACTTCCATAGATATGATCTTTGGAGGAAAACTCATCTTTGGTTTTACTTGTGAACATACACTACCAGTAACGTGAATACTTGAACCGTGAACTTAAGCCCAGCTTCTTTTTGGACCAAGAGGGTGGAGATCTTGGGATCCAGTGGCAAGTCTCTGCTTCTTATGAATGATTGCATTCACTCTGTACCCAGAATAAATATGAATAGCCTCTGAGCCACTCTCATTTATGCCTGATAGCCTCCATTTGTGACAGATAATATACCACTAAAGAATTCCAGGAGAAGATCACCCACCGGATGTCTTTTTTCCCAGCCTGTGATGCACTGCATATGGCAGTGTAGTTTGGTAGAGGCATTGGAAGGAATTGCACTTGATCCACTGCTGCTAATTTCTGTCTCTCATACACTGCTTATGAGGTATGAAAGAACAAAAAATAGATTAAAATCTGGCCTTGTCTGTCTTTTTTGTTTTTTTCCTGGTAATAGTTCTTGTGAAAAGAATTCACTTATGAACACCTGAATGTTCGTCAAGTGAATGGGGAATGAATACAAAAATAGGCTGAGCATGACTGAAAGCAAATTGAAACAGCCACAGACATAGTTTTGGTGTTATTCTCCTAATTCGACACTTGTTCATATGCTTATTGAGAAACTGATGAAAACGGAATGCTCTCAGCAAGTTTCTCGGCAGAGGTTCCAGCATTCACTTTAGGACATTCAGTAATTCTCCCTAAAAAAGAAAACCAAGCAAATATGCTCGTGATGGTTTTTCATCATTCATGAAAAGAAAAACTAATCATTAAAATATTTGCTTGATGTTTTATTCATGAGTTAAATGTTATAAATTGGTTGCTGTAATAATACCATTATATACCTTTCTGTTCGGTTCCAACTGTTTCTTCTATTTATAGTCATAAAAGATAAAGTCTAACGACGCAAATAGGGATGAGTGATTAGCATAATGGCTGTACCGATCAAACTGTTTCTTCAGAAATTTCCTCTCTTCACTTTCAATAAGTATAATTATTTTTTATTCAAAGAAAATTGCAGCAGCAGCAAGTGCATCCCTTTGGTGACTTTTGCATTTTGTTTCAAGTGAAACGCCTGGCGATGGGCAATGTTGCTCCCCTTTGCTCTTCCTTATTAAATACAAGTGGGTTTTCACACTGGTAATATTTCGTGGTCATTCAAATGATAATCTTTAAGTAGTTTCAAAAAAGAAAGCTTTGGACTAAAATTTTATTTTCATGTATAACATAAAACTTCATTTTCACAATGAAGTCTTATGATTAATAGACAACAAAGCTTTTACTTTAGCCTGAAGCATTTTTAGCTTTTGAGAATGGATTAAAAAAAATTAGTTTATTAAAATAGAAAGACAGTTAAAAATTACTTTTTTTTCATAAATAGTTTATGAAACAAAAACAATGGACAGTTCCCAATTTTTTTCCTTGTATTCACTTACATGGTCAAAATTCACTGTCTGCTTAAACTGGTGGAATCTGAATCCATTCCTATTCGTAAATAAAATGAGGAAATAAGGACGAAGCCGATATTCCTCCTAAACCATTTTTTAATCCTGACAACTGGTGAAATACAATTCAAGAAAAAAAAAGTCTGAAAAAATAATTTGTTAGTGTGGATTTCACTTCCTCATTGTTACATAGGGCCACCTCACTGCCTGATTTGCTGCTTTCAAAATAATGCTGATGGCATTCAAAAATGAGAGTACCAGAGAGAAAGTGACTTATTATTTCCACTGTGGCTTAATTAGGAGGAAAGGCTTTTGATTCCTACAGTTTGCTTTTAATAACCCCCTTGTTGGTAGAGTACTGAAAGTAAGTTACAATGTAATTTTTGCCTGTATCAGTCACAAATAAGCTAACCAAAAAAATGTGGTAAGGGGGCGGTAGGCATTCGTAACAGAATATAAAAAGGAGGATGAAGTCCTTTTTGAGGCAGACTTCCTTATCTTATAAAATTAATTCAAGCGGGTTCCAGATCCTGCAGAATCAGATCTATAGAGCCCTTAATGCGGGCCCAATATTAACTTTATACTAAGTTGTGCCTTATGTTATATGAGCTTCTTTTAAGTGAATGAAATTGCTTTCATGTGAACGTACAATTTGCCAAAAGCAGGAGTTTCAATATCTGGTTCTAAAATCTGGCAGTTTATCCTTTTACCCTAAAGCCTTATGGGTTGGAACAAACTAGCATCTGGTCTTTGCAAATCAGTCTATGAAGCAGATTATAAAATTTTGAATAAAGCATTTCTGCAAAAGAGTTCTTTTTTCTTTTTGTTTTTGTTTTTTTTTTTTTTTCAAAGGTAAAGTGTTCATGATCGCCTTTGAGTGCCTGAATCTCAGATGAAGACAAATCCTCTTGGATGAGTGAGTTGGCAGCAAACTTCTTCACGACATAGTTTCTCTTTTGCCCTCCATTTTTGTAATTTAATCTGGCTTAAGTTCAAGTATCTCCTCCATTTAGCTACCGTGAGTATCCTGTCTTTGCAGGTTAGGAAAGTGGTTTGTGTTCTTCTGCCAAACAGCATGAACAATCAGAGCGAGCAGGAATGTTGCCATCCATCTAATGCTTATATTCCAAAATAGTAGGAAGATTTCCCAGGATATTAGCTGCTCCTAGCTGAGTTGTGAATGAAATTCATAATCAGTTCAGCCCTTCAGTTTTCAGAAAACCTGTATTAATTTTACTGTAATTTTAAATGAAAAGCATAGTGTAGTAGTATTGACTGGCGCTCCATAAGACTTTCTTTTTGCTAAAGATTCTTCTTATACAACAAGAATCTCCATTTAAACGGGTAATTTTAAATGCCTATGTGATTAAGCAGTGTCTACTGTGTCAATATAGTACAATGGCCAAGGCGGAGAGATGCAGAAGACCTAGATGTTCTTCTTAGCTTAGGCTTGGGCCCACAGGGTGTCTTTGGGCTATTTATTTTTCCTCTCTGAGTCAGCTTTCTCACCTACTGGAATTTATGAAGTGTCCTTCTTTTGTGAAATCGTTGGTAATCTACAAGGGAAAGGTATTATGTAAATGACAATTACCTAGTTACAATGTTATTCAACGGTTCGAAGTCGCAGAACCGCATTTCAGACTTCATATTTGTAGCCCAGCTCCTATCAAACTGCTGTTCAATTTCCAATCGCACGTACAAGATAGGTGATCTGGAGGTATTTCTCATAAACCACAAACACGTCTGATGAAATACGCTGCAGTATTTCTCACGCTGGCTGTGTTTTGAAATGGCGTTTCCCAATGGAGACCACACAAAATCATGGTGAGTGAAACAGGAAAAAGGGGAATAATACCCTGATGAATCAGAACCTGTACGGATTCTCCTTCATGATGGAAAGCCTTTAGAACTCCTCATGTTTTCTGGGCTAGTCATTGAAGGAAAACTTAGTTGCTTTAATGGTGTCTTTATTTTCTTAGTAAAAACTTGGTATCTGTAATTATGTTTGTGTATAAATATACACACGCGCGCGTATCTTGATGACATATTGATGCTGAGCGTTTTCATTTTTGTAGGCGTTTCCTTAATATCACAATTATCTTTCAGGTAATAAGCACAAAAAACAATGAGTTTTCCTTCAGACAGTAGAGTACAAACTGCTACGGTAGAATCCAGTCAGCAGGTTGTAGTTCTTAAAGCTCTGGGCTCTGGGCAGTGCTACCTCTCTGCTTATTCGTCGAGTTGCACGCATCTTTTTTTTTTTCTTGTTTTTTTTTGGGAGATGGGAGAACGAGCTTTTTTTTGTTTATTTGTTTGGTTTTTTTTTGTGTGTGTGTACCTTCTTGAATGTCTTGGTGTCTATCAGTGATCAAAGTGCCCTTAGCTCTCTAACTCTGTTAGAGGAGATGTGGAGGGTCTTCATACTACTTACTTACACGCTGAACGCTGAACACTATTTACAGCACTGCCAAGCAAAAGACACACCCTTTGAAATTTTGCAGAGGAGGCTTAGCACAGGCATGCAGAAGTCTGCTCATCAGTTCTGTCTGGAATGGTATGTGAGAGGAGGTTGCCTTTGGTTGCCTTTGAAACAGGCTAATAAGCTATTATTAGCTTTTCTTGTGAGAGGTCATAACGGGGAAAAAAAAAAAGAAAGGGGGGTTATTAAATGCTTTGGCACTGATTTCAATGCAGGGAGAATTACAGGTAGCTAGGTCATCGTATTGCTGGAAGGGCATTCAAGAGGTTATCCAGTCAGTGTCTGTCCACCTACTGCAGGGCAGGGTCAATTATATTTAGGCAGAGTCTGAAAGACATCTGTGCAGCCCAGTTTTAAACACCTCCAGCGCTGGAAATGCCACAACTTCCCCAAAAGATGTGACCCAGACTTTACCTTACTGCCCTGTTATTAACACGGTTTTGTTAATATCTTGTTCATTGTAATTTAAGATGATTGCTGTTTTTCATATTCACACAAATATGATATTAGGTTAATTCCTTCCCCTTTCCTGAAGTGTTTATTTAGGTGAATACTTATTTTGTTTCTTTTACCCCCGTATCCCTGTTTTTCCCCTTCAGACTAAACTCGTCCATCTCTTTATTCAAGATTCTGTAATAAATCATGCTTTAAAACCCTCTCATATTTGTACCTCTCCTCTGGATTCCCTTCCTGTCATCTTTCTTGAAATATATTGCCTCAAGCTGGACACAAAGTACTTCCATTTTGTCCTTACCAGTGCCGTCTACATCGAAAGATTATTGCGTTTGTCTTTTGTTTATATGTGACAATCCAAGGTTTCGTTGGCTGATTGCAAAAGCATGACTCCATTGACTTATGTTCTGCTGCTTATTAAGATAACTACTGTATCCATCTCTCAGAGTGATTTCCTACCCAATTATTTCAGACCATGTATTTATGTAGATGACTATCTGTCCTTTAGTAAGTTCTCCTTCTCTCTGTTAAATAGCATCCAATTATTTTTCAGGATGTATCTCCAATTTGTCAAGTTCAGTTCTGTCTTTCAACGTATTTGTAATCCTAATTTCATGACTTCACCACCCAGTATCTTAATGAAAATAAGGAATAGGTATGAGGACACAGATATATGAGGAACAGAGCTCTGCAAAAATCCGTTTGCCGTCAAGGTCAGAGGGAACCATTGAGAAACCCTCCTCGAACCTTGTTTTCCTCAGTTCTACACCTACAACATTCATCTAGATCATGATTCTACAGATTGCTTATAAGAATGTTATAGGTAAAAAGCCACAAAATATATGACATCTGCTGATTTTCATTTTTGCACAGTGCAAGTTTTTCTGTTGTAAAGTAAAATCGTATTGTTTTGACCTGATTTATTCTTTATAAATTCCTGTTGACTGTTCATTTATCTCTTTTTTCCCTGTATTTACTAAAAATAATTTGTTTGGGTTTTTTTTCCAGATTATTTTGTGTAATTTGAAGTTAAGATTACAACTCAATAATTCCTCACACTTCCTTTCCTTCTCTTTTAAAGTACAGGACAATTTTTTTTTTGCCATCCTTCTCAATTTCTCAAAGATCTGCAGTTTCATTAGTCAGTTCCTTAAGATACCAAGTGCATTAGGCTAAAATGATTGGGAATAATTCAAATTATCTAAACACTCTTTTATTTATTCCTTCCTCATCCAAGCCAAGATTTTGGTCTTTTGTGCCTGGTATTATTTATCATTGTCATGTTATCAAACCTGATATTTTCAGTAAAAAACAAACAAACAAACAAAAGTTCTTTTTTGCTCAAACCAAGCCTTTCCATATGCTACCACGTACCACTAATGTTCTTACAAACGGATTTGTTTTGATTCTTCACCTCTCTAGTTAGTTACACCTCTCGCGTGGTTTTACTTTTCTGATTTTGTCCATGCTTACTTTTGTCTTCATCCTTAATGATCTAACCTGGCTTCTACTTTCTGCTAACTTCCTTCTTGTGTCTGAGGACGAAAAAGAGCTCATGGCTCAGCTCATTTCCCAATACGCTCGTTTTTCCTCCGCAGTGGGACGGCTTATAGTTGTTTCCTAAATGATGTTTTGCTGATTTATCCCACACCTCCCCAAGCTGGACTCCCAACTTTTTAATTTGTCAAAATCCGCCTGCCTAAGCCACTGGTTATTGTTTTGCTACTATTCTCTCCTGTTTCAAGGAGTTATTTTTTACACCACTATCTCCTAAATCATCTTTCTTCTGAATATTTAACGGCTTTCATTTTACCAGTTAAGAATAAAATCTCAAATGACCTTCCTGGTACATTTGCCTTTTTTTTTTTTCCCCTGTAATAAATCAGACAAAAGAAGAGTTTACACAAACTTGAAAAAAAGTAATTGTACTGTTCTGGGTTCCTTCCCTAACTGCTGTCTGAGTAGTTAGTATCCCCCATTTCCCCAGTCCTGCCTTCTGCATAATTCTGACTGCTGATCACAAAAACCCTCCACCCACTTCTTCATATTGAAGGTTTATAGCATAAATGTTCCTTTCCTCCACTGTCACTACCCAGAGCTTCTTCATCAGCTCTGTTTCTTTCTACAGTTTTAGTGTATTGCCACATGTTACAAATTTTCACCGTGTTCTGCTAAAGGTGGGAACTGACCATATTAGAAATTAAAGCTCAGTTAAAGAGAAGGTTTTGAAGGAAAGAAAATAATCTTTTTCAATGTAGTTTAATGTCTTTGGGGTTTTTTTCTGAGTTGCATGTCTTATCTTGAATCTTACTCTTTTATAATCTTCCTTATGAACAGCGTGCCTTTTTAAGTAAATGTGCTTTTTATTCTTTCTGCAATACATCTAAGGAAAAATATTTATTAATTTGACCATGAAGTCTTAATGGGCTAAATGCATCAGTTAAGTGCTCCACTTAGCTCTTGTTCCTTTGAAGAGAATTTTGAATTTTATTTCTTGTTGCTGTACTCACCATTCAGTTTGATGTTCTGTCATTTGTCAAATGGAATAACATTCAAAAACCCCAGCAGTTTTCATTATTATATCATTTAAAATATCCAGGTAAAAACTAATAAATGTCATAATAACTCACATGAAGTAAATAGCTCAGATGTTTACTTCTAAGAAAACAGAAAGATTATTTAGTTCTAATATCTTCTTTTATGCTAATAAAATTAGGTAACCGATACCTTCTATCTGTACAAAGACAAAGTTGAAAGGAGGAGCAAAATTTCCATGCAATTGGTATTGAAAAAACACATCGCCAAAAAGCCTAAAATGGCATTATTTGTTGAAAAAGCTGTGCTTTTCCTAAACCCTATGAACTGGAGAAGCCTAAGGCAAAATATATCAAAACAAAATGAGAGTTAACTGCATCATTTTTCAAACCGAATGTCTTCATGAGATCTATTTAGGAATTAGAGTGGCAATAATTTTAGTGGAGTAAGTGCATATAGTTCATGGAATATTGTTGTTCTATTCTTTTATTCTATAAAGTACTAGATTGACAGCCATGGAAACTAAATTTTATTTACAGAGTAGGTGTGACAGCCTGCATTTTCTCACCATTTATTTAAAAAATATTTTCAGATTTTAATAAAGTTCCCAACAGTCCTAACAATAATCATCTTCAGTTTCTATACGTTATATATGCATTATCCATAAACATCCTCAGTTCTTACATAAAACCGATAGATCTATTGATTCCGCACTCCACTGGACCTGTTTGCCGGTCCGTGTGCCTGAATTCACACTGCTTTCAGCCCCTGTGCTTTGTGATGATTACTTTAATTGGTGCCTGAAGTCGTTAGCTTTTTGCATGGCTACCGCTGGCAGCATGCAGAGTGGTGCAGAGCTTATATTTGCTTTTTTTGGAGGTGCAGACGTTATCATTTCCTGATTGTCTGTCTAGAGAAACAAGAGAAGAGTTGGGGCACAGGGATGGCACTGACCCAGCAGCTTTTATCTAACTAAGGTCTGGGATCAGGGGAATACCGGCTGTTTTGTGTTTAGGGGAGGTCACGGGTAGTTACTGAAAGTCCTCATTCAGCTCGGTAGAGGCTTGACCTCATTGCGTGTCCTCCTGTTGGAGCAGCTGATGTGATATGTATGAGACCGTGATGGAGGGAAAGGGGCCGAGAGGTGTTTTATCCTCACAGGTACTGCTCTATCAGGGTCAGATTTCCTTGATGCAGCAATTGCTAAAGCTGTTTACCACTCTTTTTGATATTAGGGAATGACACAAGAAGTCGAGCTGTCTTCATGTTGTTGTGTGGGAGTAAAAAGGTTTCTTCTGCTTATTTTACCCCCGCTGTGTGTAAACATAAGCAACTCCACTGCAGACGCTCCAGTGTATACAGGGCATAAGAGATGAAGTTAACAACATGTTTTTGGGAAATATGAGAACCCTGTGTGACCTATTTGACATAGAGAGGTGCCTGCACGTGCACACAGTTTAAATATCCCTTCTTTTGCAGAAGTGAGTGTTGCGTATTATTTCCAGATCTGGAGATAGGATAGGAAAACGATCAGTTCAAACTGATTATTTTTTCAGCGCAACTTTGGTTGGTTGGGTGGACTAGAGGTTTATCCTGGGTCTCCGACTGCCAGCAGTAAACACCTATAACACTGTTGAGATCCAGACCCTTGAAATGAATTAAATGCAAGAAGAATCATAGAACCATAGAATGGTTTGGGTTGGAAGGGACCTTCAAAGATCATTTAGTTCCAACCCCCCTACCATGGGCAGGGACACCTCCCACTAGACCAGGCAGCTCAAAGCCTCATCCAGCCTGGTCTTGAACACCTCCAGGGATGGGGCATCCACAACTTCCCTGGGCAACCTGTTCCAGTGCCTCACCACCCTTACAGTAAAGAATTTCTTCCTACTATCCAATCTAAATCTCCCCTCTTTCAGCTTGAAACTGTTACCCCTCCTCTTATGGATCACTCCCTGATAAACAGTCCCTCCCCATCCTTCCTGTAGCTCCTTTACGGACTGGAAGGGGCTCTAAGGTCTCCCCAGAGCCTTCTCTTCTCCAGGCTGAACACTCCCAACTCTCTCAGCCTGTCCTCACAGGAGAGGTGCTCCAGCCCTCTGATCATCTTCGTGGCCTCCTCTGGCCCCACTCCAACAGGTCCATGTCCTTCTGGTGTTGAGGACTCCAGAGATGAATGCAGTACTCCAGGTGGGTTCTCACGAGAGTGGAGTAGAGGGGCAGAATCACCTCCCTCCACCTGCAGGCCATGCTTCTTTTGATGCAGCCCAGGATGCGGTTGGTTTTCTGAGCTGCAAGTGCACATTGCCAGCTCACGTGGAGCTTCTCGTCCACCAGCACCCCGAAGTCCTTCTCCTCAGGGCTGCTCTCAAGCCATTCTTTATCCAAGACGATGCTGGGTGGACCTTCCTGTGGTCAGATTCTGGCATCTTTCAACAGTGAGGTCAAAATCCAGTTCTTCTCCCAAGTGACTCAGAGAACCCACTGACACTAGGAAATATACGATGCTTTTAATCGGACAGGCTAAGTCTTTCTAAGTTCTTGTGCTGTTTGATTACTACAATGACAAAAGAAGTTTTCAAATGTGGTGATAGTTTTGCCCAGTAGCAATAAATTATGAAGAGTTAATTATCAAAGCTATCAAGTCTGCTTTTCCTTGTACCATTTGATGATTAAATTAGAAAGCCTTTACATTTTTTAATTAGGGAATTAAAACTCTACAGATGGAAGGTGTTGCCTTACTTTTTTTTCAGCCTTAAGGTGAGATAATTAGGTTTTCTACTCAATTTTAATCACAGATAGAGTTGTACTTCTTGACTTGGTGTTATGATTCAATTCAATATGGTGTAGCATGGATTAATTCTTGTGAAGGTAACTGCAATAATATAGACATTTTTATAGTAAATATTCTTTATTTTTATTCGAAAAGTGTGGAATTGAGCTAGCTGACCAATAAAAAATATTTTAAAAAGCTGAAGATGATTTAAAACTGGGAAAAGGCAAACACAGAGAGTTAAATAGTGTTTTAAATAGGATTAATTTTGATCTACAAGCACCACCAATATATACCACAATTTTTATACTGTCACATACAATATAATATAAACTTGTTAAACATAATTCCTGTCTGAGACACTTCCGCATTTTAAGTAACACACAACTTGTCCATTTCTTTATAAAATTGCTACATTCAGCAATGTGGTAGCAACTATTTCATTATTATTTTTTATGATACAGTTTTTCTTTAACAACTATTTTTTCAGTAAAACTCAAATGTCCTCAGGGCCACACGTGGAGGTGGTAAAATTGCTGTAGCTGGTTTTGCCAAGTTAAATTTGAGATTTTAGTTAAGACCATGAAGAATATCCTTAGGATTTTGTTTTTACTTTCTTCTCATGATAACATGTGTTACAGTTACGTGACTCTCTTCTAAAAGCCTGTGCTCTACTACAGCTGCTGTTTCTCGTGTTTTTCTTTGATCACCACCTGAGCTATAAGACATTGTGACTGTTTTATGTTGCAAGCAGCAGGAGATAATCCTGTCGAAGCCAAAACTCACTTTGTGTTTCTGATTTACTAATGTCTTGATTTCAGTGAATAAAAGAGCAAACTAGTGCAATATTCCCCTACTCTGCCTTTTTTTTTCTGTGTCTCCATCTCCAGACTTCACCAAGCCAGCCCAATATCATCATCGTGTTGCAGACTTTTAGCTAGTTTTCCTGCTCGGTACTGGATTAGCTTGCAACCCTGTGTTTTCTGCGCTCAGTTCCAAGCACTTTTCAAGGGCACAATAAACTTGAAATTAGCAAGAGGATGCAAGGATTTAACCGAACTGAAAGCCTGGAGCCCTTGCAATGCCTGACAAGAGTGGTTGAAGTTGACTACAAAAGGAGACTTTTAGGATTTTTTTTTTTTTTTATTTTTTTTTTTTCAGGATTTGTATTCCTGACCTACCTTGTTTTGTGCACGTCCTTTTTCATCACCAATGGTATTTGGCCATACTCCATTTTACAGGGCTACATAGGCATGGCGACCTGGCTGTTGAATCCCTGCTGTGGGTTACTCGAGATGCTCTTTTCTTCCTGAGCTGGCTGCTGCCTCTTGATACTACGTTACCATTTAGGGAGGAATTAATTCTGAAGAAAGAAATGAAATAAGAAAATAACAGTGAATATCAAGAAAGAATTGGACCAGGCAAGGTATGTGCAACCAGACTAAACAATCAAGAATGGAAAGAGAGGAACAGGATAGATGAGAGCTTGCCAGATAGAAGAGGGGAACGGACCAGAGGCTTGGGGATGCTTGGATTGTTTTTACACCTGCCCTGTCCTCCACACTTTCTTCTGTCGTTTTTTATTTTTGCATGTATTGCAAATTTTAAGCTTATTCTACATGAAAAATAGAAGTGCCAGCATTCTGTGGTGGTGAATAGGTGGATTTTGTTCTCTTACCAGTTGCAGCAGAAGTACAAGGTTTATTTTGAGAGCCTCCTTTTGAAACACTTGCAGAACAATTGTACAGATTAAAGTGATTTAGGCAGAACTTTTAAGAAGGCTCTGAACTTATTCATTTGAGTCCCCTGGACACTTTAAGACTGGCTCAGCACTCTACCAAACTTCCTTGTCTTATCTTCCAGTACATACATATACATGGAGGCAAGATTTGTATTCATCTTACACTGCAATATATAAGCACTAGATATGTAGGTGTATGTGTACGTTATACGTATATAATTTTAGAAAAGCCCCTGATAGAGTACCTTTTTTGATAGATCCATCTAGGGGAACAGAATTATTTTATTCACAACATGAAATGTCTCTGCAGTTCTGCTGTATTTTTCCTTATTTCTGTCAATAATATAATGCTGGTTTCACAGCCATGATTCAGAGAAAGCCTAATGAGCCCTTTGAGGACACTCTCCCTTCACAAAAATTTTAATGTGGCTCTTCAGTAATTAATTACAGTTTCATTTGTTATTCTCCACTTCAACATGGACCAAGAAAAAGCCATTTACTTGCTCCTGGGCTGCTGTGATCTCTTAACCCAAATGTCATGATATGGCATGTCATGACAAGCAAAGGCTTCTTGGACATATCCGTAGAGACTGGCTTTTTTCATGGGAAACTATGACTGCTAGTTGCTCTCTGATTCCTTGGACCTGCTCCCAGATTAATGGCTGCTCACAACTATCCTGTGTTTATTAAAATATCACGAATAAAAGATCCTCTCTAAGAACCTCCTGAGGAGTAGAAACTATCCTTGAACTTGAAATGTGCTATAATCCTACAAAATATCTGTTTTTGTGCAGGTGACAGCCAAATGCAAGGGAAACTGCTCTACCTGTGCTGTGCTTACCATTGCCAGGAATGGGCAAGAGAGATATATGGAGAGCTGGAAGCCCAGAGCTAAATATGCCACCTTCAAGGCACTGTGGTGTTCCATTCGTAGAATCACAGAATCACAGAATGGTTTAGGTTGGAAGGGACGTTGCAGATCACCTAGTTCCAACCCCCTGCCCTGGGCAGGGACACCTCCCACCAGACCAGGTTGCTCCAAGCCCCGTCCAGCCTGGCCTTGAACCCCTCCAGGGATGGGGCAGCCACAGCTTCTCTGGGCAACCTGGGCCAGGGGCTCACCACCCTCATAGTGAAAATTTCTTCATGATATCTAATCTAAATCTACCCTCTTCCAGTTTGAAGCCTTTACCCCTTGTCCTATCATTACATGCCTTTGTAAAAAGTCCCTCTCCAACTTTCTTGTAGGCTCCCTTTAAGTACTGGAATAAGGTCTCCCCGAATCCTTCTCTTCTCCAGGCTAAAAGAAATTATGGTTAATGATTTGGGGTTCCCTCCCCAAACTACAAAGCCATCTGTAGAGCAGCTCAGAAAATGTGGGATCTACCTCAGAGAAATCCTCAACTTCCAATTGTAGTTTTATGTTTATATTAATACAAATACCTTAATTATGTGCAGACTTCTGATACAAATACTCCAATGCGCTTTGCGTGCATACACAAACATGGGCCTAGCGCATTGGTGTATCCTGCAGCACAGCTATTCCTTCAGCGTGTATCGTCGGGATTCTTGACAGATTTTGGCATTTTGATCATGTGTCATATTCCTGTTGCTGTGAAGCTGGTTTCCTCCAGGAAGCTCAGCAGTCTTTACACAGAGTGTTCTCTGGTCACACTGGGAGCAGATGGACAAGCTCTATGGAGAAGAGACGTTATCCTCAGCAGTTCTACCAGAAACACTAAAGTGACACTTGTTTTTCTTTTCAAGTATGAGCTGAGTGTGCTGTGATGAGAGGATTCAGTGATGGACCAGAAATCAAAGGTCCAACTTCTTATAAATAAAACATATATTGAAATAATTTATGTCCAAACCCAAGAGCTCAGAAAGGTATAATATAAAAATTATAATGCGATTAAAACAAAAAACAATGAAGAAATTTAGGCGACTTAAATGTTCTGTGTCAGTCTGTAAAATGTGATGCTAACCAAGTAAAATAACTGTAGTCAGCACATTAGTTTGTAATTATTTGCATATGAGGATACGTAACTCAATACCTTTGCTTTCAACCCTACTTGCTTCCACTGTGCACGACTGCTGTAAAATGAAGCCCATGCCATCTACTGCAACCACCCAGGGAAGGGACTGGCGAAAGAAATCCATCAATAGAAGGGGCCTTTAGCTAAAGGTCAGACAAAATTGTAGTAGAAACCTTGGGGATTCTTTCAAGCAGTTACTAAGAGAAGCTGCCTTCTGCGCTGATGTTTACTACAGGTTTTATTGTGCCTTCCTGCACAACCTATGTAAGATTCGGGGGTCACTTAGAGTAAATTCCAAATGAAAGGTCTCTCCACTTTGTATATTTGTCATAATTTTACTCTGAAAAATTGTGGGCTCTCACGAGGTGATGAGACCATGGCTCTGGTCAGGTGCACTTAAAATAACTTCAGTGCTACAGGTTTCTTTGAAAGCCTCTAATACTTCAAAAGTAGTTAGTTAAAACTTTGTCTTTCTATATCTCATTCATCAACTTCTGTATCTCATTCATCAACTTCAGTTTTTCTTTTACACA
The DNA here is from genome assembly GCF_964199755.1 of Larus michahellis. Taxonomy (NCBI): domain Eukaryota; kingdom Metazoa; phylum Chordata; class Aves; order Charadriiformes; family Laridae; genus Larus; species Larus michahellis. Next base: position 79,850,327 of record NC_133900.1, on the reverse strand, counting down.
ATAAAATTCCTGCCGGCTGATTGGGTGCTTGGACACATCACATTCAGCTGCGTCTTCCTGTGTTTCCGAAGCAAAACAACCGAAATTCCCCAGCCCCTTTTCATTCCCGTCCCTCTTCACGAATGAATTCCTTTCCCAATATTTAAGCCACACCTTTCTCGTGTGGAACATTTGTTTAATGCAGTAGGCCGTACATTGGGATTGGAATTGGAATATATTTCCCCGTCTCGATAAGTAAGAGTAGAACAGATGGACTAATAACTAGGCTACAAGTAGATGCTTGTGAATCAGATGGTAGCAATCTTACTGCAATGACTCTTTTGAGTGTCAGCTCTTTCTGGCATTTGATCACAATAGATTTTAGCTAAAAATGTCAGCAGTTTAAAGCAAAGCCTTTTCATTAAAGAGTTCTTGTGGCAAAAATGAAAAAAATAGACTCCAGGAAGACAGTTGCTGCTGCTCACTTGGGATGCAAAATTGCCATCATTATCACTGCTTCCTTTGCCTTTAGGAAATTTTATAATAGGAATATATTTTACAGTAGTGTTAAAATCTAGAAAATATACTGAGTTTTTCCTGATCTCACCTGAATAACTCTCTTCACAACTGGATCCACGCCAAGTCGACTTGCCATTATATGCAGTATTTCTCAGACTTTGCTTGAAGATAGCTTCTTATGTACCCCAACTTTTTTTGTCCTGGTTCTACAGCAAGACTGTATCTTTTTCACAAATACGAATGAGAGAGAGAGGAAGGAAACAATCTTTTCTGGAACTGTTCACTGAAGCACTATTAATTAGGACAGCCAAATGCACAGTCACTATGTACATCATTTTCACTGAAAAATAAAACCCCAACCAACCAAAAAAACAACCAGATTTTTATAGACACTTGCCTGAGTTTCTTTTGCTTTTAAAAGCAGGAATATTCTATTATGTACAATGGGTCATACCACGTTCTCTGCGCTGATGCTTTTTCTTTTCTTGCTGATTACCATGTTCATGTTACAGTAGCATAGGGTATACGAAAGGTGGGGAAAGACTATTCAATAAAATACTATTGTGGGGCTGAATTTGCGATGTGTACAAGGCTGTTCCTTCCATTCTTACTCAGACAAAACAGAAGCTAACCAAAACGGGGCATTTCTGAATATATGGCCCAGAATCTGTCTCCTATGTGTGCGCACTTGGACTTCAAGCCTTTCTGTAATTTATATGCTTATTGCAGCTTGTATTTTTCTTGCAGTGTACCCGTACTGGTGGCAAAAAATTGAATGGTGGTTCTTTGCTTCTAGACTAATAATTGGAGAAAAAATAGTATAAGGCAAGCTCAAAGACATCTTTAGGCTAACGTCCATAACTGGAGGGTAATACAAATTTTTAAAGGCCCTTCAGGTTGATGATGAAAGAAGCAGTTCAGCTTTTCATGATTTTCACATCTGTCCCCAGAAGAAACCAGCCATAAGAACTCATGAACAATTACTGGACAAGCCTGTGCTTGTTGAATACCATGCAGACCTATCTCTAATTGGAATAGCCCCCACTATTTTGTCATACAAATGACAAACGACTTATTATTATATTTGTGCCCTTGCTCCTGGCACCAGAAATTGTAATTCCACTAGAAAAAAAATACAAAGTTTGTATTCGGGCTTTTTTTTTTTTAAGCATTGTTTCTACCCCTATCACTCCGTTTCATACCTCAGAACGGCCTCTGTGCTAAGTTTTGAGGCAGTCTTTATCTTGAGAACGGCATTTGGGGTACTCTCTGAGTTTTCCTTTACAAGAGGTATATGGGATTTTTTATAGCTGCTTTATAGCAATTTGGTCTTTTTTTCACGGAACGCACAAGGGCTGAAACAGGTGATAGCACAATACAGGGGCAGAACAGGGATTAAAAGAGTTGATTCTCTTGCACTGTACTTAAGTCACTAGTGAAAAAACGCCTTTTGGCAGAGCCTGGTTTGCAGATCAGCTGATCGCTGATACTTCTCCCCCTTTTGAGTGAGGTTTGATAGAATTTAGAAGGCAGAAATTTAGCATTGCTTCTTGCTAATGTGTTGAACATGTGTTACTGGAGGACGCTGGAAAAGTTATTAGCTTCTGCTGTGCTATTATACTCATAAATATGTTTCTGATGTTCTGTTTACCACTCTATGACATTACATTTACAGATGATAGTGTTGTATTACAATAAATAAATATTTAAATATGTGTCTCTAAGTACTCATACAAGACTGCTCACAATAGTATCAGAACACCTTACAAAGGCTGTTTCAAGTGAAGATAATTAAGCAGGTAATTATTTTCAGCTTTGTCAAAATAAACTGCAATTTGGAATCTGGGTGAGTTTATTAAAAACTCATCGCATTTGACTTTTGAAGTTCTGTTTATTTGGCATTGTTCCCTCACTCATTGATGTTTGCAGCTCGTGTTGGGCATGCCTCACCCAATTCGAGACAAATCTCCCATTAGAGTGAGATTGATGGGCTGTTGAAACCTGCGCATTTATTTCCCTGTGGGGTAGTTTAGACCAAAGTCCGAACCTAAGAGCCATGTACTGCACCTGACAGAAGTCTGCTCTACCCACAGATGGACCTGGGATAATGAGTTCTTATCAAGGTCAGATTTTTGCTAGACTTTCATTCTATTGTAAGCCTTTCAGACACGTCAGTCCTTATTCTCAAGTTCTACGAGCGTGTTATGTTTTCTGTAAAAAGCATTTAAGCAGGGGTATTCAAATCAGTGATTTTAAAGTGGTGATGGAGAGGGGCACCAGGCCTACTGTGAAAAGCCAGAAAGTATCATTCTAATGGAAGCAGATAGTAATTACTAATGAGTGTCTTCATCTCAAGATTAAAGATGTAGAGGGGGTACATCTATTGCAGTACAGCACTGCAATTTTATGGCTGAAAAAGAGAGGGTGCAAACTGAGAGTAACTGCACGCACTGAGCTCTTCACTGATCCGATAACAAGATTTAGTAACCACAGTAGCTCTTAGCTGATCTAAACCAAATAGGCCTTAATTACATAGTTTCCTTTTTTTTTTCCCCCTTATACTCGCTTTTCCTATAATAGGGAACAATCTAAACCTAAATCTAAAAATCTAAAATGCTGGCTGAAATCAATGACAGTTAAATAATGAGTAACTATTTTAGTTTTTATTTTGTTTTGGAAGGAGGGAATGTTTGCTTTTCCGGGCACTTAAAGGAAGCAATGGCATAAATGGCATCTATTCTTGTGTCCCCCATAACCTCCATCTGTAACGTGTAAAAGCATTCTGACAGCTGAAGAAAGACACGGCATCCTTTACAAACTGAAGAGACCTCTAAAGATGTGAAATTGGATACTGACTCCTTTCCTTATTCTATAAAGTAGCAATCCCAAACAGGACTTCATTTGTAAAGACTGGGAATGTCTCTGGGCTTCTGGAAAGGGCACATTTCGAGCTAATTTTCTCCATGATAGAGATATTGTTATGTGTTTTGCCTACTGGCCCTGCGAAGAAAGGGGCTGCTTTGTTCAGGGCATGGGCTCCCTCCTTTTCTCTGGCATTATTTTATGCTCTAATAAATGTATTAAAGTTTCAGCTTAAGCTTCTTCCTCTCACCACAAAAGCTCAGGTAGCCAGCTCTGTTCTCTTCATCTCCTTGCATTTGGTATAAGAGAAAAGGAGAGATGGGGAGACGGGGTAAAGACTTGGTCACTGAGCTTGAGTGGCTCTAAGCTTGGCCAGGAGACAAAAGCAAGCGATAATGACTTCAGAGATTGCTCTTTCTCTTAATCTTTTCTGCCTTCCCAACCTGAGCCAGACACAACTGACTGTAACGTTGATTGAGTGCAATGTGTTCAAATTTTCATGAATATTTGTGTTATTGCATTTAATTCTGAATATGGTTTCTACACTTCAAATGAGTATTATTAAAAGGCAAGTGCATTTCAACACTCATCCTCTGATCAGTTGAGTCAGGTACGCCACTTACTGTAGTACGTGTATAGTAACACTGACAGGAACAAAATAAGACAAGGTGCAGAAGCTGTTAGGTATTCAGAGCTTGTCACGAATCTTAAAGTACCCAACAGTTTTTCAGTGATCAAAGAAATGCACTTTATTTATAAGCAGAAACGAAAGAACCATCACTGTAGCACGAAGGCAACTCCGGATAACTGGTTGCTATGCTATGATAAAAAAAAACCACCCAGCACTCTGGGGGATTTTTAAATTAACAGCCTGCCTGATGCTAAGTGTTCCAAGTACACCCAATTGCTGAGCAGATCTGTAATAATATACCATTGATCATAACAATAGGTGATGGCAATATAGTGGTGCAGTGAGTGGTTAAAAAAAAGCCACCAGCTGTCAATTGCTTTATTCGAATTTTCTAGCTTTTATAATTCTGTTTGAAACTCTTACAACACAGTAATTAATTTGTTTTTCTTCCGCTTTTTTTCTCTTTTCTTATTTGTCAAACTGTTTTCTCTCATCTCCTTCTAGCTCCCAGTGCAGCTGAATTTAACATCATTCTACTTCTTACACAACCTCATTTGTACAGAAAACTCAGTGATGTTAGAAAGGCTTTTGAAAAAAAAAAAAGGTTTTTAAAAGGAAGTGTTAAGCTCCTACATATTGCTTTCTCGGTTATTCAGAAAGAGTTGCTATTTATTAATTAATCTTAAATAATTCAGCAAAATCTTAAAAGTTAACAATTTACATTACACTGCTAAAATAATTAAATTTCAAAGAATGCCTTGTAGATTGACTGCAGTTGTAAAACATTACAGTACTTGAGAGTAAATATATATTCAGGATTCTACATTAAAGACGTTGTTTATTTAAGGTGATGACCTTACCAGGATTGCCGGACTGCAACAAATATAATTGGGAAAATAAGTTTCTTTACTCCTCCATCAATAACAGATTTTTCACATTGAAGTTCAATAATTCTGGTTGTTACTGCTGTATGAATAATCTAGTGTAGGGTAACAAAACTTTCATTGAAGCAATTTATACTGAATGAATGACTTCACAAGAAAGGTCATACGGGTCTTGTTTCTATGGAAGGAGCTCATTGCTCCTGGAAGTATCCCAACACAATTAGAATTTTCCTCCTTTAACTATTTGAAAATCCTTTCAAAAAAGCTTTGACTGCATTGAGTTATACTTAGTTTTCTTCATCCTTATGCCACCAATGATTTCAGTCTAACTAAACCTTACTCTTTGGTTGCATGGGTCACCTTGTGGTAGGTTCTAAGATAACGTCCTTCTTCTTGCAAACCTCTTTTATCCGTATTTGTGGGACGCTTCCTCATTCCTGCTGACATTCATAATCAAAATAATGCTTGATAGATCCAGATGTGGGCCCGATTTGAGCACCACATACTTCCCACATAAGAAAGAAACTATTCAAACTTTGTTTCCTGAATCTATTTCTAAAGACACTTTGGCTCCCTTCAGAAATTTAAGGCTTTCAGAATATGGGAGGTATCGAGCCAAAGCTTCTGGTTTTACTATGTCAAATTTAACTACCCAAGAAATAGCTTGTGTTATTACTGCTTGAAGAGTTTTAAGCGCTCGCTGCACATCTGTCAAACAGATTGGAATATTTGTTTTGAAGAAAACATAGCCTGGTGGATAGCGGTTTGCAATGTAGGAACCTCGGAGTCAGGTCTCTGATCTTTCCTGTTCAAGATAGGCTCTGCTTTGCACAAGAGACTTGCATGTAGGTCTCTGCCGTCCTTGACCCTGACTCCACGAGACTTTCTGTCAGGGTGCCACGTCTGGCAGCTGCCCAATAACACATTCAGCACCTAGGAAGCCTCACCAGCTGCGGTCCGCAAGGCACCGAGGCAGACCAAGAGGTGGCAGCCGGGTCAGCCAAGAGTCTCCATCGCCAGGCACACATACTGATTTATTTGGACCTCATTTGTAACAGAAATTGCTCCATTTAATAGCAGGTCTATTTTACCATAAGATTTGACTAAGAATATGAAAGGCTTCCTGTCCACAGGTGTGAAGTGTTTCTGATTTTCTTTTCCATGTTGAGATCATGGACTTGGTGGCCTCATCTGCGTGATCCCCTGCGTTTATGGAACGTTAGTTCGGTTTCTTGAAAACTGAGAACTTCTTTTACCATCTCCATTTTTTTACATACCACATTCCAGGGAGTATTTGAACCTTAGACTTTAAAGTGAAAAGTGGTAAAGCAGATGAGCTAAGCAGTGATTTGTTATTCAAAAGAAGAAGAATAATTATTAGCCTTTGTACAATATGGCCATTGATACTGGCGGACAGAATCTCTTCACAAGAAATTCCAGCTAGGAAACAAACTTCTCCGAACACAACTGTGTCAGTTTCATCTAATCCAGCCTTGGGACTTGGTCACTGACACACATGAAAGTCCAAGCTCTGAAAATATTTCTGTGAATAAAAGTGATTAAGTTGCTGATGAAATCTTTTCTCCAGTTGCACAAAAGCTTTTACTGCCATAGTAACAGCCATAGCAGTCATGTATCTTACTGATAAACACGCTTGTTGGTCATAACAAGTCTGTCAGGAATCACTGGTTCTGTGAAATTAGTATTTGCCTCATCAAGCAGAACCATAGCTCTGTATTTGATAGGCAGAGTGTATAACGGGTGGTCCATATTTTAGTGGGGAGGGAATAGTGTAGATGCAGTTATCCTGTTTTCTCTGAAATAAAAAGGCTGAATTGACGGAGGAGCAATGTCTCAGAGCTCTAAAGTGTAATGTGAGAAACTTCTACGTCTATTTTCTGAGGCTTCTCTGAGTCTGTAGGTGTCTGACTTCATACAAAATGCTAAGTTGCCAGTCTTTATGCTCAGGTCTAACAGTCCCTGAGAGGACAAGGCAGTGACTGGCCTGCAGCAAAAAGTGTCAAATAACGTGAGCTGGGGACTTCATAGATGGTGTCTGGTTATAGGATGGCAGCAAAACATTGATCTCCAAGCCGTCAGTCTCCAACGCTTTCTTGATGTCATAGATACAAGCTGATACTTAGCAGTATCTTGCAAACCTTTCAGAATACTTCATAAGTTTGGTCTAATTCCAGAAGACAGGAAACTACATTTTCACATGCATTGAGGTTAGTTTTCTTAGGTAGCTACAATATCAAGTAATACACCTTTGTGTATTGTGTATTTCTTTTCTTATTCTCAGTATCCTGTATTTTAAGAGCAAGTTCTAGGAGTAAGTCTGTCATAAATTATCAATAAATATGTCTGAAAAAATGTGTAGACTTATTTGGATGAAAATTTCTGGTCAATTGAAATAAGCTTTCTTTTTGGAGATGATTTAAACATTTTTCTAATTCTTTTTAACTTAGCCAAAATCTTCAAGATTGTTGTTATTTTCTTCTGCGTTTCAGCACAATGTTTTCTTCAATAAGTGTTTTTTTATAACTTGAACATGTTTTTCTAGAAAGTCATTTAAGTTTGAGAGTCACAGTTAAATGAAATGCCTTGAAATCATGGAAGCAAAGTTGGATCACTATCATTTGGATAGACTTACGGTCCACTGTAATGAGATTTCAATTCACTATCCTATTCAAGACAGGGGCAGTATTTGAAAAATGAGCTTTCCTGGGATGCGAATACTATTTCTCATTGAATAGTAGTTACGAAATCAAAGACCGTTTAATCTTCTTTTTGTTTATTGTGCAATTTAATAAAACACCCTCAACTGGGGTGTTCGGAATGCCAGGTGGTTTCGTTTGGTCCTGAAGACTTGCAGTTAGTGTACCTCTAAGCACTAGTTAGACTAAGGAAAAGAGAATGTCCAGTGGACATTACTCCTTCTTTTCACTGTGATGTCGAAGTATCTATACATATACATAAACATACGTATATATGCCTCTGCATATACTTGTAGGCACATGCAAAAGAACAAGCTACTTGCAACTTTAAATGTATAAAAGATTTGTATCTGGCATGATTGACAGATATTTTACGATTTGTTTTCTGCTAAATGGACCCATGGTGTCCGTCCTTGAATAATTCTGTTGAGGCTATGACCAAAAAGAGAATTACCAGCAAGTAAATTTTCATAACAAAACAATGAAAAAATACACGTACAGAATAAATTGATACATGGCTGTTTCCTTAACCCTTACTGATCAGGGGAGAAAAAGAGACAAGAAATAAAACATTCCTATATATCCATTTCACACTTTTTGCCTTTGCACTTTGTACCTCTTAAATGTGAAACCGTAGAACAGATGTCTCATGAATTATGTATATTTCATAACAGAAGCCAATTGTCACGTGGGTTTTGATAGTGAATAATTCATGGCTAATCTCCTACAAGTGCAGAGGGACTGATCCACTTCTCATTGTAAGAGAGACTTAGATGATCAAAATTAACTGAGTTAATTTTGATTTTCCCTTGAGATATTTTAGGCATGAAGCATACTAAGGATTCTGTCTTCAGAAGTCGCCAGGGACCAGTAGATAACTTTAACAAAAACTTCAGGGATTTCTTATGCTAACATAGGGAATTTTCACGGGGTTTTCTTCAAAACAGCACATTTTTGGGAAATATGATGTGTGGAAACTTATGTCAAACTCTTGAGTTTAAAGAATAAACACTATATGCCAGCATTCCTAGGTGTCACACACTCAACGGACATCAAGACAAGGTTAAAAAAACACACACCACAAATGCCGGGAGGCCATTTTTGTCAATAACTTAGAAGAAAGCCTGGTAGAAAATTGAGAATGGTGCTTGAAATTGTATTAGTCAAGCATAGGATAATTTGAAATTGTCAATATATTCCCTTGGGAATGAGAAGCGAAATATCCACTGTAACAGAAAAAGTATCTTAAAGAAAACACAACCTACAGGAATACCCATCTTGTTAGAAATTAGAAGTTACTAAGTTGATAAATATTTTATACAGCATTTCATGTGTGTCAGAAAAATTAACAGATGGAATATTAGAAACTAAGGACACCTTCAGAAGATCAAAAATGATTGTCAGCTGAAATCAAGAAAACATTTAAATGATTTTGTGTGCGTTTAATTTACCACATTGGCAATCTTAACTTGCTTTTGTTGTAAGTAAAATGGAACAGTTGAATTCAGTAGGACATTAGACACGTTATAATTACTTTTTTTTACTTAGCAATGAGGACAGCTGATGGGTGCTCAGGCATCCAGTGACTCCATTATAAGACACGGAATTAAAAAAAAACAAATGACAGACAGACAGACAAGGCTTGTTTTATTCCGTATTTGTCTCTAAATACATTGCAAAGAAGTAAATCCACAAACAAGTAGAATGCCAGCAATGAAACAAAAAACCATAAATTTTACAACAAAACGTAGCTTGCAATGCAAACTTTGCAGCAATACAGGATCAAATTAATTCATTAATTTTCAGAGTGCAATTAATCAAATAGTTTTATTTCTAATATAAAAACTAGTGTAGAAAAGATAGTAAGATAAGGACTGATGTTGATATTAACTTTCCAGACAGTGACCAGCATCTATAGAAAAGTCAATTTCTTTTCATTGCATAGAGAATTTCATAAGATCTGAATTTTTGTTCTGAAATGGGACAAAGAATTTGCTTACAAATTTTAGAAGCAAGCCATTCAGTTGCCAGTACTTTCGTAAAATTGAATTTTGTAAAATCGAAACCTTTAACTAAAATTTTGACATATAAGAAAAATAAAAACAAAGTTTTGAAACAAAAATGGGTTTTATTCTGAAACATGAGTAGAGCAGTTTCATAAAATATGTTCCTATTGTTTTTTCTTTAAAATCTACCTCTTCCTTCTATACGATTTTCAATACCAACTATTCAATCCTTTCACTTAGTAACTCCTAATGCATATATAGATTGAAAAATAAAATCTTCCGACTTCTACCAGTCATTTGCCAAGGTAGAAACCATGTTAAATAAAGGCACTGTTTCATTACAGCTTTCAAGACCTAATTGCAAATAACAGTAGAGGACCTCTACACAAAATAAAGAATTCTGGGGTTTTGTGTCTTGCAGAGTTGAATGCTGTTCACAGTCCTTCTGTTTCAGTGATGAAGACTTGCACCAGGTGGCAGATCCTCTTTAACAGTCAAAAAAGCTTGTATAAAATAAACTGGTGAACTGGTAGGAAAATGAGATTGTTGAGGGTCAGGGACCATAACAACTCATATATATCCAATATGCTTCTCTCCATTCTCCAAATCTGACCCAAAGCTGAGAAAGAAGAGGATGTAGAGAGGACGAGTGAAACAAATCCACTTAAGACTATAGAATATTTGTGGGATGGTCCTAAATCCTTTAGCGTTACTGTGGTGGGATTTGTATTATCCCTGACAACTGTAGCTGGATGGAAGCCAAATCAAACTAAAATTGAGATGAATGATTCAAAGATAAAAACAGCTGTTATATACGAGGTTGAAAGTAGTTGCCAAAACAATAAATATAAGCACAGAACAGACATGAAATCTGACAAATCAAAGAGAAAGATAGCATAAAGTAGCTGGGATGTATATTAAAGACCTTACTTTTAAAACTTTTAAACAACTTTTTTAAAGAGGAAAAAGCTAAGGAGAAAAAACAAAGCAAAATTAAAATTGTTAGACCAAGTAGTTACTGTGCTGGGCCAGAGCCAAAAATCTCTCAGATGGTGACTCAACATGCAAGTGTTCAGTATTCTGTGCAAGGATCCAGAAAAAAACCCTACATTTTTTTTGTGTCTGAAAATTTGTAGGCACTTTCTTTAACGGGGAAAAAATATTTATGATCCTAAAAGACTGCTGTTAATGACTTCATTATGGCTGCTACAAAAAATTTAGTATGGCACACTTAAGGCCATCTTTATTTTTTGACAAGTTTCTATGCCCAATGCTCTATATTTTTGTTAGTCTCATGGTTAGACAACTATCCTAAGAAGGGAAAAATTGTATGTCTTCTACAGCTTTAAAGCATTTAAAATCCTGCTTCTGAGCTTCCTAAACAATTAGCTGTTGGCAAGACAGAAGAGAGGAAAATATCCCATCTCTCCTGCGAGACATATGCAACTGTGGAACTAAGAATCCAAAATGCATTAGGCAAAAAAGTTTTTCTTAATCTATAAATGGAATTTCTTGTATTCCAGTTTTGCCTACTGCTTCTTGTCCTTTCAATGGGTGCCACTGAGAAGAGCCTGATTCTTGTCTTCTTTACTGCCACCCGTCAGATATTTATACACACGGTTAAGATTCCTCCTGAGCCCTCTCTTCTCCAGGCTGACAGTCCCAGCTCTCTCAGACTCTCCTCATATGGCAGATCCCTTAAGCGTCTTCGTGACCCCTTGCTGGATTTGTTCCAGCAAATCCATGTCCCTTTTACTTGGGTGCCCAGAATGGGGCCCAGCACTCCAATGTGTCTCACCAGTGCTGAGTAGAGGGGAAGAATCAACTCCCTTGACCTCGAGCTGCTGATGTTCTTCCTAATGCAGCCCAAGATGCTGTTGGCCGCCTTTGCTCCTGTTCATGAGCTGGCTCATGTTCAACTTGCTGTCCACTGGGACTTCCAAGGCATTTTTGCAAAATGGAATTTCCCCTCGAATGGGACACTCAAGTCCTTTAGCATTTCCAAACTTGTCACTCTTACCAATTCTATATACTTGTCTGTACATTACTGATCCCCTTTCTTCTTCACTTCCACATATTTTATTAAAATGATACTTTTTTAATGTCTCTACTGAGTTATAAAAGTAAATTTCTTCTTCAAGATTTTTAGGAAAAGGACAATTTTCCTGAAAAATAATATCAACTGGATTAATCTGAACTCTTAAAGAATTCATGAATTAAAATATTATTCTCTCTTCCATAGTAAACCCATTCCAGCTTTTCCTTTTTTACTGGAAAGAAAATAAAATGATAACAAATTAGGATAGCACTTCAGTCCTTATGAGAAATGATATCTGGAGTTATAGATGGGTATTTTTTACAGTACTATATAGTGAATTAAATTAATAACATACAATAAAACGTAATAATATCCAAAACATGAACATTTTATGTGATCTCCAATGGAAATGTTTTTTTTAATTTTTTAATTTATAAAAATTAGTAAGTACTACTAATCCTGATTTGATTCTGAAGAACTTATAAGCAACGCAAATTGTAATTATATTTCCAGCTGGGGAAATAACACCACATTACTTTTGCTGTTTTCTTGGCAGTAATTACGTGCTCTAAACAGGTATTAAATGAGTGCTTCAGACCTGCTGAGGCCAAAGCTTAATTCTAGCTATCTATAAAGAATTTTTGTTGCAATTATTTCCAGCTATGAGTTCATATATATTTATTTTCAAAGATGACAAAACCCAGTGATGTTCTGGTATTCGTGTTCAAAAATAGAACATTAGAATGACGTTGTTTCTGCTTAGTGCAGATGTTCTCCCTGTGCAGTACCTGTAGCACTGTGTCTGGCAATTCTGCTCCTCTGGAGTGATGGATAAATGCTGCATTTGTAGGGGTTGTAATGCAGAAAAGGAAGTAATACGAAGTAGTGACTAGAAAGAGAGGGGCTTTGTTCGCTCTGTATTTATTCCAAATGAAAGGAAGGACTATGACAGGTTTTTATGCTGGTTTTGTAGCCTTCCAGAAAGAATTCTCATATTCTGGTTCAGTGTGTAGCACATACAGAGAGTTCTTACCCTGGTCCAGTCCAGCCTACTGTCGCTAAGGAGCTTCCTTAAAAGGACCAGAAGCGGAGCTTAATGACAAGGCAGGAGCACTGGCTCCCAGCCATAGCATCCTAAGGGTTCATCCTGGTTAACGCTGAAGAAAAATGCCAGCCAGGAAGCATATAAAGAGAGATAACTGAATTTCCCAAAGCCAGTTCCAGGGAGAGGAGGAGTGGGAGGAAAAAAAAAAAAAAAAAAAAAAGAAGAGAAAACACAATGCAGTGTTTCGGACCACTGGAAGAGAGAAACAATGTTATGTAAGGTGGGGTTTTTCTTGCTTGTTTTAAAAGAAAATTATTCCAGGATTTTGCTCGTATGAAATTTGGAAGTCTCATTTGTACACACAATTCACATAGAATATGTTTTGAAGTCACAAACAGTGATTTTAAGTCAAATATATTTGAGGAAATAATGAATTGTTTCCAGACAAGCAGATCAGTCCTCAGAGGAAAAGCAATGAACGATTTTTCCTAAACAGACAGGATTGTTGTTTACTATTAAAGTATGTGCCATAATTTTCTTATTTCTTCAGGAGCTGGGTTTTACCTAGGAAGGAACGTGACCATTTATTAACTTGCGTATCTGTAGCATAAATCATAGAAAAACTTTATATTCTTATATAGAATAGAGAAACTAGTTGAACTAGCAATGTGAATTCTAATGCAAATTCGATAATAACGCTAGGAATCTTTGGAATAACACCTAACAGGTTAAAAAATTAATGTAGTTTTTGCCCCTTATTCCATTCCCGTTGTTCCTGTTTGGGTTTTCAGCAATGAGAACAGAAAGTTGTACCTGTGTTTAATGACAGATGAAATAATAGGTGTGTGAAATCTGGCAAGGAGCAGCATGTACCTAGTATAGTGCAAAGTGTCAAAGTTATTGCCATTAATTTGTCACTTTAGGAAAGACATTTTTTTATAACCAGAATAGGAAAAAGGTCGGAGGAAAGAATATTGAGAACAGCTCTTACAGAGCCATCTGATTTTTTTTTTTCTAAGTATAATGTAGTAATGATGCTACTTGCTCAGATGATACCTTTAAAATGTAAATGAAGTGCTTTTTCCAAAGGTACTTTCTACACTTCAAAAGATACATTGTCACTTTGCATGTTCCTAAACAGCTGAAATGCAAATATCTCATCATCTCCTTTCCTCAGTTTTCAGATTACCGTTTCTAGGTATTTGGCAATTTACCATGGCAATGAAAATGCTGGAGCTTGGGAATGTGCCATGAAATTGCAGTAGAATGTATTATAATTGCTTTTAATGGGAATAATAGTGATCAAGAAAGAAAAATATATTTTGAATCTACTAAAAGTTGGGGCAACATTAATTTCTTTCTCTTTCTTTTCTGCCTGTTTTTCCTTCTAGCTCATTTTTGGGATAGGAAACTAATTTGTCTTCTAGACAGAACTGATTTACTAGCAACATGCTCCATGCAATGAGGTGAGGCATTATAATGCCAAAACCAGACTTCAGTTGTATCCTTGCAACTCTATTAATTTTATTATACTTTCCTCCAACACCTTTACTTAGATAATTCCCTCTTTAACCTTCAGTGCACCATTCAGAATTTTGCTCTTAGGATATAGTATAGGTAAATCGGACATGGATACATTGATTTACAGATTTTTCATTTTCTGGAACATTTAAAGAGTATCCAGGACACTGAAACTGTTAGGAGTTTGGTAAAGTCCAGGTAAACAACATGCACAGCCTTTTCCTCATCCACTAAGTGGGTCACTTCATCATAGGTTTGATCAGGTTAGTCAAGCAGGACCTGCTTTTCATGAACCCACACTGACTGGGCCTGACCACCTGGTTGTCCTGTAGGTGCCGCATGATGGCACTCAAGATGATCTGCTCCATAACCTTCCCTGGCACTGAGGTCAGACTGAACGGACGGTAGTTTCCCAGATTGTCCTTCTGGCTCTTCTTGCAGCTGGGCGACACATTTGCTAACCCCCAGTCAACTGGGACTTCCCTGGTTAGCCAGGACTGCTGATAAATGTTGGGAAGTGGCTTGGTGAGCACTTCTGCCAGCTCCCTCAGTACGCTTGGGTGGATCCCATCCACTCCCATAGACTTGTGTGTGTCTAAGTGGTGTAGCAGGTCACTCACCATTTCCCCTTGGATTATGGGGGCTTCATTCTTCTACCCTTCCCTGTCTTCCAGTGTAGGGGGCCGCATACATGGAGAACAACCAATCTTGCTATTAAAGACTGAGGCAAAGAAGGCATTAAGTACCTCAGCTTTTTCGTCATCCTTTGTTGTTTCTCCCTGCATACAATAAAGGACAGAGATTCTCCTCAGCCCTCCTTTTGTTGCTAATGTTTTTAGAGAAACATTTTTTATTGTCTTTTATAGCAGTAGCAGTATTAAGTTCTAGTTGGGCTTTGACACTTCTAATTTTCTCCCTGCATAACCTCATGACATCCTTACAGTCCTCCTGAGTTGCCTGCCCCTTCTTCCAAAGGTCATAAGTCATAAACTCTTTTTTCCCCTCAGTTCCAACCAAAGCTCTCTGTTCAGCCAAGACATTCTTCTTCCTCGTCGTCTCATCTTTTGGCACACGGGGACAGCTTGTTCCTGTACCATTAGGATGCCCTTCTTGAAGAATGCCCAGCCTTCCTGGACTTCTTTGCCCTTCAGGACTGCCTCTCAAGGGACTCTGTCAACCAGTCTCTTAAACAGGCCAAAGTCTACCCTCCAGAAGTCCAAGGTGGCAGTTCTGCTGACCTCCTTCTTTACTTCTCCAATAATTTAAAAGTCATGGAAAACTTGTCCATTAATCGAAAAAATGCCCAGCGATGTCACTATTGACAAAAATCCAAGGTAAAAAAACCCAGTGCTCTCCAGGCTTGTCCAGACTGGAGAAAAGAGAAGAGAAGAGAAGAGAAGAGAAGAGAAGAGAAGAGAAGAGAAGAGAAGAGAAGAGAAGAGAAGAGAAGAGAAGAGAAGAGAAGAGAAGAGAAGAGAAGAGAAGAGAAGAGGAAGAGAAGAGGAAGAGAAGAGAAGAGGAAGCGAAGAGAAGCGAAGAGAAGCGAAGAGAAGCGAAGAGAAGCGAAGAGAAGCGAAGAGAAGCGAAGAGAAGCGAAGAGAAGAGAAGAGAAGAGAAGAGAAGAGAAGAGAAGAGAAGAGAAGAGAAGAGAAGAGAAGAGAAGAAGATACGGGGTGGGGGGAACTTAATAGCAGCCTGCCCATGCCTATGAGGAGGTTATTGAGAAGACTCTTCACAATGTTTATGGTGGGAGGATGAGAGACAACAAACATTGAAATGAGATTCACATTGGATATAAGGAACTACTTTTTTGTTTGAGGTAGTCAGACAGCTGAAGAGGTTGCCCAGAGAGGATATGCAATCTCCATCCTTGGAGGTTTTCAAGACCTGGCAGGTTAAAGCCCCGAGCAACCTGTTATGATTTCATAACTGACCCCATTTGAAGCAGGAGTGTGGATTAGAGACCTTCTGAGATCTCTTTTGATGTGGTTTATCCAGTGATCCTAAGATCCTATAGTAGGTAATTCATAAAACAGAGAACTGTTCACAGAAAGTCTCTTCTATAATAAAAATCAGAAAAAAAATCGAATTCTTCTTACATCTTGTAAATTCTGGAAAGTTTTTCCAAGGTTACACTACACTAACATGGATTTTAATTTTATGTGAGACTGTAATTTTTCTGCATGCAGACATCTTCACCCTTCTCTCAAAAGGAAGTCTCATAATAGAACAGCTATTTTAGAAATTCTGAAATTCCCAAAATCTTGTCTTTCCGTGCCAATTAAACCTTCAGTAATATATTCCAAATAATGGCTAATGGAATTCTTGTGGAAAAAAAAGCTTGGTTTATTTTTCTCCAGCTATACGAGTTCATCTTTTCAAAGATATTACCTCTCCATCCAAACCTTGCCTCATTAATAACCCCAGATCATCATGGGTATGGATACAACACCACTAGCATTACTTGTTTCTCCTGAGTTCAAAGACTGTTTGTTATGATCTTCTGAAAAGCAAAGATTCAGTTTCAGGTTTTATGCTCGATTACTTTAATGAAAAATAAGGAGACATTTCATCAATCAGTCATGGACTAGACAAAATGCATAGATTTGCATCTGGCATTTGCTATTGCACACCTCAAAAGCAAGTAATTTTTTTTTTTTGCTTTTGGTATTCTTGAAAGTACCTTTCTAACTGAGGGGAATTCCAGTTCTCCAGGAGGGAGGAATCTTGTAATTGAAGGAACAAAACAGAGTTGGCAGGAATGAATAATTAAAAAAAACCCAACCCTCCCCTAATTAGATAGCGTATACTGTCTTCTTCACTTTGTTAAAATTTAGAATTCACTTTGTGAAGTGTAGGCTAAACAAGGTTGGGTTGCATAAACAGAGTAGATGTTATAGCCTGCTACATTGGCTGCAAGCCCTGCGGTAAACTGCCTTAGTTAGAAGTCTGACTGCAAGAAGCGGAGGGAAAAAAAAAGAAGAGGACAGGTAATCTCACTTTTTTTCAACATAACGTAAGAACATCTGTGCTAGATCAGATCAGATCAGTAATTCCACTTTAGACAGTGGTCCGTAATAGCAACGGACTGTAAGATACAGGTTAACTCTAAAATAAACTGTCCTCTTGTTTACTTTCTTGTTTTCTGGCAATATGTGGGGCAGAGCCTTCCTGACTCAAACGGTTGCTTTAGTAGCCAACAATCACGTTATGCTTTTGCACCCATTTATAATTTTGGACCCAAAAAGATTCTGTGGCAATAAATTATTCTGTAAAAAAATGAAAATTCTGTAAAACTATGAAAAAAATATGATATTTATTTTAAATCTGGGCCTGTAAATTTGAATAGAACTTTGGGAATTGCAAATGAAGTCATTTGCCATTGGAGAATGAATCTGTTTTTCTCCAAACTTGTGCAGTGATGAAACATCGTTTAATTAACTCCGTTTCATCAATTCTGATAACCTGAAGAAATCCAAATCCTAAACTGTGTTGTTTCATGGTATCAGGAGCAAAAGTCTCTGCATTTAGTGCTTTGCTTAGTGGACGCACCAACTTTTTCAGTTTTCTCTGCTATTTTCAGCTTATTATGAAAGAATTAAGTTTCTTTTGTTGTTGCCTAAGAGCAAGAGGACAGCATCAGTTACGTGGTGCGGTAGTGCACGGAGAGCCGCACAGCACATCCTGCAGGGGAGTATAAGGTGGTGGAGACCCAGTAGGTCCACGTAGTCCAGTAAACCTCATGCAGCTGTACTGGCTGACATCTGAAAACAGTCTTAACGCTGGTTAGTTGTCCAGATTTATCTGCATCCAATTCAGAGATCACTTTATGTTTTTTTCTTAGCGTGAGGAATAAACTGTTGAGTATAAAGGAAAAATAACTCATCCTTCTTGTAAGTCACTTTGAGATCTAGTGACAAAAGGTGATATGTAAGAGCCTGACACTACAGCTATTATTCCATTAAGTTATTATCATAAAAACCTCTGTATTGGATACACAACAAAGGTTTTTGCTTTTCTGCAGCAAACATTTCTTCTGTATGTATAATTACAGAATGGTTATCTCAGTCTAACTCATATCTAATTATGTAAATAAGAATATATGCCCTCCAACTGCTTTTTGGATACTGTTCTGACCTAGGAATCATGCCTTTACTTGCTTGTATTCACGGCTTAGAGGTTTTGGCCCAAAGCTTCTTTACATGCAAGTTTATAAATAAAGATCTCGTAGAAGTCTTATTATTCTTTTTTAAATATATTTCTACTTTCTTTCAAATCTGAATTACTGGCAAATCGAAAGTAATTAAGCTGGAAAGATTACGAATGCTGCACTGCTGAAATTTCTTTAATTCTGTACTGGAATTCAAACATGCCTTCTGGAATTTTATGAAAACTGACACATAACAAAGGAGAGACACAAATATTTGTTTTAGTTTAGTGGGTAAGAAGGTTGCATGTTGAGACAAAAGTTTCTGCTTGTGTGAGAACATTTTTTCATCCAAAACTCACACCAAACCAAGCTGTTCCTGTTGGCCATCTCCTCCACAGACCACTAACTATGTTGTCTCTCTTTCTGTGTGTTTCTGTATTTGATTTTTTTTTTCCTGTTAAAATGCTAGCAAGTCTAATCATCCCTCTTGCTTTTTTCTTCCTGCTTTCCTTTTTCTAGGTCTCCCACATGAAGATTGCCCAGCAAATCCTTTTTCAAAAGTTGTGTTTCTGAGGGATGGCTACCCGCAGTGAAATAGAGTATTAAACACAGATACCTAACATGCCTAGGTGATTAAGCCATGTCTAGCGTAGTTCTGGTCTTTACTGATTTAATGAATATTAATTAATAAAGCCCATTGCTTGGTATGGAATCAAGTATTCGCATAAGCCTTAACTATATAAAACAACAGAAAGCAATAATTTATTACACTGACAAAAGTCACTCTGCTTGTATGATCGCAGAATCATGGTCAAGGTTGGAAGGTACTTCTCAAGACCATGCAGTTGAACACCCTGATCAAAGGATGGTCAAGTACAACGGGTTGCTCATGGCTGTGTCCTGTTGCATTTTTAATGCCTCCAAGAATGGAGACGCCACAACTTCTCTGGGCAACCCGTTCAAGTGTTCAATTGTCCCCACAGGACAAAAATGCAAATCTTTTTGCTTTCTTATGTTTAGATGGAATTTCCTATATTCCACTTTGTGCCCATTGCCACTTGTCCTTTCACCGGATACCACTGAGAAAAGTCTGTCTCTGTCTACTTTATTGCTGCACATCAGATACACAAGGATAAGACCCCTCTGAGCCTTCTCTTCTCCAGGCTGACAGTCCCAGTTCTCACAGCCTCTCCTCATATGACAGATCCCTTAACCGTCTTCATGGCCCTTTGCTGGACTTGTTCCAGTAATTCCATGTCCTTCTTTTACTGGGGTGCCCAGAATGGGACCCAGCACTCCAATGTGTCTCACCAATGTTGAGCAGAGAGGAAGAACCACTTCCCTTGACCTCGAGCTGATGATGTTCTTTCTAATGCAGCCCAGGATGCTGTTGGCATTCTTTGCCGCAGGGGCACATTGCTGGCTTATGTTGAACTTGTTGTCCACCAGGATGCCCAGGCCCCCCTTTGCAGAGCTGTTTTCCAGTCTGTTGGGCCTCATCCTTTGTCGATGCCTGGTGTTATTCCTCCCAAGGTGCAGGAATTTGCATTTCTTTTTGCAGAATTTCATAGATATCATTGGATATTGAACTTCATGATAGTGTCAGCCTATTTCTGCAGGCTGTTAATGATACACATTAACAGTTGTGACAAATCCCCTTCTAAAATATTTTTCCGTGACTGGCTGAAAAAAAAAACAGTGGTCAGAAACCTTTACCGAGAATAACACAAAATGCCAGAAGAAAAGTTAGAGGAGGAGTACTAGTGCCCTTATAATCAGTGAAATTCCAAATTCTCTAAAAGTTTTTGAAGTTACTCATTTGAGAAAGAGTGCACGTTTTGGATAAGTACAGTTGTTCACAGGGAAGAATCAAATTAGAAAACAGATATTTTATCAGGGGAAACCCAATGAAGACTGGCAAAGGTGGCTTATAATCTCATGAAAAGTTGTATCAATGCCACCATATTACAGTTCCCAAAAACTTTCTGAACAAGATTCTTCTGCCTATACTCAACTTGTCTAGCATTTGTCCCACAAATTGGCAAGCTAATGGGTTCAAAGCAAAGCAATCAAACAAAGTATTTATTAAAATCAGTTAATCTGTTTAGGTATCGAACAAAAAATTAAGTGCTCATTTAACTGTAGTCTGTGGTTCAGATGGAGACAGACTTGTAAAAAGTGAATTATCTCTTGTTTCATCTGACACATGGAACAGTGACCTGAGTATTGCAGCATCTAAATGCTTACCCAAGTGGAAAGGCTGGGCTTCTTGTGCAACGTCATCTCCCAATTCTGTTCCCATCCAAACAACTGGCAAATATGCCAGAATTTTCTCCTTCTTGTCTAGACATGTGCTATGACTTGATTCATCCCAAAATCTTTGACATTTTATCCAACTGAGTGTGGCCTTGAAGCTTCTGGTGTGGTGCTCAAGCAGACAAATACGAGCAAATTCATCGTCTGAATCACGTAGGTTTTGAGATGGGTTTGTAAAATGACAGGTGCTTTTCTTTTGGTTCTGATTCAAAAAGTTATCAGGTGTTTCATTAAGATTAATAATTTGTTTTCCTTAGTCACAATACCCCACACAAATATTTGGCACGGCTTAGCCCTTCCTTCAGAGTTCCATGCAGAAGCGATTTGTAATGAAGGTTATGAAAAGTGACATTCCTGTAGGTAGATGGAGATTCATTTGTTTCCATACTCTCATTTTTTTTTCCTTTGGTCTGTACAATTTCCAGCTGCCTGAGGGGCTGAATGATAAAACAGGAGGTCCTTCTCAGTTGTTTTCAACGTGTGTATATGACACATTGTTTATGACGCTTTCATCGTATTTAGAAAGTCATAAACTATCAAAAACCACAGTGAAACTTTGCTGTAAAAATAATTAATGACAGAACAAAGCTTTTAGAGAATAATCAGTTAGTTATAAATTAGATAAAAATGGCAAGACTTATATTGACCTATACTTCTTGTAATCATGTTTGGCGTTGACTTTATTTTAAATTTTTATTCCCTCACTAAAAGCTCATAGCAAGAATAGCTTTCCTTGAGTTTTAAGAATGCTAAAGCACAGTCAGGAAGAAATTGTTTTTAATCTGGCTCAGTTTTAACAGGGGGTTATAGCCATTTCAAATCAAATAATTAAAAAAAGGGAATGTTCTTGTCAAATTGCTGGCATTGATTTAAACAAAAATGTATATCGGGCACTTTTTTTATAATTAAGAGATGTGATATAATTCAGGATTGTAAAGGTTCTTCAGCAAAGGCAGACTCCATGGCCCAGATTTTGAGTCAGAAAGTATGGAGATTGTCTTGGTTTTCACAGAAAAAACATATGAAAAGGAAAGTATTTAGTGATTCTAGCACAGTCCCTTGAATTCTTCGTGTCAACTGGAGCCATTCAATAACCAACATCTAATCAAAATGCATCATGAATGGATCTCATTATCACCTACTTGGAGATTAGTTTTTTATTTGCAATGAATTACAATTCAGTGAAAAGTGACATGTTTTGCTGACAAAGTAGAACCTGAACATGGAAATAACGTCTTTATAAGGATTAGAGACCGAACTGAGCTATTTTTTTTTAAATGTATAAAACCTTATGAGATGGCTCATATGCAATTTTTGTGTAGATTGATTGATATAGAAACGCTTTCACTTAATTTCCATATGTAATCATACAAACTGATTATTGTTGATGAAAGCAAATGTTTGGTGAAAAAAAAGATGACATATATATTATAGAAAGCTGAAGTTCATGACCTATATTCTTAAAATTAGGAAAAATTGTTTATTTTTTCATTAGTATAAAAATGAGACACTCCTTTATAGGACGATAGGCTTGTAGATAGAATATGGTACAAGACTTCCTTGTGTTTGTTTGGTTTTTTGTTTGCCTTTTTTTTTTTTTTAATGAGGAACACTACATACAGATTGTAGCTTAATATCTTGCTTCTTTAAAAAAAAATTAAAGCAGCGAAACCCAAGTGGAAATGAAAACAACAATACTGATGCCTTGTTTGCTGATTTAGTTTAAAAGTCATTTAACCTAGAAGGTATAACCACAATTCCTTTAAAGAATTTGTAGGAAACGGTTGCTCGTTCTAGAAATTATAGCGTTCTCTTACTCAATGCCAAGCATAAGTTCCCCCCCCATAACACAAAAGCAGGCTGGGCAATGACTGCTGTTATTTATTTTTGTGTGAAGATTTGGCTGTGTGAAAGAAGCAGGAAAGAGCAGAGAAACTGAGACAAGGTGGCAAACAATCACAAGCTGGGAGCATGGTCCTGACAAGGACTCTAATAACACACACTCGAAGCCGAGAGAAGATGGAACTGTAAGCAAAAGGACTATCCTTCACGTTTCGATAATCCTATATCTGAAGAAACAAGACTTTGTACATTTTCTGTAAATGAAAAGGATGATGTAAACCCACCATCAGTTCTTCTTTCCATCTGGAATAACATTCATGTCTCTAACGCTACCTAGCTAGATGAGTCCAGAGAGATAACGCTAGTGATAAACATGATGGGGAAGGAGAACGTAATAAAATTCTGAGACGTGTTTCACCTCTTCAGACCGAGATGCTTTTGAAAACAAAGTGTTTTGGAATGAAATAAGTCAGTTTTTCAAACCACAGCTAGTTGGAAGAGGAAGTCAACACTCAGCAGCATATTTCATCTGTGTCCTCGTCTGTTTCTTCAGGACTGTCATAACGTAAAGATTAACAACTATATACTTAACTGCTAGTATTCTGTTCTATCCAATGTTTTGTAGTTCAGACCCGTTGACCAGTATATCACATAGAAATAGAAATGAACTGTTTTTCGTGGAACATGGAGCTTTTTCATACTATGCAGTCTTTGCTGAAACTTCTTTACTTTTCAGACGTAATAGTTAACTTTCCTATGTTGTGGTTTCAATTTATGACAATCAGAAACAATGTCAGTTACAGAATCACAGAATGGTTTGGGTTGGAAGGGACCTTGAAGATCATCCAGTTCCAACCCCCTGCCCTGGGCAGGGACACCTCCCACCAGACCAGGCTGCTCAAAGCCCCATCCAGCCTGGCCTTGGACACCTCAAAGGATGGGGCATTGACAGCTTCCCTGGGCAGCCTGTTCCAGTGCCTCACCACCCTCACAGTAAAGAATTTCTTCCTGAAGTTCTCTTGATTGGCTCCCTTCCTCTAATGCCTACTTAATTTTTTGCTGGATGAGTGAACCATTTTCATGAGAGCAGTATGATTTAACCTAAAAAGGGAGCCTTCAGATCAGTTAACCAGACTCTGGAGACTTTCTTCAGGCTAATTACTTGAGGAACAGAATGGATTTTCTCTTTGATTTTAATGATTAAAGGGATTTCTTTCTGCTTTTTCTGCATGCAAGGAAAAAACATCCGCTGCGTGTGCAAGGCACTGAATCTCCAATATATACCTTCGAAATAGTAACTCCAATCTATTGAGAAAGAGATCTAAAAGTATACCGATATGACAAAATGCTAGATGGACAGTTAAAATATTTTGGTGTTATATACAGGAGTTTGACCTCTTTTCTCAAGGGTTGTATGAAACAACTGGAAGACTAGATGGAAGGAGTCCATGTACAGAGATCAAGAGACAGATACATCGCTTGTGACTTATTACTCTATTCTCTTTTATTCCTTTGGATATTTTACTAATGATTTTATCTTTTTGACAATCAAGCAACTATTCTTTTGTTCCTTCAGGCATAATTTTAACAAGGTTATTTATAATCAGTAGATCATAATCACTTCTACTGGCTACAGAGATAGGATAGTAATATCCAAGTTGTAACAACGAAAAATATCACTCCTTCAGGTGATATGGTAGTGGCTTGTGATCTGGTGTTCAAGCCCCCGTGTCCAGCCTCAGCTGCCAAATCCTAAGTCTTCTAAACTGAAAGTCTAAACAATTTCATGATCTTATTGCTGTTGACTTCCTTTTCTATACTGCTTTTTTGCAGTATTTCTGCTGCAGTTTTATTGAATTATGTTTTTTATTTTTCTTAGCAAAAGTCATCTTTTATAGCTCCTACTGCAATTGGAATATTGGTCTGATTGTGATTGCTGAAGTCCTAATACATGAATTTTACCTCTTTCCAATTCCTTGAAAGCTCAAAGTAGAGACAGGTATAGAGACAGCTACAGAGTCACTCTTTATTCTCAGGCTATGGTTGGTTGAGGCAAAGAAAATAATGATGCTTTGATTTAGAGTGATCTGATTTGGAGTGAGGCTCTAGAGCATGTCTACATTTCTCTACTATTATCTTGAAAATTAATAGGCAAGAGAAAACTGATAGCTAAAAGTATACCCACTGCCATCCCACCTTCTAATGAATCCACTGAAACAGAATGCTGCAGTTCCCTGTGAGGGTTCCACTTGCAGTGTTCATTTCCATATAAAATAATTGACTTATTAAAAAGTACTCTTCATCGCAAGGCAGTGTGAAATAATCCCGCAGCTTTGATTGCATAAAATAACACTTGTCTTGATCGCTACAGATTACCTGCTTTCCCTTAAAAGGGGAAAACCTCAAGCTGAAAAAAGGAGTAACCAACACACCAGCAAGTGCTGTAATAAGTTTAGGCTAATGCTGGTGACTGTAGCCTTGAGAAATGTAGGCGCATTTGCAGGATTGATGTCTTCATTACTTTCAACCTGTACAATACAACAGCAATATAAAATATTCTCTTCAAGTTCTTCCAATTATTGGTATGTCAGTTGTGCCTTTTCAATTTTTTAAAATGAAATTCATAAGCACTTCTATTCTTCATAATAAAAATTAAGACCTTTCGTGTCCAGCTAAAATAGTTGCATGCTTTTATGGCTAATGCCATTTTCGGTTGACATTTGGTTACATTTTCATTCTTCAGAATGCTTCTTGTTGGATTTTTGTAACACGCTCAATATTTTTCTGTATTCTCTTGCGGAATATAGACAATGAGATGTGAGGGCTGAAAGAACTGAGAAAGAATTCATTAGCTTGAAGAATTTGTGATTTTTTCCTCTATCTTAAAATACTTACATTAACTATTTATTTGGTCAATATTAAAAAAGACAGAAAGAAAAGTTATTCCATAAAAATATTAAAATTATTATAGTTCAAGAAAAAAAAGTGATATGTGTGCTTTAATACTGATCAAAATAGTTAGAAAATTATTATTTCTACTTACCTACTTCTGTGCTAAAGCTGAAATAATGCATACAGAGTGCAAAGAACATTACATTCTGGACAGTACGTTCATGGGTACAAAGCATCAATTATTCAATGAAACTATTAAATCTATTATTAATTTAAACCTTAGAGAATGGAAGATGACTAATTTCCACACTTTTCCACACAATTAATATGCAAAAGAACTCAAAGAATAAGTATCGTTGAATATTCCTCTTCTTTTTGGCAGACACACAGCAAGCAAAATATTCTGGGTGGTTACCACATATAAGTGAACGTAAAAGTTATTTTTAAATAGGAATGTAACTTTTATGCATCTCTCATTTTTTCTTTTTTTTTTTTTAATATATAAATATCTGAAATTACCATAGAAGTATCTGTGAATATAAATTACACCAGATAAAAGTATAAACAAATTGTGTCTTTCGGAGTTACAGAAATACAGGTGTGAGTTTGAACTGAACCTCTTCTACAGAAAAGCTGATTCTTCCACTAATGGAGCTTAAAACTTCATTTGGAGAAGCCAAGATAAAAGAGGAGAAGGAGCCTTGCATAGTTTCTTTCTTTACTTCGAAAAAAATCCTGCATGTTAAACAAAACCACCTTCCATGAATACTTAACTATAAACTAGTAGTCACAGTGGAGCCAAAATTCTGTAGGCTTTACTCTCATCAATAAACAGCATAGCTGGAATGCGAGCCAGACAGGAATTAAAACATCAACTCAATTGCATGCTTGGACATTTATTCCTAACAACGAGTATACTTATCCCCAAATTCCTACTGTTGGAACAATGAGAAGTTTACAAGAGGTGGAGTAGTTCCAGGGACGATGGGAAGAGGAAGCTGCTTTGCTGCATTCTCCTCTTGAAACTACTTTACTTTTTCCTGCCTTCTTCAGGGAAATACAGATACATAAATTTGTAGAGTTTTTCTTCTGAAATGCTTGCCTTACTGAGGACAAAAGTGACAAAATGCATGATATATACGTAAAAAATTTATATTGTGCTATATATGTATATACACACACACCCAAAAATACTGAGGACCCGAAAGAAATCATGTTCCTTCAGCTTGACCTGCTATATTTTAGGAAAAAATGGAATTTCACACAGGTTTTTCGCTTCTGCAGAATGCTGGATAACTTGTTGCTGACTATGAGTGTATAATTTATGTTTGGAAGGCATGGATAAGCTGTAAGATTGGGAGGCAGAACATAAAATCTTTATCTTTAAATGAAGACAACTCTCATTTTCATATTCTGGAACTTCAATACACAAATCCATTCTTTTTGCAGTCTGTTTTGCTTTCCATCACCATACACACACTTGATAAAAATATGCATTAAAGCTTTTGAAAAGGAATCATACATAGAAGGGAAAAAACAGATTTTCTCGAAATAGAACAGAATGATAATAGAGGAAAATTTATATTTGATAAAATTCATGTCTTCATTTCAAAGAAAAGCAACAGAACATAACCTGAAGCATTTATGACTCAAATATTTGTTTTGGCAGAAGCATCAGTTCATCTTGCCTTATATCAGTATTGCAGAGATGTATGCATTTGAACTACAAGGAATTAATTTGTTCCCCACCCAGGGAGGGTTTTTAAAATATCTGATGTGATAGAAAATAAAGCGTCAGCCAAAGGAAAAAAAAAAGATCTAATACACTTCCCCAATGACTTCTTACTGAATTATGACGCTAGAGCTTCCACAGAACATTCCGCATTTTTGCAGAATGTGGTGCAAAACCTGAAATGTCTTGAAATTATGAAGATCTTCTCGGACAGATCATTATCAGGTGGATAGGTTAAAACGGAATAGAAAAGAAAGAGAAAAGATCAGAAGAGAATACATTGCAATTTATTTTTGTAGGGCACCTCTCATATTCCAAGTACCTTGAAGTGCTTTACAAAGTAATGAGTTAACTACTCTCAGCAAAGCAACCATTATGAAAGGAGGAGCTATTACGCGCCAGCATTTCAAACAGGTCCCAGCAAGCTTCCCGAGTTGTTGCTCTATATTGTTTGGATCCGGGAGTAATTGTGCTTGGAAAGTTGCAGGTGCAAATAACAAAAAAAAAAAAAAAAAAAAAAAAAAAAAAAAAAAACCCCAAACCCAAACTCACATTACTTTTAAGAGCTGTTTTCTAAATGTTGACCTTACAAATTTGGGAAAGCGCAAGCTTATCCTTGGAACTCAGCAGTTTAATTAGCTTGGTCTTTTGCAGGTTTCTGTTTGTTCGTTTGTTTTAGAAAAGGTGGAGGAAAACTAAAATTAAGATACAGGGCCATCATGGGGGGTTTTGTGGGGTGGAAGGAGTGTATCAATCAGAGGGAGGGTCGAGTCTTCAAATTCAATTTGAAATGATCAAAGGCTGAGGAAGAACTGAGAGAGGGGAAGAAGCTGCCATACTTCATCTCCTCCTGTTTGCATTCCAAACTTGTGCTCAGAGGAGGGTGGACAAGACAAGTTGGAAGAGCCACAGAAGTCACAGAAAGGTTCTTGCTCGGGTTTTGATTGATAAGGTTATCTACATTAAGTCTGTGTGGGAAATGAGTGTATAAATTTCTCTAGTATATCAGGTTGGGAAATAGAAATGTTTCAGCCTTTAATAAAGCTTTTGAAAAAATAAATTATGTTCTTTTCCTCTAATAGCAATCTTGAATTTGTATTTTCTCAATACAGTTCCCATATATACAAAAACCCCCAAACAAATAAATGAAAAGTGTGAAATAAATAATGAAAAAAAAAGAAGAGGAGGCTGTTACAATCATTCAAACCTCAAACTTGTCTTAGTCTTAGAAAAAAAAAAAGTGATTTTCAATAGTGCTTATGGAAAAGCTTTTTGAACAGGGAATTAAACAAAGCTTGATTCTGAGAATCGTATAAATGCTGTGACACCAAAAGAATAAGAAGACCCATCAAAAGAATGTTTTTAAAATTAGAGAAGCATGAAAGTACAATATCCAGAGTTTAACAGACCTTGAAATACTCAATCAAAATACCTTGCCTAGTGACATTTCACTGTATCTCTGCACAGTAAGTTTTGAATGTTCACCAGAGAGATTCATCAAAGAGATAAGACGATATAGCAACCAACAACCATGAAGGTTCCACTTTAGCGTTTAAAGTATTACCATTTGACATGAAGACTTAAGAATTGTTGAGGGAGGTCTGCACATAATACAGTTTGGATGCCGTATCCTCAGAGTGTGAAGGCGAATGATTACAATATGTGGTCTAACATATAAAATTAAAGGTGAAATATTATTATAAAGTTGCAACGATTGATTAATCTGCTATTAGTGTAAACTACAGTAATAGCATAGCATATTTTTGCTAGACCTTTAAATCAATTTTTAATCGATTAGCAGGTAATCCCTATATGTGATATATTTTTAAAAGCTAATTTGCTCCATATTTGTTCCAAACCTCATGTCTGTTCTGTATCGTAGATGCCTGCCCACAAAAAAATAACCATATGCATAGTCTAAATCAGGAGTTCCCCTATGCCTGACTTCAGTTAGTGGCAGCAGCTTCTGGCCTGAATATAGTTTTAGAAAGAGACACTCAAACGATTTGCAAGTTTTTTGTACTGCTTCGAAGTGGATTGCATCGCAAAATTTTGGAGCCCCTGGTCTAGCTCAGGTTTTAGCTTTACTGCTTTTCAAAATACATATTAATCTTATCTCAAGAATTATCTTTAAAAATTGATGATTTACTGTGTCCAATTCTGGAACCCTCAGCACAAGAAGGACATGGACCTGTTGGAGCAGGTCCAGAGGAGGCCATGAAGATGATCCAAGGGCTAGAGCCCCTCTGCTATGAAGACAGCCTGAGAGAGTTGGGGTTGTTCAGCCTGGAGAAGAGAAGGCTCCAGGGAGACCTTAGAGCCCCTGCCAGTCCCTGAAGGGGGCCTACAGGAAAGCTGGGGAGGGGCTGTTTGCAAGGGCAGGTAGCGATAGGACGAGGGGCAACGGTTTAAACTAGAGCAGGGCAGGGTTAGATCAGACATTAGGAAGAAGTTCTTTACGCTGAGGGTGGTGAGACATGGGCACAGGTTGCCCAGAGAGGTGGTGGAGGCCCCATCCCTGGAGACATTCAAGGCCAGGCTTGATGAGGCTCTGAGCAACCTGATCTAGTTGCAGATGTCCCTGCTTACTGCAGGGAGGTTGGACTAGATGGCCTTTAGAGGTCCCTTCCAATCCAACACATCCTATGATTCTATGATTTCTGTAGGATTTATGTACTTGACACTGTACTTCCTACAATAGATTTGACATATCACTCAAGGCATTGCAGGAAAATGTTTAATGAAGTCCCCCATCCTTATAGTATTATCTTTAGTTTTGTAACATTAGGAAGCTTAGTTAAGCATTTCATATTCTTGTGAGATGCTGTTACTGACACATACACTTCTACTCTTATCAAATATCAGTAGTGATATTTCACTTCTAGTAAAATGAAGCTATGCTGAATTAAACTGCTCAGCAGTTCTTTAGGAGTTCTGCATGTGAAAAGGGAAATTGCAGAGACCACAATAAATTTAAGGTGATTGAGCAGGAAAAGGCAGAAGAATATGGGGAAATACAGTGGAGAAAAGGGAGCACTGTTGAGGAGGAGAAAAACATATACACTTACAAGGAGACATAATTTATTTTATCACTGCCTCTTCTACAAATACTTCATTATTTGAGTTTTGTTCTCCCGTGGTAAAAGTTGTCTCAGAAGTGCCACAAAATGTGGTAACTCTGGAAAATAAAGTATGCAGAGGAAAAAGACACAAATTCATATGAATGCCAGGGTGGTATAAACATGGAACTGCAAGCTTTCTAACTCTTCAGGAACTTAGTGAGAAGCCAAAAAGTGGTTTATGCATATATTCTCGCTTAAAGCCTTCACTAGAATATCCATTTATGCTTAACTACCCAATACTTTAGAACAACACAATAAGTGTTTTGGACTTTCTCCTGCAAGCACAGAATTAAGACCACAATGACACTTGTTGAGGTACAGTGTAGAAGAACGATCCTCAGATAATATGAAATTATAGTTCAGCTCTATGTGAGATCATCCCTTACACATTTCGACTCGTGCCACAAAGCTGTGTTAGGAGAAGTGTCACCTTCTTCTGCTGAGGAATCAATGTAAAAACTTTGGGTCTCAGAACAAATGGAGATGAAAACTGGAAAAGCCTCCTTCCCATCACCCCATTCCTCTCTGGGAGCAAAGGTAGGCCAAATGAAGTCTTTTTGGGTGGCGTCCTAGCTGGGCATGCTTGCCTTCATCCTTCAGTCTGCCTTCTGATGCAGCCAGGCAGAAAAGAGCTGGGAGGAGTGAACTGTACGGGGCAGGGAACATGGATTGTGGACCCAGGATTCAGCTTCCAGTTGGCTCCGGCTGCCGTTGTTGCCGCAGCACTGGCAGCTCTGCTGACACCTCCAGGGAAATTATTTTTCTTCCATGTCAGCTGGGAACAACAAGCTGGAATCAAGTAACTCGGTCATACAGATGAGGGAGCCATTGAAATGGTACAGCTGCTATTACTGTGATGGTGTGGGACTGTACCTTAGGTAAAATTTCTTATGCTAGGCCCAAAGTACAAACTGATGGAAAATCCTGGGAAATCAAGCTTCGTCACTTCTTTCAATTTTTCTCCTTCAAGCAGCATTAATTTTAAGACATTTTATTATGCAGTTCTTATAAAGTCTTTGGGAAGATGGCAAAGATATTTCTGAGGTTTTTTTTCC
This sequence comes from Larus michahellis, assembly GCF_964199755.1. Classification (NCBI taxonomy): domain Eukaryota; kingdom Metazoa; phylum Chordata; class Aves; order Charadriiformes; family Laridae; genus Larus; species Larus michahellis. Next base: position 79,819,016 of record NC_133900.1, on the reverse strand, counting down.
CCTGAAAGATGGGAAGCACCAACGAAGAAAAGAAGGTGAACACCTCTGCATCAGTTACAGAGCAGCTACCAACTAACTTCCAGCTTTAAAACTTGATTTTTCTGTTATCAAAGTGCATAATAAAATGCAAGTGTCTTCCAGTTGCACTTAGAACCTAAAAGTGAGTGTTGGAGCAACAAGGACTTACTTTGCAGAAACAGTCTTAGCACTAGTTTTTTGGAAGCTTCCTGCTGAACTAAATACCCTTTGTCTGAACCAGCCTCTAGATTTTCATAGAAATTATATGCTGGTTGTGGAATTCTATTGACAAATAAAACCATAATAGAAAAGACACAATTCTTTTAGTAAATGCCATAATGTTTTGACTGATTTTTATAGGATCATATTCTATTTCTATAGATCGGTGATTTCTTTTACCTTTGTAAGTTATTTCTGTGAGGGCTGTCTAAAATGACTTGTGAAACAGGTAAACATAAACTTCTCCAACACATTTTTCTACCACTACCAGCATTTATACTGTACAGTGTTATGTGATATTTTATTTTATTATTTTATTTTATTTTATTTTATTTTATTTTATTTTATTTTATTTTATTTTATTTTATTTTATTTTATTTTATTTTATTTTATTTTATTTTATTTTATTTATTTTTTTTATTCGTCATATTTTTCTAGTTAAGCTGTAAAGTAATACATAACCTTTCCCATTCTGTTTAATTGCCACTATTGTTCAGAAAGACGCACGCATATCTAATTGCACTGGGGTTCTACAAAATAACACACAGATTTTTATTACTAAACGCAGTGTTTCACATTCTGTCTACTTTAACTGTTTCGAATCCCTGACTGTTGAATGAGTTTATATTTGCAGCTACAGTGTGGATAACAACCTAGTCAACTAGTACAAAAAGGCTGAATACACCTAGTAAATAGATGATATAATGTCCCAACAATTAAAATACAGTAGCTTTCACGTCAGCATTATTCCTGAAACCTGATGCTAAGGCATTCCAAGAGATGGTCGAAGCAACTGCTTCATTATACTGACTAGCAGGACTCTGATTATCGAGTAAATTGCAGAGGAGGGAAGAGATTTGGAGAATTCTGGGTGGGTTTAGAGCTGTATGTACAAGAGCTTTTAATAATGTCAGAAATTATATCCAATAAGCACTAATGATCACAAATCTGTGCATTTCCTGAAGAATAATGAATGATGGAAAGAATTAATAATCCAAGGTGAATATGAGGCCCGTTAATACCAACTGGTCATTAATTCCTCAAGAAATGCAGAAAGATAAATGCTTGTGACTTTCACAACATAAACACAGTGATTAAAAAGAACCAGCGATATTCTCCGCTCCTTCTTTTCTGTCATAATTTCTGCTACATTTATGAGAGATGCACTTTCACTTGACTGGGCGTGTATATGTTCTATGTTATTAGTCAGACAACGGCAGTTGACTTTTCTTTCGGCGTGTTTTTCCAGGAATAATATTTATGCTTTATTATTGTATTCCCATTCTCTAAGTGAAGAAATCTTTGCCTCACACATTTATGAAAATGTATAGAAATAATTTAACATTGATAAATCAAGTCTCATTGCTATTATGGTTTAGGACAGTTCTGTCAACCGTGTAGGTTGTTTGGGCTAGGGAGATTATTTAATATGTTTCTGTACAGGTAAAAAGGAATTTAAAAAGGCTGAACTGGTTTTTAACACAAATGACATGGAAAGGTCTTTCAGTGTTAATAACTGTAAGATCAAATTATAGAATTATTTCTACAGAACTAGAAAATGAATTAGTTGATGGTATTTCTATTTACAGAACTTTATAGCATTAAATTGATATTTTATTTCTTCTAGGATAATTAAATAAGATTTTAAAGAAAAAATGTTATTATGCACTGTTTTATACTTGTAGTACCAGACTATTTCTTTACTATATGCCTGTCTTTCGTGATGGAGAATATAAATCCTTAGTAAAATTGGTTCATGTTTAAAAGCAGGCAATTATAGCATGTGAGAGAATAAAAATGAATAAATTAAATGAAAGAAGAAATTCCATATTATGAAGTATTGCCCTATGGCTGGAAAGCACAAATGAAAAAAGTGAGAAGACAAAAAAAAGGACATGATGAAAATGGGCCAGTATTCTTAGTGACTTTAGTAAGCCTCAATAGAAGTATATCTACTCACACATATATTAATAAATTATTCAAAAGAACTTAATGAAATTCAAGAGAAAATATTATACTGTACTGAAAATGAAATAACCAAGAATTCATGAAGAATTCATTAAAATGAAACATGAAATGAAGTATAATTCTATTCTGTGTCAGAAGCAGAGGAGGATATATTCTATTCCATGCACTGTATCTAATAGTGAGACCTTACCGTGTAGTTGAAAGCGATGTATAAGACTGAAAGCCGTACCAGACAGAAAGCAAGAGTCTGCAAAATGTACGATCAGTGAAAAAAGAAGTAAAATATACAGAGTTTAAGTTCTCTGACTCATGCTCATTTTCTGCTTCAGGTACGGATGGGAGTCCACAAATAAACTAGCCGGGGTTTTTATCCCTTTCCTAGTTCTCAACATAAACAAAGCAGAACACAGAGGAAATGTTAAGACACCCCCATGTTAATATTCTGTGTTGAAAAATGGAACAAACCCCAGCGAGTTATTGCTTTTCCCATAGAGATGCGCAAGAAGTAAATTAAGGAGAGTTGAAAAATACGGAGTACTGTACATCTCTGCATTGATATCAGTGGGCACTTAAGTGGAGCAATCTTCTTCTGGAACTAGGCAATAACAGATCACTTCTATTACTTGGACTGCTCCTGAGGGAGTGGAGGTATATGTTACCCTTTATTTAAGTCTAGAATGAAAGTGACAGTCTACTCCCATGTAATCTGAATTCTTCTGATATAGTGATCCATGTGCTTTCATCTTCTTGTCACTGCGAAAGATTTGGAAGAAATAAAAAAACATCTTGAGTTTGTAGCTTTACATATATTCTCCCGCATTTTTCTCCACAAGCCAAAAGGGAGTCAAGGCAAAATAAAAGTGCTGTCAGTTTAGGGTGAGATTCTTTCTTTAAAATTTTAATATTGCTGTTTCCATATTCTGTATCTTTTTTTCTTATCTGGCTGTACCCAGAACTTGTTAACAGGAAAGCAACTACAGTAGTAAGAAACTTCCGTCTTTATAAGCAAAACATGAATGAGGTGCTTTTAATTAGAAATTCTTTCTGACAAGGGGTTATAAAATAGAATTAACTCAAATGGTGAAATAGCTGAATATTACGCTTGAATTTATAGAATATCCATTTCATATAGTATTAGATTTTAATTATTTGAATGTAATATATTGAATGTAATATATTGAATGTTGAGGGTCACATACTCTGAGATAAGTTGCAGAGTTAAGATGCCAGTGAAAACAGTCAGAAACTGTTCAATGGAATGATTCTTTCTGACAGAAAATACTGTCTGCTCTATTCGTCCTGCGAAAGCACGTCCATTTTGCTAAAATTCTGATAGAAAACTCTTTGCTATTCAGTGTTGGCTAGTCCCCTAACCCTGTCTTTCAGCCTCTTGTCTGCTTGGCAGGTGGGAATGTTGAGAATCTCCAGGCTGATTACATCGCGCCGTAACACATTTGAGGTGGATGTAGAATCATAGAACGATAGAACGGTTTGGGTTAGAAGGGACCTTAAATTTCTGCAGAAGTGGTGGATTATGCAGCCAGCTATCCATACCTTGTGATCTAGTGATCATGTTCTCTCCTCTCCTCCTCCCCTTCAAACATTGTGCACGCAACCTGGACGAACTTCCCAAGACGGACCATGAGATTCCAAGATGCCTGTATTAAGGCTGACTATATTCAACCAATTTTTCCAGAGTCCCTTTTTCTTTCGAGCCTGCTACGTGGCCGGTCCCCACCTCCCTAAGCAGCCAGGTCACCCAGTGTGTCGCCAGGTCCCACCATTCTGCGTTCTGAGAATCTCTAGGAAAGCTCTAAACAAGATACTACTTTGAAAACCTTACCTTTAAACCTGCACTTTTCAGTGCAAAATACAGAAATGTAATTGTTTTGTTTATCTTGAACCATTTAAAAGCAAGCAATAAATTTCTTACAAAATAGGTGCTTAAATTTCCTATCAGGCTAGTTTGGATATTACCATGACAAACGTCTATTTACTAATGATACTTTCTCTTACAATAAATAGGATGATATAAACAGAAATAGACCATATTTTATTTATAGATATGAATATACCTGTACAGACATATACATATATTTATATATAGGGGTAAGTAGAGTAATCAGAAATGGCCATAAAACTTGACAGAAGTGAATTAAATTTGACATTAAATTCCCGAGGTCTTCATCAGTCAGTGACTGAATCCTCTCTCTTAATGATTAGCGGATTTTATTCTTCCAGAATTCTGTGGGAAGGAGAAACACTAATCTTTTCTAAAAATGGGGAACTGTGGCAAATGGCCAACTAAAAGAGTACATATTCACCTTCTGTGGAACTGAGGCAGCAATTTGGTGCCTAACTCCGCAAGTATAGGAGTTATCACAGAATCAAGTTATCGCAGCCTAGCAAATTGCCGTATATCATTTGAGTCATGCTTCTTGCTCTCTAGAAGCAAACTGTCAGCCATCTGTAAGGGCAAAGTAATACAATACAGTTTAACCCATAAAGAAAGGAGGTTACACTAATTTTGCACTACCGAGCACATGCCTGGGGCTAAAAGCACATATCTGAGCAGTTATACCAGCAGTTACACAGAGAATTATTTCAGCTGAAGACTTTTTAACTAGGTAGCATATCCACTCTTAAGACAGTGACTCACAGACGTCCCACGCCATCATCCAGGTAATAAAAATTCAACAGGCAGCTACGTATTTACCAAAGGAGTTAGTTCTGTTAGTGTCTGTTTCGTATGTCCATAATTCCTATTTTTTTCTCTGAGCTGAGAAATCTCAGTCTCTAAAAATTTAGGTTTCATGGGTTAAGCAGCCTTCAGCCTGGCTTCTCTCGGGGTCCAGCTCTAGTAGGTGTGCTCGAATTATGCCCAAGACACGGTGAGGGCACCTGAGTCCCCAGGGGAGAGCAGCGCGATCACTCGCATTCAAAAACACGCTGCAGGATCCTCATGTTTTATGATGATGGTCTAGGAATTCCTCAGGACATGGTGGGTACTTCAGCCTGATGAGTTCAAAGTGGTATTTCCCAGAGTACCACCTTAGTAACCTGCAGAGTTTGCTTTTCCTTTCTTTCTATGCAGCTTTGAAACCCTTAATCCCATTCGAATGTTTGTTGCTTCTCTCCACAGAACTGCCACACTTTTCCTCCTGAGATTCTTTTCAGAGAGATCAATAAGACACATCAAGATGCATGTCTTATTGGCAACAAGTGTGTATCATGGTGGGTAAATAAATAAACCAATTTAATATGAAAGTTTATTCTTTTTCAGATAAATGTTAGACTTTGTGTCCCAAAGTATTTTCTTCTGAGCTGTTGTGAGACCTGATGTGTAACCACTGCAATCAATATGAAATATCATAACAGTAGTGGAAATGTCAAATGTAATTTCCTACCTGATATAGTTTTGGCATTTTTAATTCAACCCACTCTTTTTCTTTTCCCTTGAGGGAATCAGAATTTTTTATATTCTTTGGAGACGGACAATAATCCATTTCTTTTTGTGCTCCTTCTTGATGACGTGTTGGATTTGGACAGATATCTACTTCAGATGAAGCCAGTAACATCCTCCTCTGAATTAGCCTTGTTAGGAGTGGTATTTAAAGATCTCATGTTCCAAAGCTGCATTTCAGCTCAAGTGTCTGAAGGTCTATAAATTAAAATGGAAAGTATGAAAAGAAATTATGTTTGTGTCACACCTCCATGAAATATGAAGAGTTATAAATCTAATGCAAATTAAACACTGTCTTTCTCCTGTTCTCTTTACAAAAGCATAGTTTGCCTAATAATTTCTCAAAAGTGTTTCCTAAACTTGCTTACGTAAGTGTAGCCAAGCACCTGAATGTTTTTGGGAGCCAGTGTCAGAAAAGTGGATATTATATGAACCAGTGGCATGACACTTATTTAGTACAAATATTTAGAAACCTTTTTAAGGCCCATATCACCTCATTCATTTCCCAAGGAAGGAGCAGGATGGAAAGGATGAAACCAAAAGAAAGTCCATGGACTTTTTCCTGTGTTTCACCTTAGCAGTGAAGAAATAACTCTCTGCATCTGGATCTGTTACTTCACAGGTTCTGGCCCATGTGGCCTTTGCTTCTTCAATGTCGGGAGATCACGGAGAGTCACTAGGATTACCATGTTCATCAGGCACACCATGGGGTGTACTAAAAGTTTACCCAAGATCCTAAGTAGACCTTTCTAAAGCACTATGACAAAAATCACCGTAAAATTCTAGAATTTCAATGAATGAAAGCTCATGACAAAGTAAAAATTAATATTTTAACTCTAGTCTCTATCTAAGTCTTCTTTTCCTTTTCTAATCAACATGTGATTCCTTCTCTACTTAAATAAAACTAATTATTTTTTCTAGTCTTTCAATTTCTTCAGTTCTGTTGAAAAAGAGAAAAGAAAAATGCTCAGAGGAACATTTAAATCTCAAAAATACACCTCTTCGATCATTCCTCATTTTGTAATATTGCTATTATCTTGTTTTCCTGTAATGTTAATCCACTCTTTGCCAGCATCTTTTTAATAGAGAATTTGTCCTGTTCTTGGGAATTTTTGTTTTCCTCAAGGTAAAGGCCTGAAACACTAAGATCCATGTTTTTTCCCATACATATATGCTGTATCAAACAACACTGATTTAAATTGTATTGAACTAACCCGAGCCACTAATAGCTCATAGCTATTAGTTGATTAATAGTATTTTAAATAGCGATCACAGAAAGGGACCTGGGGAACATTTCTCTAAATTTAACTTCCCATTGCCTTTTTATATACAGCATTATTAGTTACACATTGAAGAGCCTTCTGGCATTCACTAGTGATTCGGTACATAAGTTTGATTGAGTTAAATGTTAAGCAGTATACTTCTAGTTAATATAAATGGAGCAAATTACAGCTGTAAATAGAAGGGCAGCTACACTACAGACAGCGTCCCAAATATCTCAAAGTAGTTGCTGCAGTGTACTTGAATGGTTGATTTTTCTTTTCTTTCTCTGCTAAATTAATAAGAAAAATGTAGAAGAGCCAAGAACCTTAATGTTCTGCATTAGAAGCGCACTTCCTGGGAGCCCAGTCAATATATGGCCTTTTATCATAGAATGGGAAAGCATTTAATGCTACCCAAAATCATTGAGTTTACACACGCAAGCGGTCCAGCAGGCTTGCCCTTTCCTTTGAAACACTGAAAAATGAAGTCATGTTTTCTCCTTCCTCTAGCTCTTCTGCTTGCCCTTATGCAATTTTCTGTGCCCTTTAGTTGCCCTGTCTGTTTCCTTACATTTTGTCTTGTCCCCAAAGGAGAGGTTCGGGAAGTTTATTCTGCTTACTGTTCACAGAAAGAACACATGGGACCAAGCGGCCAATAGATATTTCACAATTTTGGATTGTATTAATCCTAGTCATGAGTTTCCCATAGAGCATGATTGCTGAGTAAACAAAAGTATAATCTTGGAAGCAAACAGAGATTTGCTGAATGGAGTGTGAGGTTTTTTTCCTACCAGTGAAAAATTCCAAACAAAGTTAAAAACGAATTGTCCTAACAGAAATTTTGAGATGCTCAAAAAGGCCCAATAAATATCTGTCTCTAAGAAGTGCTCCCCCGTTTTACACCGAAAAAATTAAAGCCCAAGACTTTTACATTCTGGATGTTTCCTTCGCTGAGGCTGAGTGAATGTTATGACATGAGATTTATATGTATTTGGTTTATGTCAAATAAAATAGATTCACCTGGAAGCTACATCTGGTGTATATTATAATCAGAATATGTTACAGTTTAAACTGTAAGGAAATTACAACCACCAAGATCTGGCCTGGGGAAGAGAAGGACTCGCTGACTGCTACTTACCACATGATGCACTGTAATAAACAAAAATTAGAGTATATCTACACACTTCAACATCCCAGGGCAGCGGTCAGGATAAACGTATGTTCAGCATCCAAAGCGTTTCACAGCTGTTTTCACAACAAATACACCAGGGTTACCTGCAGGGTGGTCCATTCCCTGCAAGTTTGGAAAGACCTGAATTTTAACTGAGTTAGTAAGCACGTCTCTAGGCTGACTGTAAGTAAGATTTCAAGTGCTGGAAAAAGACATAACAGTATGCGCATTCCTTAAGAACTTTAGCGCAGCAGAGACGCTTCAAAAACCTCTCCTCTCTGCCTGCACAGATAAAAGCAAACACACTGTATGTGGCTGATTTGTCACATTCCTTATGCAGTCGCTCTTTCTAAACGCGTGACAGGCAAAGCCCTGCGTATCATGAGCCGCGTTAATGCACAAATTCACCTCCTTTACGCCTTTAACGCCTTCCAAAAGGACAGGCGTGTGCACTGCTTTGTGTATTCATTGGAATAAGTCCTGCAGAGGTTGGGATTTACAGCACCTAATCCTAAAGTTCAGACAGCCTAGGTCTGAACCCAACCAAGAGGAGGGGCTGCCCTAGCTGGGAGAACGGCAGGAGTTGAGAGCCTGCGACTCCCACTCGCCTCGTTGGTCCTGGGCTGGACACAGAGAGACCACACGGCAAGAGAGGTCTACTTGGCAGAGTATTGCTGGGTGAACTCGCAGTGGATAGAGACTTAGCGGCAGGTTTTTTACCAAGGTAACTGAGGCTTTATTATGTAAAAAAAGAAAAATCTGATTAGGAGATTCACCTTACATAGTCATAGATGCCTACAAAATCTGAGTTAGTCCCTTCAAACTTCCTTATAATCAGTTGAAGGAGAAGACGCTTCTCTATACAATTTGCCTGACTTATTTTAGGTGGACAGTGTGTTAGGTTCAGATTTTATTCTTTGTTCCTGCATAGGCAGTGAATTGACTGTATGGCAACCCAGTCAGGCATGTTATCACAAAGACGTTTGGATTTTCTAGAGTTAAGGTGTCTATTTCACCTGTTCTTACAATGGCAGATAACGGGGAATGCCGATTCCTCCACCAGCCTCATGGAAAGGTTGGTCTCTTTTGACAGGTGATAACTAATATCCTGTACATTAGCAGTAAGAACAGTGTGAAATGCTTCTGAATAGAAAATACACGCTCTGGTCATCATTTGTCTCCTCATCACCTTACAAATTTCTTGTGTGCGTGATGTGGTATAATTCACAAAACACAGACTGCCCCTTAGGATGCCCTATTTAAAGGAAAAGAAGCTGTTGCCAGTGTAGTCCTGGTACCAGCTCCTCAATTTGGAAGTCTGGACAGAGAGTTTTGAATTCAGAAGGCATGGGACATTTCACTGCTTTATTGTCCAGCTAGGGGTTTGGTTATTGCAGGGGCAAGAGGTAAACCCAGTGAGTAAAGCTAACATTAATTCAAGAAATGTATTATAGTCAAACAATTGCCTGCTGCATGATAAAGAAAAATAAATAAGCACTAAAACATGAAAAAATAGAGCGAAATAAAAAGTCATAATAAAGGAAAATAAAAGAAAGGTACACATACTACAAAAAAAGGAAGATGAGCAACTTACACTTTTTACTCGTTGTCCAGTTTCTGGAAGAAAAGCAGTGCAAAGAAATCATTGACTTGCCTCTTTGTGCTTCGTGGGAGTCATATCAATATGTCTTTTTTCCTGTTGAAAGCATAAGTTCTAAGCTCAGAGTATTAGAGCTCTTTCATAGAAAATTCATAATTTTCAAAGTCTTTAGAAATTGTTTAAAAAATTACTGGAATTTAATTATGGAAATTACCTTTGAAATTTGGAACAAGATTCTTAATTGTAGAACAAATAACACAGCTACGAGAATACTTGCTTGTGTAAATATATGAAGTTCCAACGAGTATGTACCTTTATTTTATAGTACTCTACCTATAAATTAGTACTACAATAGTATAGCTCACCTAAAGTAGGCGCATTGTGCATTAATATTATAGTCCATGAACATCTACAGGCAAAATCTCCTAACTATTTGTTAAAATGTGAAGACATTTTCATTCCCAAGAGCTGTGAAAAGGCTTGAAATGAGTGTTCATAGAGAAATTCAGTGTTCATAGAGAACAAACCCTGTGATTTTTCTGGCAATTTTTTTTTTGCTGTTGAATTAAGATTTTTCCAGAATTTTTAATATATTATCCATAGCAGAACAATTTTCAGCAGTTTCTCTGCTGGAAATTCTCTGGATTATCAGAAGAAATACTTCTTTAGTGATGAAGTCCCTGTACACCCCAAAATGCTTGTCATTTAAGCTTTTAACATGGACGTTAGATGACAAATTTGTAAAAGCAAACCAATTATAAATCGATTTCTGCCTCCATGTTGGACAGGACTCTACAACACTGAGATATTGGTTTCTTTTTGCAGAGAATCAAGAAATAAAGTCAGAAATTTCAATTCATGATTCAGCCATATCATGTTTGCTGTAATAACTATTCAGAGCTGGTGATATAAGCTTGCATTCCTTTACTTTTCTCTCCCTTATGGCTTCAAACTTACTATTGTCTATCTACAGCAGATAATTCCTGGCCACCTCCACTTCATGGTATGACCAGAGTAAGTTAGCTGAAAAATTTTGCATTTGATATATAATATCCCAGCCAGACCTCCAAATGCTTTATTATTGTACAAACAGCTTTATATGGTTTAATTGCACTGGAAACAGAAACACATCAAAAGAAATAGCTGATGTAAGCGTGGATTCGCTACTTCCAGAAAAGTATGTTAAAAATTGTTCACCATATACATTTCTTTTTACTTATCATTGAGTAAAAATACATTGTTTTTCTGAATAACTAATGTACTCATTTTCTATACTCTAAACATTCAAAAGTATGCATGGGTATTTCTCATGGTTAATGCTAAAATAATAATAATGGTAAAAATATTGGCCTCATTCAGTACAAGGCACTTTAATTGTTTGCCATTGAAATCCTACTCAAGGAGCGGGGATGATACGGAGCAAACCACTGCATTTTGCTAATCGACGTCCCATAGTTTTCTCCAAATGCAAAGCCCACACTGTCCCCAGGATCCTGCAGTCTGAAAGACCATTTACAAAGTGGCTGAAATTGGACACAAATAGAAAATCAAATCCATGTACATAACGATCTGCTGGGAGACATTTAAATGTATTAGTATGTACATTATGTAAAGACAACCACAGGCTTAGATTAAAATCCAGCCTTAATGAAAGAATAGAGAAATGCCTACTCAGATGCCTTCAAAAGAATGAAGCGTAACAGGGTCTCCTCACACCATAATTTATTTTAAATTCTGGTAGTTGCAGCAATAAGTTTTACCCTTATTCTTTTTATTTCTAGAAAATATTGGAAGTAACAAATAGCTCACTGATTTGGGCTATTTTAAATTTACCAAGTAAAATGCTTCACTTTTCTTTTTCTATAGCTTGTTCTCCAGTCATCTGGGGAAGTAAGTGTTCCTTATAAAAAGAACCACACTGAAGCAATTCAGGTACTTCAAAGCCTTAGGGTGCCTGCCAGAACTTGCTTTAGTGTATGTGTTTTGTGAAATTTAAACAAGGGACAAAATATATATGCCTACCCTATCATTATACAATTTGCCCTTTTAAAAATTATTCTTAGGGCTAGACATTTTCAGAGCCATAAAAATGTTTATAAATTAGATTATAAAGTGATACTATAGATCTAGTTTTGTTTAAAGCACAGGACTGGGAATCATAAGAACACAGACTTGGTCTGACTTCACTAATGACATGATGAGAGGAGCCTTTCTGCAACATTAACATTTAAACATTTGTAGAAAAAGGAAGGCAGCATAATCAGCAGGGAGGTAGGGACACACAATTAGATATGCTCCCTTCGAACAACCATATCCCTCATAAGCGGCAATCAATCCTCCTCCGTGCTTCCATTCACCAAGATCCACAGAGATCCTTCTGTAAAGAAACAAGAAGTGAAAAGCTCAGTCAACGGGGCAAATGTCAGTTTTATTTTCTCTCCCCTTTATTTCCTAATGAGACAAAACAAATAGGAAGTGATAATCTGCTGTTGAACAAACTAGGATGTTGAATCTCTGTGGTATTCCTGTTTTGTTCCATAGACTGTGACACCAACACTGGGATGTGGCAAGGATTTAAGACATTGCAACTTGTCTGTGTCCTGGGACATCTAAGCCTGCCGTGCTGCTGCCCAGATGAGACTTCCATAAGTGAGAAGACTAGGCTTATTTGGGATTTAGAAATATTGCCTATGTTTCTACCAGTAACAACCACATGACAGCAGCATCAAAAGTGAGGTGTGCCCCCAGCTCTGTCCTCTGTTTTCCTAAGGGCAGGCATCAAGCAGAGACGTGTATTGAACATTTCTCTGTATCCGTCTCCACATTCTCAGTGTGTTGGTCATTGGACTCACCACAAGCCCCTCCCATTGCAGACCCTCCCCCACTATGGAACATGCCCTCCTTTCTCACATTTAATTATTTTTGATCCTCACAAAAATTAAAAAGTTTGTTTTCTCTCAGTAAAGACAGGAGGGTGCTTTACCTGTCATCCTGCTTTTGCTGATGTCTAAGGTTCGGTTGGCTTGTAGTTCCCTGGATCCTCCCTCTTGGGTTCTTCATGTAGGACGTGACATTTGGTGTTTTTTTTTCCCCCAGCAATCAGGAACCTCCCTGATCACTGTGATCTGACAGAAGACAATAGAAAGTGGCCTCCCATTGACACTGGCCACCTCCCTTAGCAACCACAGGTGCATCCCATCCAGTGTCATTGACTTCAGTATGTCCCATTGGCTTAAGTGGTCTCTCCCTTTCACCTTCCTGTGCTGCTGGTAGTACTTCATTCACCCACACCCTGTCACTAGAGGTCTGAGAGGCGTGAGGGCAGAATTTGCTAGTCAAGACCAATGCAAAGAGAACATTGGTTGCCTAAGTATTTTTCCATTGTCTTTGTCTTTAGAGGGTCATGTAGTCCTAAAAGACAAAGCTCTGCCTGCACCAGGAGCCATGCAGCTAGGTGTTGACTTGCAGAATGTGCCCATTGCCATCTATGCCTTTGCCAGTGACTGACAGAATTGGGGAGAGCCTGGTCTGACACCCTGTGCCCTCTGTCCTGACCCCAGAGCCCTGTAATCACCCTTGATCTGCTCAAGACCTCCCTGGCCAGTAGTACTGGTGTTGAAATGAATAAGCATCAAAAAAGAATGGTCTGTGGGCTGGACAGTAAATGGGGTTTGTGCAATTACTGGGAAAGGGCATCAAGCATTGACCTGGCAGTGCAGAGTCTTAGCACCAGTTTGCACTTGTCTTAGCCTGAGCTGGTTCTAGCCTTAGTTTAACAGTTGTGCAGTGGTCCATGGCTACTTCTTGACCTGTTTTCTCTTAAGCAATGGGAAACCGTAGGTGGTAAAGGCCAAAAAGCCCCAGAGAAGCAGAGTGCAACAAACAACAGGCCCCTGGGGTAACAGGGCTCGGAGACACCCTTCAGTCTTCAACTGGGAAGCAATGTGTTTCAAGAAAATGTAGGAAAATAATGACAATTGCACCCAAGTTTGAGGAGAAATACATCATTGACCTCATGCTCCTCCTGGGAAGGAGGACAAAGAAACCGTCTCTTCGTAAACATCATACTCCTCCCTCCAAAGACCTCGGGATGCCAATGACACCACCCCCCAGACACACACCACCCCCTGCCCTGTTCTGCTTTTTGGAAAATTAAATTCTCATCCTTAGGACCCAGGGGGTCATCAGGAGGGACAATATAAGTTTTTAGTAGAGCTAAGTGGAGTAACAAATTTGCCTGTGTTATTAACAAATCTTTTCTATGTTAATTTGGACTATGAGTGTTAGTATTATGTAATTTGGACTTCTAAGTTGTTAAAACATAAATTGGAATAACAATAAATTCTTAGGTCCATAGCTATGGTGTGTTTCCCTTGGCGCTCAACAAGTGTCAAGGGACTGTGTCCTGTTCGGGGTTGGAAGGAGGATCTGGGGAACTACAGGCCTGTCAGCCTGACCTCGGTACCAGGAAAGATCATGGAGAGGATCATCTTGAGTGAGCTCTCATGGCAAGTGCAGGCCAGCCGAGAGATCAGGGCCAGTCAGCATGGGTTTAGGAAGGGGAGGTCCTGCTTAACCAACCTGATCTCTTTCTATGATGATGTGACCTGCCTTCTGGATGCGGGGAAGGTGGTGGACGTTGTCTATCTGGACTTTAGTAAGGCCTTTGACACCATCCCCCACAGCATTCTCCTGGAGAAGCTGGCGAATCATGGCATAGACAAGTGTACTCTTCACTGGGTTAAAAACTGGCTGGATGGCCGTGCCCAGAGAGTTGTGATTAATGGGGTGAAATCCTCTTGGCGGCCGGTCACCAGTGGTGTCCCTCAGGGCTCAGTTTTGGGTCTGGTTTTGTTTAATATCTTCATCAATGATCTGGATGAGGGGATCAAGTGCACCCTCAGTGAGTTTGCAGATGACACCAAACTAGGTGGGAGTGTTGATCTGCTTGAGGGTAGGAAGGCTCTACAGAGGGACCTGGACAGGCTGGATCGATGGGCCAAGGCCAACTGTATGAGGTTTAATAAGGCCAAGTGCCGGGTCCTGCATTTCGGTCACAACAACCCCAAGCGACGCTACAGGCTTGGGGAAGAGTGGCTGGAAAGCTGCCCGGCAGAAAAGGACCTGGGGGTGCTGGTGGACAGCCAGCTTCACATGAGCCAGTGGTATGCCCAGGTGGCCAAGAAGGCCAACAGCATCCTGGCTTGTACCAGGAACAGCATGGCCAGCAGGAGCAGAGAAGTGATGGTGCCTCTGTACTCAGCACTGGTGAGGCCTCACCTCGAGTGCCGTGTTCAGTTCTGGGCCCCTCTGTACAAGAGGGACATTGAAGTGCTGGAGTGTGTCCAGAGGAGAGCTACCAGGCTGGTGAGGGGTGTGGAGACCAGGGCATATGAGGAGAGGCTGAGGGAGCTGGGCATGTTGAGCTTGGAGAAGAGGAGGCTGAGGGGAGACCTCATTGCCCTCTACAGCTACCTGAAAGGAGGTTGGAGAGAGGTGCGTGTTGGCCTCTTCTCCCAGGGGAATAATGACAGGACCAGAGGAAATGGTCTGAAGTTGCGGCAGGGGAGGTTTAGATTAGATTTTAGGAAGAATTACTTTACTGAAAGAGTGGTCAGGCACTGGAACAGCCTGCCCAGGGAGGTGGTTGAGTCACCATCCCTAGAGGTATTTAAGAAACGTCTAGATGTGGCACTTCAGGGCATGCTCTAGTGACAGAGATTGTAGAGGTTGGGGTTTTTTGGTTTTTTTTTTGTTTTGTTTTGGTTTTTTTGTTTTGTTTTTTGTTTATTTTTGTGTGTGTATGGTTGGACTCGATGATCTCAAAGGTCCTTTCCAACCATGAAGATTCTATGATTCTATGATTCTGCTTCCCCACCGCCATCGTGCTGGGTCTGGCAGCCCCATGCAGTCCAGAAGAGTGCCTCTGCCCCAGCTGTGGATTATTATTTTTTTTATCTTATTATACGAAGTATTTTTTGATAATTCTATTCTGGTTAACAAGTCTGATTAATCAGCCTGAACCAAGCAGCCTGTTTTACTAAGTGCATCAATTCTCAGTCAGTATGACTTTGTAGTATGAGCTGCTGCGTGACATAACAAACCGCTAGAAAAGTGTCTTTCGAGATCTTCTTCAAAGTACAAGTTTTCTACTGAGGATTCAGCTACTTCGATATGAGATAGACCTATGAAGATCAGAGGATAAATCTACCATACTTGTAGTTTCAGTGGTGTACACACAATGGTAACCCAAAGGATGTATTTTGCTAAGGCGGAGTGACCTGGAGATCGTAAAGGGGCTTGTTCACAATGAATATTTTGCTGAAGATTTATTAACATAGGCAACACAATTTTCTCACAGACCCACACAGGTAGGCTGTCACCTCTGAGTGACTGTAATTCTACTGGCTCTGCACTGGTGGAGAAACAAACTGTTGCGTATTTTATATCATGGTTATACATAGACAGGTTATACATAGACATGCAGGTGTGTGTACACACACCCAGACACACAAACTCTGCGTACACAAAAAATGCAGGAGGGAAAGAGTTCTGGCACTGAGCACTAGATTTGTTTAAAAAGCCTTTAAAATAAAATACCCTAGAAAAAAGAAGACAGACATTATCTGTATCATAGAGTATGATTCACACTGAATCCTTATTTATGCTTGCTTCTTCTAAAAAAAGACTAACATAGAGTCACAAAGCTGTATCCTTTTTTTCCATAAAGTTGAGTGTTAATTTTAATTCTCCTTTTTTTATGACTCTGGCATATATAACTGAAATAACAGAAGAATCTTCTTAAAAAGTGAAATTTCTTGAAGAGCACTTTAGAACCAAAAGCATGTACTTCTGATGACAAATGCACCTTTTTTATTTATTTAATTTTTAATTACGTCAGCGACTACAGCACAGTATGTCTTCTTAAACAAATATTGCATAGAGGTCTAAGCAAAGATTCAGATTTGGTGGATTTTACCGAATGAAGTATGAGGTTCTCCAGACACTGAAGTTTTATTTCTCGCACATTCTTGTATGGTGTCTTGGCATTAACAGATGCGCTTCTCTTGGAGGTGTTGTGTATGGTCCTTGTGTCACGGAACACTTTCATGTACAACTCATTAAAATATGTTCTTTTTCTTAGAGACAACTGTTCAAATACATCTTACGCGTCAGCATTTTGACTTCTCAATAAAAAATATAGCCATCAGAGGAATTTCAAGCTCTAGCTTCAAATATTTCTTATGGATTCAAAAATGTATTGGTTTTCCATTCTCCCCATGTGCCTACACAAGCCCTTGAAATGTTCAAGTGTATTTTGCAGCTAGAAGAAAATTAGTTACAGCTTAGCAACTTAAGACGGCACAATAGAAATACCTGGACTGAAGTTACAGACATCCATCCACTTTGCTGATTAAAACATACATAGTAACATATGAGGAGCAGATGAACTATCTGCCACGGCATCAGTTCTAGAGGGTTATGTATATGATGTTTCTCACACTATGGAGAAGTTATCTGTTTATCTGTTTCTGTGCTGGAGGTTGCTGGTCCTTAGCAGGGAGGGACTTACACATAGTCATTATTGAACTTTTCCCTATACTCCAGTACATTAGCATGAAGTGAAATCATTATTGTTTTTACCTTAACATTGGGTTATTAACTGCAGGAGTCCAGGAACTGACTCGTAAGTCCTTCAATGTCCTCCTCTTCTGTAAACCACGCTAGTGAATAAAGGGTTTGTAACACCTTCTTTGCACTTGTGGCCCATAGAGGCCCTGACTCTGCAACCCAGGTTGTTTCCCGATTATGTAGAAGGTTGAATTAAATTTTTAAAGTTATGTGGCCTTTTGAAGGTCTCAAGGGTGCCAAAAGAGTAGGTAGCTCAACCACATGATGAGTGAAAACAAATTTGTTTTACCCGAACCTGGGCTATCATCCTAGAGTGAATCCCTAACATAGTCCAGTAGACAGCGCTTGAACTTCAGTGCATCTAACACAGTAACAAACTTATAATCAAATAAAGATGAAAAAGGGAAAGCTGGATTAAAACCGCAACCTGAGCTGCTTCTGAGTCATGGGCTTTTGCTAACTTTGGGCTAAAATGTAGCACTTGTCATCTTATCCATGCTTATGACAGCCTCAGCAACATTTAAGATGAATAAACAGCTTTCACTTCAAAATGGATTTCAATATGACAGGGATAAGAAATATTTAATGCAACTAGAAGGGTGTCTGTGAGTCAGTGAGATCTATGCCTCTAACATAATAAATTACATTTGTTAGCAAAAAGACTTTCAAAAAAGTTTTAAGCATTCCTTACATACTACAAGCTATGGATCTGGTCCCCTCAGAGTCTTGGTAGAGCTTTAGCTTTGAACAATACAAGGCATTAAGCTTGAAACATTAATATGTGTCAGAATTACATTTTGTAAGGCAGAAGATATATGATTCTTATTGTCATAATGATTGGAGGTGTAAGAGTCCTTATCTCCAAGCTATATTATCCTGCTTTTGACAGCTACCAAGAATCTGTGTCCTACAGAGAACCAAACAGGCATTTTATTAACTAAGTTTTTCACGTGAAAAAAAATTGCTTTCAGCTCTTCAGCACTCCAAGAAAGTGCACACTCAAATAATTTCCTCTGCCTGCGAAAGGAACAGGGTGCCAGCTACCTGAATAGTATACAAATACCACTCAGTAGACACTACGCAGAGTCAAGGCTGTCCCAAAACGTTTTCAAATTAAATATGAGGCAAATTAAGTGTGGGAAGGAAAATTATATAAGGGACTAAATTAACTTATGGGTAATCAACATCCATAACTTTCCGTGTTTTAAATTACAAAGTATCTCTGCATGTTATAGGAAATGACTGAAATGACTGCAAAAGTTGTGAGAGGGAAAGGAAGCAAGGCTGGAATGCAGGAACAAGAACTTGTCAGGGAATGGCATCGCTTATGATTAAAAAAAAAAAACAAACAAAAAAACCCCAAACCATGGACATGGTTTTAAAATTATATTTATTAGATTATTTGAGCAAATTATGGAAAGGGGGTGGAGGGTGGTGCTGAAGCCAAGCACCAACCAGCAGAAACTGTAGGAATCAGCCTGATAATATCGACGTCCAATTTTACTTGATGAGATTTCTCCCTTATCTTTTTCCCCTGCATGGGTCAAGTTGTCCTCTTGGATGAGGCTGCGGAAGGTAGGTGTGAGTGAGGGGAGGACTGTGGTTTCCCTACAAGTAAGCAGGAAGGAGAGGAAAGAAAACAAATATTTTTGAACATTTTATGTCTTTGTGAGTGAAGAGGTACCTGGTCTGGAATTCATTTTGGCTTTTCCCTAATCTTCCGTTTGGATTATATCTGATCTTACATAGAAATAAGAAAATTAATTAAGTGAATTTAGTAAATCTCAGTGCAATTTATCGCAATTTTTATGTCATTGCAGTCTCTAATGCCCTATTGGCGCCTTTTCTACTTTTGACCGAACTGCGTGTATTTCAATACTGTGCATCTCTCCTTTTCCAGCACCTCAGTCGTTCCAGAATGAGATATGATGTAATCATTTTGGATTTTAGAATTGTTCTCAAAGTCCTTGAAGATCACAGGAACAAAAAGCAGGTGACGTTGTTCTGCCTAGAAATCTCACATCCTCTTCTCTTGCATACTATGAGTATTCTTGCTGGTCAGTAGATGCACAGGCTGCAAACCAGCATCCTGTGTATTGCGAGTCAGAGAGGAGAGGACTGAAAGTCTACACATGTTCTCTTTGCTTAGGCCTGAAAATATGGATTTATATTTCAAGGAGTAACTCCATTCACGGAATCATGAAATCACGGAATTTCAGAGTTGGAAGGGACCTCCAGAGATCATCTAGTCCAACTCCCCTGCTAAAGCAGGATTGCCTAGAGCACATTACTCAGGACCGCATCCAGGTTTTTTGGTAATCCAAATCCATAGTCTTTTTGCTACCTGCCTTGAATAGCTTGCTAAATTGCTAATTCACTAGTTTACTGAACTACCAGTCCAAGCTAGTTTGAGGGAAAAATCCAGCATGTTCCATTATCTACTTGTCTTTGTTCCTTACCACCTGTTAAGAGGTGATAGGGACAGATTCCTGTTAGCATTGCCCCACAGTTTGGATAGAAATTCCCAAGTCAGACAGTATAAAGATATTTGTGATGTAAACAAAAATCTTTAAGAACAGCCTCGGTTGTTCCTAGCTCAGTCAAAAGAGACGCTCCAGTTGTCATGGAACAAAAATGAAAACACAAAAACCCCCACAGAACTTGAAAAATAATAATTTTTTCATTAAAGCTGCAGAAAATCCAAATGAACCATTTCAAACTATGGCTTTATCTACTATTAAAAGATCTATAATAAGCAACTTCCAAAACCAGCATGAAACCTAATTATAGAATATCTTTGCTGTAGCTGTTTCTATTTACATCTCTTCAAGAACAGAAGCAAAGAATCCAGGCTTTCCTACAACATCAGCATGTTCCTGACCTTTCTCGATGACGCTTCTGAATGAATTTACTGCATTTTCAAGACTGATGCTGTTGGCATCGAGGTCTATGACAAAACTTCAGTTTACTCCATCAGAGAAAAACTATGTGTAATGTCAGATACATGGCTGATTCCCCCGTGCGTTTCCATCTTGTACTGCCTTTTTTTCCTCTCCTTCCAGCCCCTCCACAAAATCAAAGACCCTTTTTCTGAGCAGCAGCGGCATCAGAGGCAGGAGCCGTGGGAAAGATGCAGGCGTATTTACCACCACGGTAATTCCGATTGCCACTTTACTGCATGCGGCTGTCCCCCTAGAAGGCACCCATCACACCCCTTTGCTCACCAGGGCATTGTCTCTCAAGATTACCTTCAGTCATTTCAAAAACAAATTAATATTTATTTTTATTAGTATTAACTCTCCTCATAAAGCACTGCCAGACCATAAATTTTTTTTTTTTTTAAAAAGAGGGATAGTGAAACACCACTCTATACAGGAACCTATTTCTCAGAAATTAATTATACCGGAGTTGTAGGAGACATAGAACTTAATTGGTAGTAGCTATTACAATGTGTTCAATCTGAAGGCTCCAATGTCCATCCTTCTGTCATTGCCTGGACATTTCACTCGCATACATATGATTCAGATATAAATATTTTGTCAATATGGTGAATACAGAGTTATGAGTCGTATAAAATTGTGTTATTCGCAGTTTCGTCTTTTTCATAAAAACATATAGGGCTAGGGGCTCAGACTGCATAAAACTTGCATACAAATCATCTGTATTTCAAATGTCAGGAACAAAAGACAGTTTTCCTATTTGCTTTTATTGCAAGAAAGGAAAAAGCAGACCTACGGCAGCAAGACCCCTTCCTTTAAATATGAGTTTCTGCTGTTACTGATCCTGCCAGCAAGGAGGGAGAAGGAAAGAGAGGGAAAACTCTCCGCTGGAACAAAACTTCCCTCTGAAAAGTGACCTGGCAGTTCACAGGCTACTGCCACCCGTCACAACCTTTCATCTCTAACGCACATCCTCTTAAATGATCATAACGGTCTAGATTTGCTCAAGTATTCAAGAACTTAGCTGGAATTTGAGTTGCAATACAGTCATTCAAGGTCTGCCTTCCTAGGGCGGTGCCACACCATTTGCATGTTAAAACTTTCTGGCCCAATTAGGAGTTAATTAATGGATGCAAATTGGAACAACTGGTCTAAGTTTCATTCCTCTCTGCAAGTTTGTTTGTTTGTTTACTGCAAGCCAACCTGTTCAGCACCAGTGTCTTAGAGCTTTAACCACTTGAATGGAGGGTCAGGCACATTTTTATATATATTGGATATTTTGTAATTCTCTCAGTTGGAGAAGATTGCCTCTGACGGGTCCAGCCTAAGTTTCTTTCCTAGTATTTCCTACTCTCTAGCTTAGACAGACAGTAACAGTCCCCATGTATTTTATTTGGGACATACACAGGCTCGTTAATGGGACAAGTTACCTGAAAGTTAGACTTTTTAATGCTCAGCTTCTGTTTAAAACTTGCCTACTGTGGCTACTCGTACTGCAAACCATCCCTGACGTACTGAGTAAATGACCTACTTTGTTTTGTGTTTGTTTTGGTTGTTTACACATAGATTCTACTGCAGTTTTGCAATGTTAAGTAGTTTATTAATTAGCTTGAATTGTAAACACGCTTTTCAGTTTGCCCTTTAAGGAGAGTAGTATGTGCTTTTACACTATTTCCTTGCAGTCACTGTTTTTTCCCTGCTCTAGTAATGGCCTCTGTATTAATCCTTTCAAAATTATAACTTTTGTTTCAGGTTTTACAGCTTACTGTGAATCCCTTGAGCTGAATATATAATCATTTGTGAAAGGCTATGTTTGTGACATTTCTTATCTTTACCTGCTGGATAACATTGATTTTATTTGTCTTATATTAGTCTGCACAGAATAGTAGTCATGATGTGCTTCTGTGTCAATATCCTGTGAAAAGACAGCAGAATAATTAGTTATATCAAGGCTGGGTTAATGACATTGTCTCTCACCTTGTCAATAACGGGTTCCTGTAGCTCAGAATGAGATTATAAACTTCTGAGAACAATAGTAAAAATAGTCTTGCAGGGATTTAAAGTTTTTTTCAGTCCTAATGCCTTAAGACTGTAACAAGAAGCTTTCTGGGACCTTAATAATCAGTGTTCAAGATTAACAGTATGGTCAGTTGATGAGCAGATACAGTCACAGACAAATTAGGTGGCCTGTTCAGATGATAAAAAATGAACCTTTGAAGTATATATTTACCATTGTCATAGAAAATGTGTTCAAGAGAAAATGAATAAAAAAAATGAGACTAACAGCCTTGTGCAATCCTCCTGTGACTTTGCAACTATCACAGTATTGAAGTCCTCGGGGAAAAAAAATCCTACATTATGAAATTATTCTGAACGTGTTCAAATTCCATTGTTTAAATTGTGTTTCCTTGTCCAAAAGGTGATAGTTTATCACATTCTTGCTTTCTTTGGGAAGGCTCATTGAGGTACGTTATATTTGATGTTTATGAAATCATAGTGTTCTACACGGGAGACCTGAACAAATAGCAGTTTATTTATGCAGAATGGTGATACAGAAAGATCAAAGGTATATGGGAAGAATAAGCCCGTGTGTTTAAAAATCTGTTTCTTTTTCAGGCAAACTTTAAAGTGAGCAAAAAGCATGACTGCTCAGGTGGTGTTCATTTCTGAAAATTTGAAAATATTTAGAAAACTGCACATTTTTCACATTTTGCTCTCAAGGGAAAAAATTACCTTTCTGCACTTCATCTCACAGATTAATTACCCACAGAGCACCGTGGCTTCGCAGAGGGGATGCATTTTCCTTCTATCATCTTTCAGCTCACCATTTGGTAAAATGACAATGAAAATGTCCCAATGGTTTTATGGTTTTGACAACATCAGAAGTTGATATATGCTACCTCAAAGCTTAGGCAAGGAAATGGATTGTGTAAAATGTTTTCTTACACCCGCACTCAAAAGTGCCGGAGAAGTATACTTGCCTTAGCCCAATTTGCTAGTCACTTCTACCTGAAGTCTTATTCACAACTAGGTCTCTGAAGGTCCAAGATAAGGGAAGGTGAAGGCCTTTGTTCCTGTAAGGAATTCACAACGACAAAAATCTCCAAATTTTACCATGTCTAGAGCAAAGTTGTCTTAAACATGAGTTTGTAACTACATTTATAAGTAGCAGCTTGGAAAAAAATGTCTTCTTTTCTTTCCACTCCGCCTGTAAATCTGGTGGGGAATGACAGAGGAATCAAAGAGTTTTTTACAGCCAGGATAGACTGAAAAGTCTCATCAAATAACACTCAAATTGACTGTTTTCCTCTAACTGTCATTGGGATTCCAATATGACTCTCTGTTCTTCCTCTCCATAAGGTTCTTTTTCCCTTTTTATGAAACTTAGGGATGTCTTCCTTCAGTTCTTCTTGTTCCTTCTCTGTAATGATAACCTATAGGTTGATGGAGATAAAGGGTGTTTATACTCCCTGCTTGCTATGCTCATTGCAACAATTTGAGTATTGTCTCTCTGAGAAGAAGAAAAACCGTGTGACCAGTTAATATTCAAATTGTATTGAAATGTGTTGTGTTTACTAGTTTTCATACTCTAGTTACACCAGGTTGCACTTTGTTGAAGTAAATCTAATGTAACAGGCATTTTGTTGAATCTCTGTGGTAACTATAATAAGCAACGCATGCAAAAAAGTCAGGGAAATGATTTTAGCGTTATTTATACATTCTTCGTGCTTAAACTCGTTTCTGTTCTTTGTTACTGAACTCTTCCAAAAAGATTGATGAAATTTCTTAGCAACATGCATTCATCTGTGATCTTTCAGTACACTTGCAGTTTTAGCAAGCTCCTACATGCTGCAACTAAATATGATCGTTTGTACTGAATTTTCTCTGAAGAAAATAAGACCACAGCTGTATAAAGCAAAGCCCACAGATGTACTGCTCCTGCCTCAGAGAGCTTGTTTCCGTAATGCAAATTGGAGATTGTATAGGGAGAAAGAGAGTTGAAATGATTAATAATATAAATAGACATATTTGCATAAATTATTATATTTTATGTCGTAATTTCTCAGTAATTATAATCTGCTGCATGTTAGTTTGCTAGCAATTATTTGCCTTTCTTAGTATGATCACAAAGAGTAATATTTTGCCCCTACATATCTTGAAATTTACCATGCTGGTTCCAGACTTTCCAATTTATTGAGAACATCTGGCATTTTGATCCTGTTCTCTTGAGTTACTGCACCTCTCTCACTTGCTTTAACCTAAAAATTTCATAAGGAAGTTCACCACTTTATCTTTGAAGTTACTCCTGAGACATACTGAGTCCTACTACTGAGAATGTATTTAGCTGTGATTAGAAACCAGTATTTTTTCCTTTAATATATTTTTTCACTGAACTGTAGTTTGTTCAGGTCTCATTTGATGAGATTTGGGGGGTTTATTTTTCTTTTTTTGTAAGGAATGCCATATAAGGCAGCATCTAATATCTGACAAATGTGAAGATAAAAGGTTGATGTCTTTTCCCCTTTTCTTTATTCCTTATTATTTCCTATATTGCCTAGAGCCTGGAAATGAGATAGATTCCATGATTTTTGGTGAAGTCATGTGACCTATTTATCACCTCATCTCCTATCTAATTAGATCTTTCTTTTTCTTTTTTAAAGAATATTTTAGTTTCAAAGTCATGCTGACTAGTCTGTAATTCCCCAGATTAATTTTTTTTAAAATAGGTAGAGCATTTGCTCTTTTTCTGGTCTATTAAGATTTTACCTGCCATTGAGTTCTCAAAGATAATCACTAATGCTTTTGAAATGTCTTTGAACAGTTTTTTAAATTCTGTAGGGAAATTCAACAATTACTTTTTTTCCTTTCTGTAGATTGGTTTCCTGGTCCTGGTACTGTAGTCCAAGTCCTTGTACTTCATTTAATTGATGGCTTATATTTGGATACTTTTCTGAAAATTCTTGAAAATATATCAGCATTTTTTTTCATAATCCTTTTTTTTTTTTTTAAATAGAAATATACAGGATGTTGTCAACTAATGTCTGCTGATATGCACCTAATTTAAACAATGAAATACTTTCAAACTTTGAAAGTTTCATGAAATGTTAACATTTCGGATTCTGAGAAAAATCATAGGGAATGCCCACATTCACCACCACTAATGGTGTTCCCCAGGGGTCAGTACTGGGTCCAGTCCTCTTCAATATATTCATCAATGACCCGGATGAGGGGACAGAGTGCACCCTCAGCAAGTTTGTGGATGATGCAAAACTGGGAGGGGTGGCTGGCACACCGGAAGGCCGTGTCGCCATACGGAGAGACCTGGACAGGCTGGAGATCTGGGCTGTGAGGAACCTAATGAAATTCAACAAGGGCAAGTGTAGGGTACTGCCCCTGGGGAGGAATAACCCCAGGCACCAGTACAGGTTGGGGGCTGACCTGCTGGAGAGCAGCTCCACAGAGAAAGACCTGGGAGTCCTGGTGGACAACAAGTTGACCATGAGGCAACAATGTGCCCTTGTGGCCAAGAAGACCAATCATCTCCTGGGGTGCATTAAAAAGAGTGTGGCCAGCAGGTCGAGGGAGTTCATCCTCCCCCTCTACTCTGTCCTGGTGAGGCCACAGCTGGAGTACTGTGTCCAGTTCTGGGCCCCCCCAGATCAAGAAAGACAAGGAAGTACTGGAAAGAGTCCTGTGGAGCACTACAAAGATGATCAAGGGACTGGAGCACTTCTCTTATGAGGAAAGGCTGAAAGACCTGGGTCAGTTTAGCCTGGAGAAGAGAAGACTGAGAGGGGATCTTATCAATGCTGATCAATATCTAAAGGGTGGGTGTCAAGAGGATGGGGTCAGATTCTTCTCAATGGTGCCCAGTGGACAAAAGCCAACGGACACAAGGTAGAACACAGGAAATTCCATCTCAACATGAGGAAAAACTTCTTTCCTTTGAGGGTAACAGAGCATTGGAACAGGTTGCTCAGAGAAGTTGTGGAGTCTCCTTCTCTGTAGACATTCAAAACCCACCTGGATGCATTCCTGTTCAACCTGCTCTAGGTGAATCTGCTTTGGCAGGGAGGTTTGAATAGATGATCTCAGAAGGTCTCTTCCAACCCCTACCATTCTGTGATTCTGTGTTTCTGTGATTTTTATATAGTTTTTCTTTAATCCATTCAATTATGCTTATTGCCGAGATCAGGAGAAGAAAGTAAAATGCAAGATTAAAGTTTAGAAGATAAAAAGAACGTAAAAGGAAAATATGAACAGGAATTGGTCATCGTCCTCCCAAGATAACCAAAAAGAACACTACCCAGAGTAAGTGTTAAGACGGCTCCAATTTGGAGATTGCTAATTAGCCTAAATCTCAAGTTGTGGAATGAAACAAGCAACAAGTGTCTGTTGGTCTCACCAGGTAATTCTGCTATAGGAGCTTCAGTTACAATATGTAAGCCTCACACATCGCTCCACATTGACATAGTCAAGACAGTAGGAATGGCTGACCCTACCCAAAACTCTTGTAGTCATTCCCAGTGACATGATGAACTCAGCTCTGTTTGCTAGCAAATTGATAAGCCCCCATTAGCATTGCCGTTGGACAACCAGTTTGAGAGTTCTACCTCACATCAGCTTTCTAAGATATGTCTTCAATGGCCTTTTTCCCCAAAAATGGGCTTATTTGCAGCTTACAAGATAGAGAAGTTTTGCTATTCCTTGGTTAGAACTTTCGTCAGATATGATACTATTGACTTCTGAGTTCACAGCAAATAATCCAGTTTTGGAAGCTGTGGGTTTGGGTTTTTTTGGGGAGAAGTTGTTGTTAGGGTTTTTTTTTTAATTTTTATTTTATTTGAACCCACAGAATTCTAATGGAGTTCAACAGCTCATTAAAGCGGACACTCATCAAAAGTTATAAATCCATATTCCTCCAATGCCAGGTGCCAGTCATCAGCACTGCATGAGTTAAAATTGTAATTCAGTTTCTGAATCGTCACCCTATCTGTTCTAGGAATTCAGCTATTGTAATTTAGTATAAATTACTTCATCATGTAATTTCAAGGTGGTCTATTGATTCAAATGTAGTAATTTACTGCATTTGATGTACTTATTTGATGAAGAAACCATTCAAAACATCCTCAAGCATCTTTCCTGTGTATGATTAGTGACTTTGTCTTATTTTGAAAACTTGGTACGTTTTCAATCGCGGCCAAAGAGCACAATAATAGTGATAGGGTAGGTCGGTCGAACGTATGAGTTCCCATGGCATTGGATCAAGCTGCAGCTGGTGGAGATCAGCACTTCACCATCTTTAACATGAAACCCTTGCCATATATGAAGTAGTAACAAAACAAGTTGCAGAGTCAGCATGTCATTAGTTACGTACCTATACTGCATGTTGGGAATATGTCATAGTTACATATTCAATTTTAAAAATCTATCAAACTTACTACATATTACATGCGCATTTGTGTTCAGCGGAACAGAACATGGGTTTCTAATCCTTTAATATATAGTTGATATATTTATTTATAGATATTCATTGATTATTTTCTCATGTTCTTTCCTTCCAGTCTTTTCTCCATCCCCTGACTTGATTTCCCATTTTTTTGACTTGTACTAATTTTAGGTGCATCACCCGCAAAAATATATCGAAAGACCTTTCAGTTTTCTTAACACTGGTCAATTTTCAAAGTCAATCAAGAAGAATGTCAAGCACCCAGGTGTATAGAAACTGCTCTGCAAATAACCAGCTGCTCTGCATTGAGTATTACTGCTTTAGTCACTCATGCCACTTCATGTTTATATTGACATTTCTGAACATTTTATATTAGATGATATAGCTGCCTTTTCTTGTATGCACAGGAAGAATGAAGCTTTATGGAAAGAAGTTTTGACTTATTTTCTCAAAGCCAATAACACAAAAGTCATAATTTGGTTAAGTTCCAGTTCAGAGAAAGTCAACATTTACGCGTGGGAAGTCAACTGTTTGTTATGTTAGAAAAGATATTCATAGGAGATGTTTGATATTCATAAGAGATGTTTGATATTCAAGGTAAAGTTGTACGCAAGCAGAGGCAAAAGCTTTCAAATTGTTTCCAAGAACAAGGAGAAAAAAATCCCTAGCATTTAGCAATAATTTCTATAATCATACAAGGAGTTGTGTAGTTACAACTAATTATTCCTTTAGTCGGTGGGAAAAAAACTTGGAGCAGAATGTCAGGAAGACAGATTTGCTATAGAACATCACTAACAACATCTGCACCTGTCCCAAGTTAATAATCTAAATAGGTTATTAATTTTAATATTTAACACATCTTCTCAGTTAATTTACATCAGAGTAGGTGTTGTTGCTGCTGCTCTAGCAGCTAAACAGCTAAGACGTTGATTGTTTAAAACACACAGGAATCCCAGAACTTTTCTGTGAAACCTGAAGTTTTTTGTGTTCGAGTGTATGTTGCTTTCACAGGTTCACCATCCCACTTAGGATTCTGCATTTCCTAGAGTAAGGGTTAAGAGAAGTTTAAGAGAAAAATATACTTTTCCTTGTCCAGGTTTACCATCTCATAAGTGGAAGTAACTGTCAACCCCTTGTTCAATTATATTAACAGTAATTTCTTTAACAATACTTCCTCCTTCTCACTTTCTAAGACATGATAGATACTCACCCAGCCTTGATTATCTGCACAGTTCACCCCAATATCTTACTTATGAGAAAGTCAGCCTCCCTTCTGGCTTCACAAAACCTAACAGCACTACGAAATAGCAAAACAATACAGTATATAATAACTTTTTTTCTTTATAAAGTCCTTTTTTGGGTTCTGATCTTGTTAGTCTTTCAGTCAGATACCTCTTAATAGTCTCAAAGTACTAGTTCAGGGGACCAAGAAGCAACTAAGATATTGAGATGGGTGTTTTCTGGCATTAGAGGGTAAAGCAGAAGTACCCTGGGGGTCATGCTCAAGTCTGGATGTACTGCCTGTACACACAATTCACTTGCTTCAGAATCTTCTGTCCCTGGAGTGACCCACTAAATATATTCAAGTAGAAAGTCTCAAGTATGGATAGATGTTCAAGGAGCACATAGAATAGTCAGATGCCCAGGCTGGATAATTTTTTGACTGGTTGCACTTGACTGCCAGAAACGAAGGTTGCTTATGGTTTTCCCTGAAAAGATGGAGTTCAAGCTGCCCTCAAAAGAAATATGAATTGGTGGCACCAGACCTACAGCGTGCTCTGCCTGCTGCTCATCTTGAAACCTTTAGCCTGGAGAAGAGAAGGCTCTGGGGAAACTTTATAGCAGCCTTCCAGTCCCTGAAGGGGGCCTACAAGGAAGCTGGGGAGGGGCTGTTTGCAAGGGCAGGTAGCGATAGGACAAGGGGCAATGGTTTTAAACTAGAGCAGGGCAGGTTTAGATCAGACATTAGGAAGAAGTTCTTTACACTGAGGGTGGTGAGACACTGGCCCAGGTTGCCCGGAGAGGTGGTGGAGGCCCCATCCCTGGAGACATTCAAGGCCAGGCTTGATGAGGCTCTGAGCAACCTGATCTAGTTGCAGATGTCCCTGCTGACTGCAGGGGGGTTGGACTAGATGGCCTTTAAAGGTCCTTTCCAATCCAACACATCCTATGATCCTATGTCCTATGATCCTCCAACACCATCAGTTTTACCATTAAAGGTCTGATTATTTGAACTGAATTCACTGGTCTGAGCTCAGTTCCTTTATCACAGCTCCCTAAGGGGTTATGTTTAAACTTAAGCATAAGCCTGAAATGGAGACTTGAAGGGCTTTCAAACTTGCTCCCAGCTGTGCATTTTGCTTTAAAATGGTGACTGCAATAAGTTCAGCATGTTGAAAAACTAGTCAGAGTATTTTATATGCTTTAAGTGTTCATCTCTCACTGTCAGGAAAAAGAGATGAAGTAGTACAGTTTGTTTATGTACTATTTATGTTTTGAATAGCAGCAACGATCCATTTTTTTCTTGCAAGGCAAAGTTTTATTTAAAAATGCTGGTTTCATTGAACCTGAAGTGCTTTATGTGAAGCAATCTGGGTTTCCCTTCACTGGGAGAGGTCTGTTGAAGATCCTGGGAAGCACTGGACCTCTTTTGCCAAGACCACCAGGAACACTAGCTATGTCAGCCGTCTTTAATCTTGATTCTTTACAAGCACTTGTCTTCAACAAGATAAACTTATCTCTTTTGAAATACACCTCTATTGAGCATTATTTAACATAGATTACTTACCTGAGATCATTCATTTAATAGAGAACCCTCATGAGGTAGTCACTTTATTAGAAACATTTATTCTGTTGGAGGACAAAACCCATTCTTAAGAATTCTTGTTTTTAATCAAAATAGCTCATTCTAAAGCAACCTCTAGCTGAAACACTGACCACTGTTTCTTCTTCCAGTTCTACTCTAAGATACAATCTGGCAACATAATTAAACTTATTTCAGCTGTGATATGGCAGGAAGTAACAAAATCTGAAAAAAGTCATCTCGAACTGTCCCCAGAATACTTTTCCATCTCTGACACAAGAGTGAGTTACGTTACTCACTCTAGTGATGCTAAACCATAAACTTTCCTACAAGTTATTGTTCAATTATAGCTGTGCATCAATAGCTGTACACTTAATAAGTGGGAGCACATCCACTTTCTAGATACCTGGAAGCCAAATTCACTATTATTTTGCCTGTATATTATCAGGACTCCTGTACAACTTGATGAGAAAAATCTCTTTTCCATTTTCCACTGGCTACAGTCTTCTCCTGGCTCAGTGGTAACAGCTGTGGCATCACGCCAAGGAAACTGTTAAGTTCAATGTGATTCCCATGTTCCATTGAAGAGCTATGCTTTCCATTTCACAAAGGAGGGTTTCTGAGTTTCCCCCACTCTAGAAATTATTCAGCCCAAGAACAGGGAAAAAAACCAAATTTCTACAGTGTAGAAAAGTTTCGCTTTAGGGATATCAAATAATAGCTAAAATATTATGACTTATTCCTCTAGATATACTTTTAACTTTAAGGCAGTAAGTTGCAGTGAGGATTTAAAGATACGTCCCTTAATACTAGTCAAAATAAAACCTTTTTCTCTTATAATGTTTATCGCTGGCAGTTACAGTAGTGAGCTTCATGTGCTTCATTTCCAGAGTGCTGGAAGTGTTCCTTCTGAATAGGCATCTGCTAAAACATTTTCTATCAAGAAGAAAGGAGAAGGTCTGTTCCAGCCAATTATTTCCCCATCCCTCTTATTTTGATCGTCTCCAGCATCATATGGAAGTCATCATTGTTAGAAAGTTAAAATCATATTTGTACCAGACAAACCGACTCCGAATATGGATTTTATTTTGGACACCGCTGCATTTGACATGCTCAGTATAATGAGCCATTTCTTATATTTAAATTGCAAGCATTTCTGCGGTAATTAGAATACAACATACTCTCCGTCGGATGTCTGCCTGACTTGGGTAGTGTTCAGGATAACAATTGTCCAAGAAACTCTGGTGCAATGTGAAAAAGTCAAACAGACGGAAAGTTTTAGTTTATTTTAGTGTAATTCTAAGTTTTATTTAGCTAAAGCACAGGGCAACAGAAAGTTTAATAAAATGTTAAATGACTAATAACACGGGCATATCAGCCATTTGTACCCCTGGTGCGGCAACATATGAAATTGTGGTAGCATATAAACAGGACAGGAAGGAAATTAATATTGGTCTTTTTAGGAAACACTGAATTATCTTATAGAGCTTTTATTGGTCAGAGCACAAAACAATAGAAATGAAAGCTTTTAAGAGACTGCTCATTTAACATCTCAGTAGAGCAAGTACATGAGTATGAAGGTTTGGATAATTTCACATTTATATCAGTGAATGTTTGATTTTTCCCAAGGTAGTGGAATTCACTTTGCAGCAATCCCAGACTGGTAATAGCATTTCATAGTCCACTTTCGTTTCACATGTATTCTGAGATTTTTTTTTGTTCTGCGGGAAGTGATAGAAACCTGTGAGGTACTTAGCTGCCAGAGTTTTTAACTTGGTTTTTAACTTGTTTTTTAACTTGTTTTTTAACTCGTGACTCATGACTGACTCATTGTCTGACTTTGGTGAATGCAAAGTTAATATTTCAGACCGTTCAAATACTAACAAAATAAAATGCAGGATCTTATTGACCTGCAAATGCTCAGCTGGAATCTCATTTCTGTGTTAATCAATTAAAGCCAAACAGAAAAATCAGCTGGGCTCAAAGAGCTCAAACCTGGATCAATAAACAGCAGCAAAATTATGTTGCTAGTATTACAACTTTCTGAAATGGAAATTGGGGTTGAGATAGAATATTCTGGGCAGAATTACTAAAAGCTAATAATTTATAAACACAGCAACAAGAAAAAAATATGCTAATTACTTCTCAATTGTTTGAAAAATATTTTTGCCTCTCATATGCTGCAAAAATATGCCTTTTTGCCTAGGTATATTTGCCTGACTTAAAATTCAGTTACATGACTGATATGGAAATATTATGATTAAACGCTACATGATTTTGAGTTAAGTATAAATTGAATACAGACCAAAATAAAAACACTTTTTCTGTTGATCAAAAGGCATTTAAGATCAGCAAAGTTTGAAAGGTTGGGACCAAGAAGGACAATATACGGGAAATGGAAGATCTAGGTGAAATCTAAAGAGGCAAATGTTGCTTTGAGAAGGCCAGAGTGAAATATCTTAATTTAATTTATGAATGGAGTGACCGGGGTAGATTAAATGATTGTTAGTACAGCTTTCCTGTTTCATGACTGTGTTACAGGAAAAGAGAAAAAAGGGAATGGGTAGATCAAGGACAAAACCGTAAAAACCTCCACAATTACTCATTCTCAATAATGTTAGTAGTGTTACTTGTGGGGTGATTAAAAATGGGTGTAATTAATGCACTTTTCAACTAAGTTAGGGTAAGGTTAATGTGCTGCTTCATTAGTGCTTAGCACGGCCAAGGTTTTGACAGTGTTTATAATAGCTTTCCCAACCTGAAGGGTATAAATGCAGAACAGCGTAGCATTTCCCCATAACTGTTGGATGGGAAGTAAGGGACGAGGAAGTCTATATCGGAAATTAATTAGGTTGGCAGGCTCTCAGGGGATAATCTTTTTACAGCGAATGATGTATTTGGTGGCCTAGCAGTGGTCTCCATCTGTTTGCTCAATGTACATACACTTGGGTAGTGAACCTTTTAAGACTTTTCTTAGATATATATGTAATTGAGAGGGAGATTTATTTTGCAGATGGTTTGCAGCAGAGCTTAAGGATAGTTTAGCTGCATTAATAGTTAAGATTTATTTCCTTTGTGATTTTAGTCTCCAGGCAAGAAAAATCAATAAACTTTAGAGCCTTGTTAGGATTTTGGAGGAAAAATAGGCTTGCCTACCTTTCCCCATCACAAATAGCAAGACTCTGTTTCAAACTTACTCTGGCTACCCAAGTTTCTTACTCCTAATTAGGACCTGTGGTCTGTCTGTTAATTTCTTACAGGAGAGAGAAAGTGTCGATAATGGACAGGCCAAACTTTACCTTGTTATCATTCAGCAGAAACCCAGTAGCATCTCTTTTAGAAGCAGGTGCTTTAGTTCTCTAGCTCACTCCAGCGCTTCAACTGGAAAGTGAAGATGGGGATGGTGTTACTTCTAGTTGCTGGAACTATATTGACAACACCTTAAAATAAGATATTTAGAACCACAGCTAAGTGGACTTGCTGAAAATTTTGGGTTTGTGTTCCTTTCACATGGGACAAAATTTAAAGCTAAAAACTAAACTAAACCAATGAAGGGAGAAAGGAAGGAAACAATCTAAATGAGAAATATTTCATTTATTTCAACGTCAGAAACATTAGTTATTCTCTTATATCCTGACACCAGAAGATAGGTCAAAGCTTTCCTTCCCACTTCACAGAAGAACAATGGACATCATAGAAAGGGATCTTTGTTTCTAAGAATACATAAAGCTGAAAAGGCAATTCAGAAATATAATTCAGAGGCACATACTACAACCACTGCATAGAAAAGGGAATACATAAAAACATTTATACAGAGAAGACCTTCAAACTAATTTTGTTGAGAACAAAAATATAACCAAATTAGAAACAGAAACATTGGGGATTCACGTGACTGGATGGGTCACATTATTCACTCTTGAGACCTTACAGCCTTTGCTTTTAGAGTGCATTTGCAATAGGCTTTTCTTAAACTTGGGTATCCATGAAAGCTGGCATAGTTTTGGAAGAACCCACAAGTATAAATCAAAGTACATTCTACTTTATTAACTTTTCGTGTTTTGTCTCTCAATTCAGTTCAAATTATGTTTTATTGTAGCTTTTGTTAGTGCTCAGAAGTACCAGCCAAATTATGCCAAATGTTTTCCAAAGATAATTTTGCTCCCTTCTTACATGGTGAACTACATGATCCTAATTGTAACTATTGCAGTGCCCAAGTGTTATTTTGATCTCAAATTCCTGAGGATTTTGTGGTCCCGAAGTGCAAAAACTCCCGTGATGACTGCTAATTGTAACTTCTAATTTCATCTAGAGCAAGAATGAAAACAGGTTTGCCATAATACATTGAATTAATAAGTTTATTTTACCCGTTTGTATATTCCACTGATCTAAACTGCTAGAATTTATTCACTGTTATCTAATTAATTTCAAATGCATAGATAACATTGTTCTCAAACCATGCTGACTTAATTGTCAACTTGCTTTTAAAAGACAGAAGTACACGAACCTCAAGCTGTTCACTATTATGTTTCAGTCACTCTGTATAATGACACATTTCAGCAAAGCCTATGGACAGTTTCTGTTTTATACATGTGACAAATAGATCTGCCTCCAACTCATGTATGGCTTTGTTTAAAAGGAGTCAAGGTTTTGTAGAACAGAAAGTACATAAATAGAATTAATTCCTACTGGATATTATCAAAGAAAAAATAAGCATGATTGAAAAATGAATTTGAATATCAGCTTCAAATTTTCCATTTCTGTGCACATTTCAATATTTTTATTTTATAAAATATGACTTTTAATTCATTTTACTCTTTAATTTGTTGATAGAAAAATTTCCAGGACAGAAATTTGTTCTGGCAAGACAACCATTAAAGAATATTCCAACAATGCTTTTTTTTAATAGCATCATCACATCAGATGGTCAAGTACAGATTATACATGTCCATAACTAATTAAAGTACCCTGGAAAATATAGGCTGTCATTGAATAAATGCAGTTGTGTGCCTAAGTTTCAAGTATCTATCAGATTCTGAAGTAAACATGAACACTTGGAGTAGTAAATACCATTTTGTGCTTGCAGCTGTATAGTGAATCCTATAGAATGGTCCCAAACTTCATTTAAACAGACACCCTTAAGTTCCGTAGGAGAGACTCAGATCTCAAATATAGCACTACACACATCCAACATAATTCCATTGTCTTCTACTGGATTTCTTCCAGAGAAACTGAGATCAGAGTCTGGCTGGCTGGTTTTGTATGATAGTCCTGGCAGCGTTAACCTCCCCTGATGTCTACTGTTGGCTCCTGCAGCACTTCAGAAATTCTTACAGTGTCTTTAGGAGGCTAATAAATACGGGGGCCTGACCAGTTCTGAAGTTTTGTGGAGGCTGGTACACTATGGGAAACCAAGTTGTCTAGCATCTTCTTGTCCCAGGATATAGGTGCATTTCTCAGATAAGTACTTAAGAATTATATGTTTATTCTAGTCTATTCTGAAATTTCATTCACTTGTTGATGACAATCCATGATAACCTGTTGGTTGAAAAGTAGCAAGCAATGATGTTCAACAGACATTTTCCCTTAAGATTCAACCTGGTGAAAATAATACAGATTTGTCTTAATTCATGCTTCTTTTTCCATCTCCTTCAAAATGGAAAACTATATTCATTTGAACAAGATGCACTCTTTCCTACAGTGTCTTAATAATTTAATTTAACAGCTCATTTGAGTGTGTGGTTTGATGTCAGTTGCATTATTTGAGGTATAATCTTTGGCATTTGACAAGGAATTCAACAATGTGGTTGAAAAGTCTTCGCCAATTAGTTTACTCAATTCATTTCTTCATATTGGTAGTCAGATCGCCTATCACTAATAGGACAATGTTCAAATATATTAAAGAATAATCACTTTATCAGCTATGCTGAAATTAACTTTCACATGTCCCGCCACCTCTGCATTTTTTTCATATGGATTTCTGTGATCCTGCAGGTTTGCTGTTTAGTTCACGTGCTGAATCTGAAAAGGATTGTAGAAATGAATGTTACGCTTCAGAATAGGAATTAAGATGTGGGATTGCATACCATGCAATCCATGTATATCAAGAGAAAAGTGGCCTAGACAGATAAATAAAAGAAAAAATATATGAGAAACAAGTTGTACAGGGAAAATAATAAGACACAGTAAGCACAAATGTTTCACAGAAAACCTAGTCAACCTGACACAGGATTGAAAGTAGGTATGTCCACCCACGTGGAATCTTCTTAGGACTGTGACTAAAAGTATTCCCTCTAACAAAGAAACAAAACACAAAGAAACAAAACACTCAAGTACAACTTCAGCCTTTGAAAACACGTTTTTCTTATTAGGCTGACATCAGCAGTATGCCAGCATGCCATGCAGAGAAGAGCAGGTTCACAACCATCTGGCAAGACTGTATCGGACCGATAATTGTCAATACTCATAACTGTACATATACCCAGGTTAATGCGGGGCTGGGGCTTACGCTGCTTAGCAAGGAGTGAGCAGACTTGAGTCACGAACTTAGAACTCTTTTAACAAATGATTCTTCAATGTAAAATATACAAGCAGCCTATGGAGGTGTCCTTCCCATATGATGCTGTGCTGTTAACTGTGTTTTTCAGATGAGCTTGAATCAGTCCAAAAAGAAGACAAGAAATCCAGATTTCTTACTCCAAAGTATTCTAATCCATAGGGTTTTTTTTTAACTTCTGGTAAAAGACTATTAGTATGCTATAACATATCAGCGACTGGAATGCAAAACAAATGTAAAACTATAAATAAAATTTTAAAAAGAAAACAGAAATCCATGCATTCCAAAACAAGCAAGCAAACAAAATTGGGGTAAGTAGTAAGAGACCACTTAAAATTTCAACCTACTTCGGTCACAAAACAAAAACATCCGTGGCAACAAAAAATTATCCGGGGAGTTTTTTCCCCCCAGAAATCTAACTCATCTGTTACAGAAGCTGAGAATCACTGTTTTGACAACTAAACTATTATACAGAAAGGAAGACTGTCGTCCTTATTTTATTACCGTGTAAATAGTATTGCACAAATGTGGTTAAACAAATCAGAGTCATTTGGCTAACACATGTTTATTGAACAAGCAGTTGGCTGTATCCATCCAGGTGGATGTTCTCAGTAGGGAGTGAGGCATCCTGGATTCTCTATCTAGAAAGTAACTTTGATTTATTTTTTCTCCATTTCTGGTCTTGTCAGTATGCATTAAACATCTTTGGAACATGTCTACTGAATTAGACCTCACGGGGACTTATGTGCCTATTTTTCTAATTTCTCTTGCATTTGTTTGAGACTATTCTGGACATGCAGAAATATTGTGCTTGGGTAGCTGGCGGTACTGCCCACACAGGGGATTTCAGTGGTCAGCGAGGGAATTACCTAACTAGTTCAGGCATGTCCCGAAGGAGGCGGTTTGTTTTGGTTGAATCTCAAGAAAGAGATATAAAGTCTGTCTCAGCCTTCTGGTTCCAGACACCATCCTGACATTTCGGTGAGATACGTGTTGTTTCCACTGATGGAACAACATGCTGCACCTTGGAATCCTGATTTTTCACACTGCTGGAACGCAGATATGAGTGTCAATCTCAGCCTCCCTTTTCCTTTTTTTCCTCAACTCTCTGCAGATTCAAAGAAAAAAATATGTTAGGAGTCTAATCCAAAAGTTTGTAATTCCTCCTGCTTGCAAGAAACTTAATCCTCCGATGTTCTTTCAAAAGAAGATACCTTTTTCTTTAGGAAGTGACTCTGAACATCTGGTTTTAGATGGGATTTTTGCTAGTGTAATCAGTATTTTTATTTATAGATACATTTCTCCAAAAGAACCCCTTGTATGCTTGAATACGGATTTATCTAAACATTCTTACACTATTTATAAGATCTGTTCTGTTGCCAACTTTGGCTTGATTGCATCCCTAGCATTCTCTTCAGTTTTCCTTCTGTGATTATGCAGTTGTGAGTGGTTTTGAAACAGACATTTTTATTTCTCTGGTAAATAATAAGCTTAAAAAGTAATTTTTTTAGGCAAGCAGTTATGCCAGACATAAATACAGACTATTGAAGTCTGTATAAATACATTCTATTGAAGAATTTATATTAGCTGCAGGTACTATCATTTCGGGACAGTTTGTCAACAGAGAAGTCAAAAGGTGCAGAGATCTAACTGCCATTTAAGTAAAGATAGGGCATACTATGCTTTGCGTAAGAATGGAATGATAAAGTGTTAAATATGAATCTGAATTTCTTAGCTTTCATTCCTTTCATGCCACAACCTTCTGTTTTTCCAGCTTAATTGTCTGTCCTGATGGTAATTTGTTCCATGTAGTTTTAACAAGTGTGCATACTGGAGATAGGAGAGTTTATTCATCGCAATAAAGCTTTGTTACAGATTTCAACTCATTTTCCTTCATGCATCTTTTTTTTTCACAGCGTTTCTTTAATCAGCATCTTCCAAGCACCGTGACTAACAGCTACACACAAGGACTTGGCAAAACTACCATGCTATTTATCATGAGATAAGATTCCGAGTCACAGTGAGGAAGACGGGTAGTCATATTTAAATGAAGGGATCTTGAAGGCCTTTGAACTGAGGGGTTCCCTTTAGTTGTTTGTTAATGCAACTTGTGCTACAGCAAAAATACAAGTTTGGTTTTCAAGAACACAAGCAGGCTTGCAAAGTGTAAAAACGTTTTTGAGATGGGACGACTATTATTTTTAACTATTCAAAAATTTGCTAACTGCATTAATTTTATAAACAGAAGGATGTGTAACTGAAAACCAGAGTCTGCTACTGGAAATGCCAGAAGTGACACTACTTCATGAAAAACCAGAAAAACAACTCATTCAAACACTTTCTTTTAAAATCTCACTTTAATATCTTGAGAGATCTCTTGCTTCTGTCTAGTGATGCGAGTATAAACTATTCATTGCATTTAGTGAAAAAAAATCCCATCTGAACTTGCTGTTCTGACCTAATATGAAATGTCAAAAGATAAGAGCATGTTATGCAATGCTTTCAGTAATTACTTTTGTGTGTCGGTAAATGGATTCTTAGCAACCAAATACCTTTTATTGTTTGTCAATCGTTGAAAGATCCTTAAGGTTCTCCATCAAATCTACTTTCACCTCAAAAGCGATTAATACTGATTTCTATGTCCAAAAGAACCATATGACCAACAGAAATTTGAAGGGTGAGACCTCAGATGGGGTAAATGGTAAGGACCTCACTGCAGTCAAAAGATGCTGAGGTTGTGGTCCCTTTTTTTTTAAGCAGGGAGCTCATGCACGCACTAGGAACATAACTTAAAACTTTTATTTTCACCCCATTACCTACTGTGGTCTCTCTTTGTGTCAAATGAAATGTTCTTTAACGAAACCTTAAGCTTTTATTTACCTGTTTGAGTACCTGTAATCAGCTTTAATCTCTGTAGCACAAATAGTGTATATATGTTTCTTGCTCCAAACACTTAAACACACCCAGGGTCACTAACATTGAGGAAACTTTAGTGTTTTGAGAACGTAGGCAGAGATAAAACCACTGCTTTTTTCAAGCATCTTACCTGGGGAAAAAAATGTTCAGAATATGTCAAGTAAATAATTTAGCAAATATTCTTCAAAGAGCTCTAATTGTCAGGTCCAAAATGCTATCAAGTTAATTTGTCTTTAACGCTCTTCTCTGCAAGAACCATGTCTTACAGCTACAGGATTAATTTTTTTTAAATATAAATTATCTCAAATCTCTATCTATTATTCATAGTAATAACTGTCTCTCTGGATGACAGCTTGGAAAAACCCGATGCTTTATGGCACTGGAAGAACATTCGTTAAATACCTGCAGCACTAGTAAATCTCTATCCATTTTTCAAAGATTATACTTTTAATATAATTCCAAACCCAAGCTTGAGTAGCAGACAGGAAGTTAGACGAATCTCTGCCAAGGTAGGAAAAATATTTCAAAGCAAGATTGAAAATTAGAATAACAGTTGAAATACAATTATAAGCCAGGCCAGAGGTTTTATCCGTCTCATGCACACAAGGAAGTCAACAGAAGTCAACAGAAAGATAATTCTCCACTTCACTGAGAGCTGAATCTTACCAACTACACAGTGGGCGGAGGTAGGGGTGCGTGTGCCTTTTTTAAGAGTACAATGAGATTTACATGTGACTTTCTCTCTCTTCCTGGAGATTATGCTGGTTTATTGGAAAAAGTCATCAAAGTAAGCTCATCAGATGGCTACACAAAAGAACGTGTTATTACTTAGCTTTTTAATGTGGCAAGATAATGAGCAATCTGAATTCAGCTACAGCTTAGAGAGAGCTCTTAACATGAAACAAAAGTTACAGATTTCACTTTTCTCTAAATTCATGCATTGCTAATAGAGTTTTGCAAGCCTTTTTTTTTGCCAGTAAGAGACAAAGAGTTATTTTCCCCACAAAGCTCCTCTTGTCTCCTAATAAAAATTAAACATAGATCAGAGTGAAGCGTAGGAACTGAAGGTCAAATGCTCCGTTTCACTTAACACCACTCAATTTTACAGACGTGGCCAGCAACATTCAGGCATGCAGAGCTTCACACTTGCGAGCACAGAAGAAAATTCCTTCCATTGTTTGGGTTTGGGGGTTTTGTTTTGGTTAGGGTTGGGTTGGGGTTTTTTTGTGGTTTTTGTTGGGTTTTTTTTTTTTTATAGTGTAATCTCAGGAAAAATAAATACAGATTACTATACATCCTTTTGCACTATGTGCAAAAGAAAGTCACATTTTGTGGCCTTTTTTGTTTTGATAAGCAGGTTGTCATGAGACTGCTGTAGTGGAGAACAGTACCATGGTAAGCAAAGGAGAATCAAAGCAACGTACACAAATATGAATACATAAATGTACATAAATGCACCTAAATACCATAATTATAAAGGATTGCCCTAGCATATTGTAGCCCCATAGCCTGCTACAATAATTTCTTGTTTCTGGCCAGCAGTTTGTAATGAATTCAGGCATGCAGCTCTCACTAGCTGTATCTGTGGCTGTGGCAGCCGTGCCTTCTATAGCTGCTGTGGCTGAACCGCTCAACTGTGAGACAGCACAATCAAAATTTGCTTTTGATGCTTTTTTGGGTAAGAATGACTTGAGACAATTGTGTGCCTGCATGCTGATTGCAGGTGTAATGAATTTATAGATATACTGACGTTCCTCATTTAACAAAGTATTCTCCAAACTACGGTAAAATGCCCCATAACATGGTGACTGGCATCCACCATAATTTTTAACAGGATTTACCACTCAAATCTGTTCTGTCCTGCATATAGTACATTAAATGTCAGCCAATTAGTTCTCCAGTTTCATAATATCATATGATTTAATTAAACGCTGATGAGCAGACAAGATAGTAATAATACCAACTTATTTCAAAAGCTATTTATGTAACGCAACAATCCCAGTTCATTACACTTAAAAAGTCCCTACTATATCTTCATGTAGTTTTATCTTGTCAACTTTTAATTAGTGGCAACAGCATGAGAAGTCTTTAATTTCTGAAAAGTTAGCTGTCATTAACTGATAACTTGATTTGAATTAGCTAGATGCTCAAACGAGGTAACTGGAATTTAGATTTTTTACCTATCAGTAATTTTTACCAAAACATCGTCTTATGTTCAGCCTTTTAATTTGAAAAAAAAAGGCATTGATGGCTGCCTAATTATTTTCTACTTGTTTTACATTGCTAAATCATTAACCAAGCATTTATATTGAAGCAGATTGTATCATTTATTTTAGTTTAATGGGATCAAAATAATACAAAGACGGTTGTTCTGAACAGATTTTTCTTGTTGTATGCCTTGATATATCTTTAATGTTAACATTAAACATAAGGTGATGTGTGCTCGGGTTTATCTGACATTTACTTACTGATGAAGTGTTCTCAGTGTCCTTCCTGAAACTGCAATAACAAAAAAAACCCTGAAATAATACTATTACTTTTAACATGATGGGAATCTGGAAGCATTTATAAAAACATTATGCGGGAATCCCTGTGTTTTAATTTGAGTTAAACCCCTCTTATGTGTCTAAAAGAATCAGTGAGATAAAAATAAAAAAAAAACAACTGGAAAAGAACACATCTTATTCCACACTCTTCTCCTCACATTGTCTGCCTCACAGCCCCCAGACCTTTCAGCTGAGGCATGGCCTGAACCATATGTGATTTGTAACTATTTAGTAATCTGCAATGGATTTCTCTTCTCCAAAAGAGATTTGAATGGATTATTTTTTTTTTAATTTATTTTCTACTTGTTTGCAAATATGTTTTTCAATGAAGCTATGATCATCAGTTTGTCTAAAGACTGTTGGGTAGGTTTCTTGCTCCTGTTGTAGAAGGATTTATTACTGATTTTGATTTCTTCTGCTAGTTATTTCTCAAATACTTATGAAAAAATATTCCTCAGCTTGACGCAGGCAGTGAAAAATTTCTGTCATAACAAGATGATCATTAGGAAGGTAAAATTGCACATTTTTGTTAATCGAACACTTCTCCAGGAGGATTCACCTTCACACAAGGGGTTAAAAGCACAGTTTAATATTGCACGTCACCCCAGGGCTGCCATGTAAGAGGTTCAACCATTTTAATTTACTTACCTATTTATTTTGATTCTTACTGTTTCTGGAATCCAAGCAATTTGACTCTTCTTCTTGTTGTCCATGCACCCTAGCCTGAGTAAGATGTTCCAGATGCAGCTGAAATAGAAACTTAGAGAAAGTATTGCTTCTTTAATCTAGCTCATGATGACATTCATTTTGCTGCCAATTCGTGTGGCAAAACTTCTATCTGATGGGATGCTACATGGAGAACTTTTCCAGAATTTCCAGACTTCTTTTTTGCCATTGCATATGTACTCATAAAGATATATATATACAGACAGTTCAAATTACTTTTCCCATCTACATTATTTTCTCTCTTAGAATTCTGCACCATGTGGAGACACTGATTAGTCAGTACTGTTATGTCATGTCTGAAAGCGCTGCCTTCTGGAGAAACTAGGAGGCATTTACATAGCAGTAAAAGCGTTTCAGAAGCCAACTATTGACCTATCAATTTGCTGCCCTCCTTCTTATTGGTCTTACCACAGGCGTATCAATGCAGGGCTGGCCTGCAAAATGATTCCAGGTGGAAGTATGGAATGACTCTAATCTCATCTAAACAATTCTCTCTAAGATTATTCTGCTCTCAGTGAAGACATCTGAGACTACATTCATTCATTTACTTCTCTTGCTGCAGGCTGTCTATTTGCAGATACATTTTTTTCAAAAGATGGCTTTACATCTACATTTAAGAGTAAACGACATTCAGTAGGGGAAAAGTGGTGGTTGTGGTAACCAAACCTGGCCTTTAAATACACTGGTGAAAATGTTAATGAACCTACTGTTGGAGAAATGTTCACCAAAATGAACACATTGACTTTTCCACTGTCTCCGTATGTCCTCAGAGTATCAATTTTAGAAACCATGATTGGCAATTTGCTTCAGCTACAGCCACCAATCACCAGCATGTGGGAGAAAACCATGATAGAATTGACAAACATATTCTAACAGCATGTCACATTTTCTAAACAAAACACCCATAAACATATGCCCTCTCTTTGGCGTCTCAAAATAGCGTTTCTCAGCAACAGAGAAAAAAAAGAAAAAACACTGAATTTTGGTGGACCAAAACTATGTGGCACATCTTGTTTTGTTCTGTGCACACATCTGTCAACTGATGCCACATTCAAAGCCTGCCATCAATAACAGGAAATTATGTGCACAACCCTGACTTGTTTGTTCAATGCTACTCACAGACTTATCAGTAGTGGAAGCTTG
This sequence comes from Larus michahellis, assembly GCF_964199755.1. Taxonomy (NCBI): domain Eukaryota; kingdom Metazoa; phylum Chordata; class Aves; order Charadriiformes; family Laridae; genus Larus; species Larus michahellis. The sequence continues at coordinate 79,774,607 of NC_133900.1, read as the reverse complement.
TTGGGGTGGAAAGAATTCAGTGTTTGCTGTTTTGGTGAATTGTTTATCTCAGAAGAAAGTGCTAATACAGATCTTCTGTTTCCTCCTCCTCTGTGTGCGTGCATGCACGTATATGCACAGATGTATGTGTATTTGAGAGACCGGGGAGCAGAGCTCTTCAGAGCCTGCCTTCCCAGACTATAGGGAGCATATAGGTGGCAGATTAGATGGGCTGTAGGAAATTCTGCACCATACGCTCTGTTGAGAGACTGGACTGTCATTCTGAGAATCATAGGTGTTTATTTGGGGATTATTAAAGGAAGAGTGCGAGGTATAGGATTACGAATGGCAGCTGAACACAGGGACTTCACAAAAGAGTGCCCTGCTATGACCAGGCAACAAGAAGATCTCCTGAGTACCAGCCCGTGGGAAAGTAGACAAAAGGGGAGAAGAGAGTGCAGGGAAGGAAATATCTAGATTATCGTAGAATCATAGAATGTCTTGGATTGGGTTGGGTTGGAAAGGAACTTTAAAGGCCATCTAGTCCAACCCCCCTGCAGTCAGCAGGGACATCTGCAACTAGATCAGGTTGCTCAGAGCCTCATCAAGCCTGGCCTTGAATGTCTCCAGGGATGGGGCCTCCACCACCTCTCCGGGCAACCTGGGCCAGTGTCTCACCACCCTCAGTGTAAAGAACTTCTTCCTAATGTCTGATCTAAACCCGCCCTGCTCTAGTTTAAAGCCATTGCCCCTCATCCTATCGCTACATGCCCTTGCAAACAGCCCCTCCCCAGCTTTCCTGTAGGCCCCCTTCAGGTACTGGAAGGTTGTTCTAGGGTCTCCCCGGAGCTTTCTCTTCTCCAGGGTGAACAACCCTAACTCTCTTTGTAGGAGAGGTGCTCCAGCCCTCGGATCATCTTCATGGCCTCCTCTGGACCCTCTCTAAAAGGTCCATGTCCTTCTTGTGCTGAAGGCTCCAGAGTTGGATGCAGTACTGCAGGTGGGGTCTCACGAGAGCAGAGTAGAGGGGGAGAATCACCTCTCTCGATCTGCTGGCCACATCAGATTATGATATATATCATGTGGCAATCGCAAAACATGCACTTGGCATGTGATTTGGAATATATTGCATATAGATCTTTGCAAATAATTGTGTCAGGGCATACAGTGATTTAAAGAGAGCTTTTGCCCTCAAGAAAATTATTCTGAAATGATCAGCTCTATTTGGGCACACAGAGGGTAATATATTTGAGTAGCACCTTTTTACACTGTTATTTAAAGTCCCATAAAAAACATTTCTGCCCCATCTACTTCTTTTTTGCTTTCTCTTAATCTTTTTCTTCTCTTTTAATCTCCTGATTTTTATATTAAGAGCCTCAGATAGCCCCTTGCCTCTCCTCAGTTGAAAGAGCAATGAACTGCTTCCCTGGGAGTCAGAAACCAATGTTCTATGAAGGTTTGGATTTTCAGGAAAATCAAAGATGTTAGGCTCTCTCAGGAATGTAAAGTGCAGTGTGAGGCATGCTCATCCTCTTCCTTGACCCAGGCCTCGAAATTTATATTAATATTTGAGATGGGTTTTGCACAGGTAAAAAGAAGGCTTTAGACCACATCAGTTGATCATTTAGTAAAGCTCATTTCCGCCGATAGCACTGCAAGTTGCTTTTCTCCATAGTGAATTTTTGACCATCTGCTGGTTTTAGAACACACAATCATTTTCCCTAACCCAGAAAACGTCCATGGATTTATCAGGATATAAAACACTCTTGTAAGGATCACTGGAGTGTACACATGGAGACAATGATAACTTATAGCACACCTATTTGCAAAGTTTCATTCTGAGAGTAGTAATTTTGTACTATTAAAAACAAATTGTGTATTGTCTGCTGAGGCATAAGGAATTCAGCCAAAGATAGGCTAAGATAGGCCTAAGAGATTAAGCCTATGCTCTTTCAGATGATGATTTTATTTTAGATTTTATCACTGCATTGCTACTGAAATGAAGACCCTTCTTTCTCTTTTGTAACTGGTCTCTGTAGGATTTGGGAAGGGGAAGACATTTTGTGAAACTCTAACTTCCAGTGAATCCACAATTTCTTATTTCCATACCTGAAACATGCATTATTTTTTAGCAGAGCTATCTCCTGATGTACACGCTTCAGAAGTGGGAGACAGTGCATCATGCTATATCTGTAGAAATAAGCCTCTTTTATTTCTTAAAGCAAACTAACGATCCCCTCTTGACGAGCCAGGGGGTTATTAGATCTTTGTGAAGTTCAACCAAGTTGTATGTAATAAAAACTTCTGGGCCTCTGTATGTCATCAGATACGGCAGACACAGAACAGCTTTTAGCAACTGTACAGCTGCCCTACAACATTTGAAATCTAAGAAAGAAATACATTTCAGAGCCACTTGAAAGTTCTTCACTGTGTTGATTAGTATCTTAAGAGTGTGGGAAACGAACCACAATAAAGGTATCACCGTACCAATTCACAATGTTCACAAAATAATTATTGAGCTTTTCCCCCAAAATGCTGGGATTGATTTTCCTCCCCTCCCCTCCGTTTTTATGGCAGTGATGAATATAAATAAGTCGCAGGAAAATTACTTCTCCACTGTTTCACAATGCTTCCCTTATCTAGCAGGCACAGCTGTCACATACCCAAATGCTTTTATTTACGTTGTCTATGGATGGAAATATTAATGCTTATGTCTTTTAATGGAAAAAATACTTATTATCAAAGTACATAGTGAATTTTAATGAGCCTACTAATTTTTCGTCCTGTAAGAAGTAACAATTGATTATTTTATCTGGTCCACCAAAATGTCTTCTTTTTTTCTCTCCCTCTCTCATACTGATGACTGTCACTGGATTAACTGGCAGACGCACACTCTAAAATATATGCAGAAATGAAAAGTTCACCTTATTTTCTGGTCCTTTTGTCACCATTTTTGCACTTCTAAGAAACCCCAGAATATTTCAACACATAAGCAAAAGTGTCCAGAGTTGTGCCTTGTAAAAACTAATGGTTAAAGCTTCTAAGAAAATAAAATTTCATTTTTCAGTAAAAAGATATTCAAGAAAAATAGCAATTTTATACATAACTGTACTGGCAAGTTTTGTGTTTATATTTAAGTGAATGGAATTAGTAAAATGAGATTTATTAATTTTACTTTTTAGTGTTTTTATGCTTTTGGTTTTATAATACTACATACGGGTTTATAGCATATAATATCTAGGAACTTGCTGAATTTGTAATTTAAAAACTACAAAATCCACTTAAAATTATGGGTTTTAAACTGATTATCTGTGCCCAAATTATATTGCCTCCACATTCTTTTCAGCAGTTGTCTTCAGATATGTCTGAAATTGATAGAGAAATTGTTTTACAGAATGAAAAATCATCTCTAGTTATTAACTAAAAGTTTTGTCTGCGAAACACTTTTATTAAATAGTTTTAAGAAGATATTGAAGGTTGTTTGATGGCGCGAGGGACATCAGACAGACAGTACCAATCTTGTGCGCTTCAGGAAAAATTAATTCTTATTACGGTTGCAAATTTTAAGGTTACATTCAGCTCCAGTAACCAAGTCCTCCATTATCATCATAGAAAAGAGCAAAAAAATATGAAAATATTTCAAAATATACAAAGCTTGAGGCAAAGCTCTTAGGAGTTTTTTGTCACTAGAGATGATACAAAAGTATCATTCTGTGCTTACACATCTGGAAGCTAGGAAACTCTTTTGGAAATATATTCTGTGACAGCCTTTAATTTTTTTTATATCATTTATTTGAAAAAATCTTGTAGTTAACTACTTCATCCAAAAAAAAGAGCTCTTCTTGATGAAATAATATACGGTATCTATATGACTAAAGTTCAGAGTAGGTGTATAAGTTGTACAAAATTCCATTAAAATCACTGGTTAGAAGATTTCAAGTGTGTTAAAAAAATCATTTAAAAAGGCAATTCATATTATCTTTGAAGAAGTTGGTTGGTAAAATAACACAATAATACATAGATTTGTATACCGACCTTATCATTAAAATAGCTGAACAATTTCCAGAAATGCAGTAAGCAACATAGACAGCATATGTCAAATGTATTTGATTCATTTTCTACACCACAAAAAAAAGAAATTTTTCATTTTTTGGCGGGGGTAATATTTAATTATGTATTCATATTTTTCACTAATCTGGTAAATATTTATGTTAAAAAGAAATTATATTAAAATCTAAATACTATGTCCTCTGTCCTGAAGTTTAAATTAGTTTATATTGGTTGTCAATTACAATGAATGAGAGAAATTATGACCGACATTATGTATGGTAAAGTTAGTTGTTTGTTTTTTTTTTTTACTTTACATTTTTAAACTAGAGACTTAATATGCAATTACATAATTTAAAGAACATGTTGTGAGATCACAAAAAAGCTCAATTACACTGCAAAGATGGACTTCTTTTTTGTCAGAAAGACTGGCAGAATTTGTTTTAAAAAGCAGCAAGGAACAACATAAAGATGTTTGTTTTGTACGTCACGGTCTATCTGTTCCTATATTGTAGGAGTATTTTTTAAGTGAAAAGCCTTTTGAAGAAGAGGATAACTGATAAAGTTACAGCTGTTACAGGCCCACATGATAATTCATAAGGTGTGTCAAACCTTCAAAGAGCTCTAAAAATACAAAACAGAAATTACACATTATTAGGCTTGTTTTAAAACGAAGGTGTTTGTTTCCAAAATGTATATTAAAAGGAAATTCTCCCACACGCTTTTTGAAAATGTTTCCTTGTTTCAAAATTTGTAACTATGAAATTAGCCAAAGCAATCACAGACAGTTACTCCTAACTCTGTAACATCCTAAGTAATTCTTTATAATTTCTTCAATGTACAAAATTGACATCAAGCCATATTTTATACAGACTCATATGCCACAAATCATTTTACCTTCCTCCCATGTATTAAAAGAGTTAACTTTCAGCTGGATGGATAAACATTAATCTGTATATATGCATGCTCCAGCCTTTAGAACAAAAAGGAAATTGGACTGATCTCACGCTGCTTCTGTCAAGATCCTGTACAGTCTCGGCATGTTCTGGACCTCAGTAGCAGGACCACTATGCCAGCACATTCCCAAAGTTGCAGGATGTGAAACCTCTGAGCTGGAGCAAGAGATCTGTCCGTTCAATCCAACTTATACCCAATGCGCATCTTTTTTTAGGATGTGTTTTCTACTGTTATAGAATCACAGAATCATTTAGGTTGGAAAAGACCTTTAAGACCATTGAGTCCAACCATTAACCTAGCACTGCCAAACCAGGTCCGTAAACTCCACTTCTACACTAAATACCTCCAGGGATGGTGACTTAACCACTTCCCTGGGCAGCCTGTTCCAGTGCTTGATAATTTTTCTAATATCCAAACTAAACCTCCCTGACACAACTTGAGGCCATTTCCTCCTGTCCTACAGCCTGTTACCTGGGAGAAGAGACTAACTCCCACCTCGCTATAACTGTCTCTCAGGACAGTTTTCCAGCCACTCTTCCCCAGGTCATGGGGTTGTTGTGACCCAAGTGCAGGACCCGGCACTTGGCCTTGTTGAACCTCTCACCATTGGCCTCAGCCCATCGATCCAGCCTGTCCAGATCCTTCTGCAAAGCCCTTCTACCCTCAAGGAGATCCACACTCCCGCCCAACGTGGTGTTGTTTGCAAAGTTACTGAGGGTGCACTCAATCTCCTCATCCAGGTCTTTGATAAAGATGTTAAAGAGAACGGGCCACAGTACCGAGCCCTGGGGAACGCCATTAGTGACTGGCCACCAACTGGATTTTACTCCTTTTACCACCACTCTTTGGGCCTGGCTATTCAGCCAGTTTTTTACCTAGTGAAGAGTACACCCATCCAGGCCACGGGCAGCCATTTTCTCCAAGAGAATGCTGTGGGAAACAATGTCAATGGCCTTACTGAAGTTGAGGTAAACAACATCCACAGCCTTTTCCTCATCCACTAAACAGGTCACCTTGTCGTAGAAGGAGATCAAGTTAGTCAAGAAGGACCTACTTTTCATGAACCCATGCAGACTGGGCCTGATTGCCCAGTTGTCCTGTATGTGCCACATAACGGCACTCAAGATAATCTGCTCTGTAGCCTTCCCACGCGCCGAGGTCAGACTGACAGGCCTGTAGTTCCCCAGACCCTCCTTCTGACCCTTCTTGTCAGTGGGTGTCACATTTGCCAATACAGTCCAGTTTATAAAGGCAAAGCTAAGAGGCTTTCAGACCCTGTCTTGGGAAAATATGTAACATCTCAATGTAAAACAACATTTTTATTATATTTATTTATTTATTATTTTATTATATGATTAGATAAGATTTTATCAGTCATACATTATTCACTGTTAATACTGAATAAAAAATAATGTCCTCTGTTTTGATAGGATTGTGTTTGACTCAAGGTCACCTATTGACCTTTTAAAAATTTTTTTATGTTTTAAAGATATAAACCATCCTCCCTAGTATGAGATAATGAAAAATACAGGGGAAGTTTTCTCACCATTTCAATGTCTGATGTTATGAACCTCTACAAAACTGTATTAGGGATTTTTTAAAAAAGTCACTATCAGTGTAATTTTTCATCAGTAGATATTTATCAGCATTAATATCCCTCACTTTCTTCCAGCTTTCCCAGCATCCACAAAATGGATGAATTTCGGTCATTTTCTATTCATGCAATACAAATATACAGAAGCAGGAGTAGATTAAGCTCATTCTACCCACTAAGAATTTAAGCTGCTAGTGATACTACCTGTAGCATGGAGTTTCATCCTTTAAACTAAGCTTAAGCCTGATGTGTTCACCTGCGTTATGCTCAAAAAGCAGTCACTGATGTAAAATTCTTGATGTTGATTACACTACTGACATTTTATCCAAGGGTTTTGCCCATTTCTTTCTTTAATTATTTTCTTGGTGTTTTTTTTTTTTAATTATTTTTAGGTCTTAATTCCCCATTTTTGAAGTTAATTATTATTGAAGCTGAATGAAAAGTACAAATTCATCAGGAGGAGGAGGGAGGAGAAGCCTCATTTGACTTTTGTTTCTATCCCAACATCCAGAAAAAAAAATATTCCTAGCTGAACCACTTTTTAAACCTTCCTAGGGATCTGTTTCTTTCAACAGAAAGGAAGTGAAAGCTTTGGCTTTTCATATGTCTATTTGAAATGGTCCTTTTAACTTTATCTTTCTGTAGGCAAAAAGAGTAATTGAAAAGAACTGTACAGAGAGCAAGCCATCATTCTGATTTTTACCAAAAAAAAAAAAGAATAAAAAAAGAAAAGCGTTACATTTTAATCATGCTTTTCCCTCTACAAATCCTAGCTCTCTGAAGTCACACAAGATGAGGTTGGCTGTCATCCTGCTAACCAGTCATAAACAGAGTAAGTTAGGCTGGAGATGACCTCTCAAAGCCACCTAACCAACTTCTTGCTTCTTTCAGCAGAGCCTTTCCCCACCTAATCAGTCCCCAGTCCGTACTGTTGCATTGGGTTGTTTGATCTAGGGTGCGATATTTTGCATTTGACTTGGTTGAACATTCTGAAGTACCTTGTAGCCAATTGCTTCAGCTTGATGAGGTCCCTCTGAGATCTCACTGGTGGGGTGGGAGTAGACCACCTCACATCCAGGCCAGTGATGAAAATGCCCCGTTACGACTGCTGAAGAGCACCACTTACAGCTGGTCTCCAGTTAGATATTAGCTAAAGGGTGCTATGGCTGATCATACCGAAACCTTACTAAGGTCAAGATAAACAACACCCACTGCTCTTCTTTTGTCCCCAGAGCTATTAATTTCATCATAGAAGACAATGAGGGTAGACAAGCACCATTTGCCCTCGGTAGGACCAAGCTGACTGTCTTCAGTCACCTTTCTTCTCCACATGTGTCCAGAAATGACTTTCAGGAAGATTTGCTTTGCAGTTTTCCTGTCTATGGACATTAGGCTGACCAGTCTGTAGTTACCTAGATCCTCTTCCTTTCTTTTTTTGAAAATGGGTGTAGCTAATATTTGCCTTTTTCCATTTATTGGTTGCATAACACTTTCATGATATTAGTGAACAGCCTCCCAACATCAGCCAGCTCCTTCAGGACCCCCAGAAGCTTTCCAGCTGCTCATATGGACTTATGTCCATATATGTGGCCAGCAGATGGAGAGATTTGATTCTTCCCCTCTGCTATGCTCTTGTGAGACCCCACCCGGAATACTGTGTCCAGCTCTGAAACCCTCAGCAGAAGAAGGACATGGACCTGTTGGAACGGGTCCAGAGGAGCGCCACAAAGATGATCAAAGGGATGGAGCCCCTCTGCTACGAAGACAGCCTGAGAGAATTGGGGTTGTTCATCCTGGAGAAGAGAAGGCTCCAGGGAGACCTTAGAACAACCTTCCAGTACCTGAAGGGGGCCTACAAAGGAAGCTGAGGAGGGGCTGTTTGCAAGGGCATGTAGCAATAGGACAAGGGGCAATGGTTTTAAACTAGAGCAGGGCAGGTTTAGATCAGACATTAGGAAGAAGTTCTTTACACTGAGGGTGGTGAGACACTGGCCCAGGTTGCCCAGGGAGGTGGTGGGGGCCCCATCCCTGGAGACATTCAAGGCCAGGCTTGATGAGGCTCTGAGCAACCTGATCTAGTTGCAATGTCCCTGCTGACTGCAGGGGGGTTGGACTAGATGGCCTTTAGAAGTCCCTTCCAACCCAACACATTCTATGATTCTATGATTCTGTGATACTTAAATAACCCCTAAATCAGGTCTCCTCTGTTGTGGGTAGCACTTCACCGGAGCCTGACAGTAGGTGCAGGGAGCTGGGATGCCTGAAAGTAGACATTTCCAGACCAAGGGATAGGAGGCACCAAGTTTCTCAGCCTTTTCCTCGCCTCTTTGGCACAGCCTACCATTTCCCCGAACGAGCCAAAATGCATTCTTCTGGAGTATAGGGACTTCATTGTGCTATTGTTTTTCGTCACTCCTCTCAGGATCTTAAACAGTGCTGCTTCATGGTCAGTCCAGTCAGGGTTGGCAATGCCTATCAGACCCTTGATTAGATCTTCATTATTTATGTGTAGCAGCAGAGTACTTCTCCTGGTTGTTCTGTACAGCACCTGTGACAAAAGATAGTCCCCGCTGCATCCCAGAAATCTGTGAGAATGCTTGCACTCCTCTGCGTTGCCCATCCAGTAGCAGGTTTCTTCTTGAACCTGCTAAAGGAAGGGAAAAATGAAACAACTCACCAATGTTCATCTTAGCTTTAGCATAACATTCAAAGAGAAAGCCCAAGCAAATTTGATGTGTGTCCAATGCACACTTTCAACATTCTTATCAGTGAAAAGCCCAGTGTATTTAAATCGTAACGGCTGAAACTTCCTCTGTGTACCTTCACATTTTCTGCTTCAATATAGCAACAGCAGCAGGAGAAACTCAGGCAGTTGTGTTTAAATTTTGGTGTGACAGAACCATGCGGAGTACTCTGAGGTCTCAAAGGCTATGAAAGGGGACCTTTTGAAGCAGGCAGGGTCTGCTTTCTTCCCTGAATTCCCTGAATTCCAGTGTTCTTCACTGGAAATACTGTCTGGAAGGGACAGCAGCCTGACCTTCCTCAGACTATTGCAATTAAGAAGTGACTGGGGCAGATGCAAAGAAAAGGGATCTGGCAGCTTTTTTAGTATAGCTTTAGTATTCTTGGCAGCGTGCTATAAATGTATGAAAGAAGTGGCCATCCTTGAAAAGCAGGGTGAATTACAGGGGAAAACACCGACGCAAACACACACGTCCCTTAAAGAAAAAAAAAAAAGAAAAGAAAAGAAAAGTAAAGAAGAAAAAAGCAAAAACTAAACACGGCACTTACTGTCTGCCAGTTTGAGGTTCTTTCTTACAGAAGGTGTTTAGCTATGGCTCCAGTAAACAAAAATAAGCATTTGCCAGTCCTTTTCAATGCAAAGTAGTAGATTACATGAATATTAATAAATTACACTTGTGTTTTCAGTATTGATTAAAATATTTAAAATAGACATACCAAAATACCCATTATATTTAGCCCTTTTCAAGTATAACTCAAAAAACTTTAGCAAGAGTTTTTCTTTTTCCCTAAAGACCTTCCAGACCATCAACACCAACAAAGTTGAACTGAGGAAATATTCTTTTTCTTTTAAATTTTTAATAAAAATAAATTGTTCATTGGTTTTAATTGTACTGTTACAATTTCCTTTTAATTTTCCTTTTAAATGTTTCTCATTCTTACCATTTGCATATTTCTAACTTTTTTTTTTTATTGCTTCATTGCTTCCAAATTATTTATCTTTTTCAGTAATTTAATTCTTTCTGAAAGGAGTAAAACAAATTTTAAAAGAAAATAGTATTTCCAACAGAAGAAAATCATCAGTAGAATTCCATGCAGGTAGCTGCCAAGGTATGAAGTTCAAACTCCATATGGATGTAAAATTACCATATATTCATATGTCTCCTTTGGAATAGAAGATATTTTCTTTTAATGGAAATTCTTTACTGAATAATATTAATAGTTATTCCATTCTTTGGAAGGGGGAGAAAAAAAAAACAAAACAAAACAACCAAGTTATTTTTCCTTCTCTGAGATCCATTTTTATCAAGTAAGATAAGCGTCAAGGAATTAATATGCATGACAATGCCTTTGATAAAGGCCATTGTCCATGTGTTTGACCTTACTTATATATTGAAACTAATAAAACAGTCTTATTGAGTGGATCATGTGGAGTCTGGACTGACACGGAACCTCTGAGTAACAAAGTTACTATGATTTACCTCTGAGCAACAAAAAATAACAATTCACTACCATGTAAGCAATGAAAAAAAAAGAAATATGCTTGGTTTTAGTGCATTTTCCAGCCAAATATCTACAGCAAAAGAAGTGCAATGGTTTAAGGTAGGAATACTGGCAATGGTAGTTACTATTCTCATTTATGTACAATCTCACAACACCTGGAGGTGGTATTACGCTCATAATGATCTCATATATCTTAAATTGTGGAAATTCAAAATTGGAGCACCCAAACAATTGCATCATTACGCTGCAATGATATGTAATAACAATATTCTTCCAGTCGGAAGAACAGCAAGTAAGTGCCTGTGGTCCAGATCACATTGGTTAGATTTTAAAGAAAAATACCTCCCTCTCTTTCTTTTCTATAATACAATTCCAGAAGTGAAAGAGTTCAGGTTATTTTGTCCAAGAGGAAAGCTGAGGTAGAAGCTGCAGCATCTTGAGACCACGCTTACAGAGTTACGATGATCAAATACCTAACAAATGAGTTTTTCTTTTGTTCAGCATTCCAGCTGTAGCATTTTTAAAATAACTTTACTTCAGTTTTTCTATCTTGGAGGCAAAGACTTTTCAGTCACACCTGTGTCTCTTGGCAGAGTTTAGCAAAGTAATTTTCCCTAACAGTGAAGATGAGAATGCTTTAATTTCTTTAATTTTGTAGTAGAAAGCTAATCAGAGGAAAAAGGTTTGATAGAAGCTTTCAATGAGCAGTATGAGAGAGAAGGTTTATTTTGGTATTTAAGATAACACATTTTTCTTGGTTCAGTATTAAATGCAAGCACTTCTCTAACACAACCACCACCACATTATGTAGAGTAAAATCTGTATTTATGAACCCGAGTTTATAAATTTCTACCTAAAATTTCATTATTACAGTCTTCTCTATTGAAATTAAGACTGTGTTATGTGACCAGCAGTGTAACATTTTACTAGCCTATTCTGCAAAGTAACAAGGTGGCTTACAAAACAAGAAACTAAGTCAGTCCTCCTGAATTTTTAATCCATTGGTTAAGTTGAGCCTATGCTTTCATTCATTCCCCTGTGACCAGAATATGTAGACGCAATATTTGCTGACTTCACAGAAAATTAGCAGTATAGATATTGCAAAAACTAGAAAGCTTATAAACAGTCTTCAAAATGACTATTCTGTTTCACCAAGCAAAATTAATCTGAATTTTTAAAGCAGCAAAACCACAAAAACAATGGTTCTGTGTCATTTCGTTGTAATTAGCTTGCTTGCTTACTTTATGACATATTTCAGTGTAGCAAATAGGTCTTCTCAGAATTCCTTCATTCAGATCACAAAGCTGTTTGATAAACCTCTCCTTTCATCGCACAGGCTATTAATTCTCCATCTGTCCCTTACTTTATGACTGCCTAGTATCCCTGTAGCAAAAGTTCAGATTGCTTACGTGGAAAAATAATAACAGAAATGTATTCAAAGTATCCAGCTAAAGTTAGTGGTTGGCCGCTATAGTTAAGCAGCTGGAAATAAGCAATAGGCTCAGTCATGTTCAGTCTGAGCCAAAGTCTTTGAGTCAACGTACAGATTCTCATTAACTTTAGTTGGCTTTTCAGATCTGTCTTCCATGTGTATGCCAGTTTGAAAACTAAAAGTATTCTGCGAACATATCTCATATTTGCTTTCTTCAACCTACATTAAAATTTTACACACAGTTTCTTTCTTCTTTCATACATAAATGTGTGTGAATTATACGCTTTCATTGCAGGTTGAATTGGGAAATTAGGAATCAAATAATTCATGGTACAGGTCAGGAAGTTTTCAAGTAAGAAGCACATAAAGTCTATAAAAAAATCAAAATACTATAGATGAAAACTGAAAGAGACTAGTTATTAATGAAGAAGGTACTGCATGTGTTAACTCCAGCTGTAGAATGGCTCTGGTATTTATTTTTCCAATGTTTGTTGCTGAAGTGAAAAATGTAAATTTTTATAGTTTATTTTAACACTAATATGTAATTAAAATTGCTATTCAAACACATATACATGTATATATGGAATATATATATGTATATATGTGTGTGTCTATATATATATAAGGACTATATATATGCGCACACATATATATATTGCTTTCTAATTGTGATTTTCTAAAACTGTGTATTCAGTATGGGTGACTAGTAATATAAAAAAAATTTGGGGGGAATTTAGATGACAATATCAAGCTAATTTTCTTTAGAAACCATTTTTCATTTGAAAAACTTTGGTCTCCAATTTCCAGAGATATGGTGTATTAATCCAGCAAGCCACCCCATCTGCTAGATAACTATGTATAGAATAACAGGGAAAAAAAAGATATTTCCTTCCTCTTGTCGATATAAATCAGATTTTAAAAGTTGATTGAACAGAGTTATTTCTATCTGTTCCATCCTTCCATTTCTACATACTGTGCTCTTATCTTGAAAAGGCAAGATTGAGTGGAAGGATGGGAATAACTCTCCTAAATCAACACTAATTTAAGACAACTGTGGCAAGGATTTTTTTGGTATGTCTTGGAATGAAATAGTTTGGCTGTTAAAGGTAGTGTAGTAACATATAAAATCTGTCAAATTACGCTGCATTCTGAAATCTCTCTATCACAGCATTAAAAAAACCCACCAGATTAAAGCGATATAAAGATGTTCTTGAAATTTTAGTACTGAATATCATGATTTCTTTTTGAGTTTCAACAAGACCTTAACAATTCTCTCTGTGTGTTTGTGTATACACTTAATAATAATAACTATATCTAAAGTATGCTATGGGCAAAATAATATATATTCATGCATTAACATTAATATTCTAATGTGGAGTTTTAGCATTTGAATTCCTTTAAATAAAATTCCTTAAAATAATAAAAGAACACCAAATAGAAGTTGGCGATGACAACTAAAACACCACATGCATAAAAGAGGAGGGGGAAAATCAACATCCCTTCAAAAGATTTCAGTTCAGTTGCATGATGAAGCTTCCACCTCATATAGGAATTTTGCTTTTTGGATTTGTGTATTAATTTCTGCAGGGTTTCATGATTTGCGTAGTCTATTTGAATACAGCATAGCTCTTACTGAGTATAGAGAAGCTCCTATTTGCTGTGTGATCGAGTTTGCAGATTTATCTCGTACCAAACCGGTACAAGACCAAACCAGTAGTTTTAGTCAAAGAACTTCACTCCAGTCTTTAGCTATTTTTCGTCACCAACTAATTCGCTCCTTGCAGTTGTGGAGAAAATGTCTCAGTGACAAACACTCACAGCACTTTACAGCTCCGTGGTACCATCAAGACAGTTCTATGATTTTGGGGAATTGCATACCTGTTAGAATTATACCATCCTGAGTACAAGGTACAGCAGTAGTAACAGCAAGAGGGATAAATTCTCTTGGGTAATGTGAGAAATGGGAATCTCTGAAAAGAAAAGAGGAATGCGGGTGTAGCAGACGATTGGAAGGGACTTTCTTAGTCAACGATTCAAATCACCTAGTAAGCATGACTTCAGTTTTATAGCCTAATCAACTCACAGTGTTATAACCAGCCAGTTTCCAGTCTCCAGACTGGAAGTTAAGTAATCTTCTTACTTTATGGCAAAAGCACCAGAAAACAGGCTGCCATGGAGCAACTTCATGCCGACTAGCCTTCCCTGCACTGTTAATCAAAGTGATTGGCACCTGTATTTGAGCCCTCAGGTTAATCCAGGTCACTAAGCCACTATGTTATCAATCTTTCTCCACACTCGTATATATTTATTGTATTTTTAATAGAAGTGCTCCACTTGAAACATCTGTTACAACCTCTAGAATTCAAAGGTAAAGAACGGCGTGGTTATTCCTGCTATAGCCATGTTAGATATTCCTTACACATTTGTGTCCAAATGACAGAGCTGACTTCAGGCATAAGCAAAGTAATTCCCTAGGGCGTCACATCGATGAGAGCGGTGAAATCGTGGAAAAGAAGAATCCCCCAGTTTGCGGGGTGCACAGCTTGTGTTGGTTTACTTATGTGGCAGAACAGCTTTTCCAGGTGCTAGTCTTAGGGCAATAAGGACAGGCAAACTCCTTTCTGTCAGGGGGAAAACCGGGGCTCTGCTGCTGGCATCCACTTCCATTTGGTATCTGCTTCTGCTCTTGGACCCCTTCTGCTAAGAGTGGTAGTACAGGCAGGGGACTGAACAAGTACTGGGAAAGGAGTCCTAGTGATGGGGAAAGCGTTTTGAAGCTGACCAGTCTTCACTCTTTTCCCAGGTGCTCAGTAGAAACATTTGGGAGGGAAGGATATGTTTTTCGAATACTTGAAAGGGCCCAAGGAGGCCTGCAGTCAGGAAGGCTGCGTGGCCGCCCCAAGAACACTGGTATTTGTTCTCTCTTTTTCGAGCTCTAGCACAAAATGTATTCCCTGATGAGATGTCTGGTCACATCTATGTATTGTTGACAAAACAACCTGAGGTCACTTTTCAGTATTTTCTTTGAAGCTTGAAAGGCCTAATTTTTCCATTCTTTGTCAGGTGGATAAGTGAACTGCCTTACAAATTGTCTCTTCAGTTGTTCTTTCATACCCAAACATAAAGTTCGGCAAGCTCTTTAGGAAAATAAAGACCTTAGTCCTTTTGGTAATGTCTTATCTGATGTCTCATCTATCCATAGCAAGCAAATTGCTTTGTTAGTTTGATATTTTTTATTTTTAGGCGTTAACTTCAAACAGTAAACTCATATAGCTATTTCTAGTGACATTTCCTCACCAAAACAATTTTCTGTGTTCATTAAATGGTCTTGGTTTTGCTTATGAGAAAAGAAAATGTTCTAATATAAGTTGCTTTCTACTCAGGTATTGGTAAATTTGGGCTTTTTCATCTTTGTTAGACTTTTTAAAATGAAGATGAAGTAGTATCAATTTCATTAAGTAAATAAATTATCCTAGTTTCCTTGGTGAATTAAGGTTATTGGTTACATGCATTTATTGCCTGCGTGTCCACTCCTGCTTATTTACTATATTTTAAAACTGTGTCTCAAAATACAATTTAGGATTGTCATTCTTTCTGCAAGAACCACTGAAACTCAATCAGAATATTGTAATAACGAAAAAAATTTGTATTACATGCAATAAATGTTAGGAATACCGCAACTTATTTAGAACTACAGTTCCTGAATTATGGGAAGAAAGAGCTCTTCGTGAAATATTTTGAAACAATATTTTCTTTCCTTTTGTATGTAAGGAAATAACTTTCTTCATTTCTTTACTTCTTTCCTTTCTCTCAGGACAGAGTCTTAACGAAAAAGAGAAGGTTGTCCTAAGCATATATGACCACGTTGCATCTTTTCTTCCTATCAATTAAAAAAAGAAAAGTTTTAATTGATCTAAAAATATGTAATGTTGCCCTTTTACTTTACGAACTTATTTTTTTCAATAGTATCAGACATAATTGAGCCCCATGGAAGTAAGTGTGAAAGGTCTTTGATGAATTTTGACTGCAGGCATTAGCAGTTCCAAAAAAGGTTGGTTTTCTGCAGGAACAGCAAGCATTCTTCTACATAAATTAATCAAAGAAAGGAAAACATATTAAAATGCAATTCAGACACCAAAGACATAAAGCTTCTGTGGGGAATGTTGCACTGCTCAAGGTGCAATGTATTAAGACAACTGATGGTTTCCCCTTAAAGTTACAGACAACTGATCTCCTCTAGAATTAGTCATTTACTCTAGAACTGAAGCTTTACCTCTTTGATTCAACACTGAAGGGTTCTAGTGTATGATCATTTCAAAAATACTAACTTTTTTGATGTGCTGAAGGCATTTGGAGAACATAGTTACCTAGCTCTCTTCTCCAAGGTCAACTCATGCTGAATTTCCATAGATGGATATTTCTTTCATCTATTTGGAATGAAAATATAAGTACGTAAGGAAGAAGTATTCTTCCTAGTACTCTGAAATAGGCATCATCATAGTTATTTATTTTTTTATTTTATTTTATTTTTCCAAAAGAGCAGTGAAAGCACTTATGTTCAACAAGGAAAAAAAAGTCTTGTGCTGCAGTCGTTGAAATGCATAGCCAGCTTTCCACAACTGACAAATCTTATATTTCTCTTTTACTTTGAATTACATTTTTTAGTGTCATTGTGAACTGTGATGAAGTGAAATGAACGCTGTTCAATATGCCTTGAAAATGAAAAGCTTACAATCTACAAAAATACTATCTGTCATCTATTTTACTTATTAGACCCTTCAGCTATCCATTTCTCTTAAAAATGTGACCTTCCTTTTACCCCAGCTCTCTGCAACTGTTTGGAAAATCAATGGCAAGTTTACAATAACCAGCATGAAGTTTTACACACTGTGCAGAAGAAAACATTTTGATAAGCAAATGGATTTCAATGTCAGCCTTCGAAGCAGTTGTTACAGACAAATGATTAGAAATATTATTGAAAATATACTGTCTTTTTAGAAAGATATTTTGCTCCCCATGCAAAAGCACAGGAAATTGGATTAGCTGCAGTACTGAATTGACTTTGCTGTCATTGCAATGTGTGACCCTGTAGTAATATAAAATCAGTGTCCAACTGTCCAACGTGTCTAGACCTTGCTGAACTTTTCAACCAAAACAATTATATTTCTTCTTTTCTATTTTATTCTTTATTTTCCAGCATAAAACTTTGTGACCTTTTCTGTTAGAGCAATCCATTGAAAATGGCAGTATGAAAAGTGCTTGGCCAATACAGAACCTGCAGATGAAAACTACAATAAATCTTGTCCTTTTCTTCTTGCTTCCTCAGTCAGATCTCTGCATTATTATTTTTAACCTAGTTAAACAAAAATTTAATCAATGATCAAGAACTGGGCAACTAAAGAAATGTCAGGATAGCATATTGTTGCTCTATTAGCTTAACGATTTTGGATTCTGTTTGAATGCTGCATGGCAATTCAAAAGCTATCATTATAAGTTATGATTACACCCCATCCAATTACTTCTAGTGGCACGGGATATATCAGATGGAAGCAGCTGCAAAGACTAAAGTCAGTAATTAACCATGTCTGTAAGTCTTTCACTGTATTAATTTCAAAAACTGTAGGGGCTACTAAGAAACAGTAAATGCACAGCTAAAATCACTTTGATCAAGTGCCATAATCTGACTACCAAACATACAGACAGAAATCTGGTAAGATCAGACGCAACAATGGATACAGATGGAACATGGACAAGTTTCTTCTGAGTCTTTCCACATTCAGTTTGCTTAGCGGAAAAGGTAACAGGACACATGCGAAAGAGAGCTGAAGTTCTAGAGAATTCTGTCTATCCATTTGGTAACTTTGTGGGATACAAGTCCCACAAATTTAAATTGCAAGGACCCTTTTCTTCAAAGAAAAAGAACTTTCTTCAAAGTTCTGTTTGATGGAGACCAGCTGTTATATCTGATAACACTAAGTTAAGGTTGCAGGCTCATTCTGCTTCTCTCATGTTCCTCCTTGAGGCTTGACTCTCACTACCGATCTTCTCTAGCTCCTCCGATTGTTTAAATAATATGAATTCCCTCTGTGTCTTGGCATTTGGGGATTTTTTCAAGTAGTACTCTCATCTCAGGAGAATGTGGCAGGAAAGAAAAGAACACAGATGTGGCCAAGAAACATATTACTCGCAGAGACCTCCTTCATGAGAGTGCACAGTGTTTTGAAAAGCCCTCTGTGAGTCTAAGTCTTTTCACCAAAACTCCTCAGGAAAGAGCTCTCAAATATTTCCGTAGATTCTTGTTTTACGCGTGCCTCTTTTCACAGAAAAAAAACACCCTCCGTTCATTTGTGAAGGTAAAAGATTGAAAGAAAGTTTTGTTAGTTCATTATCTTCTGATTTCTAACATCGAAGAGGACTCCTTTGGGTGTTGTCAAAGACATTCTAATATTATTCTTCATACTTACATTTAGATTATAATTTTGTAATTTTCTGATTTGTATAAAGGAGCAATCAGCAATCAGCCTGAAAAAAACTGCTGTATAAAAGTTTGATGGCAGCTTTGCTTTTCTACACCTTCTTTTCCTTCTTAGTAAGAATGTGAACACCGCAAACAAACAAATGAAAAGTTAAGTTGAAACCAATATGACTTTCAGGGCAAATTTCACAGAAGCTTTTCATCTGAGCTGGAAAACTGTGAAATTTAGATGTGAAAAGGTGTTACCAATTCTGCATAAATAAAATAAAATATTATTTAAAATTCATATGATTCCTAGTGATTGAAGTGATTCCTAGTTTTAGCAGAGCACATCAAGTGTTACACGACTAATTAGTTGCTACTGGATGGGAATTCTTCAAATAAGAACCGAAACAGTTATTTTGTTGCTGAACTCTCAGGTGACTTTTAGAAAACTGCAAATAATTAAAATTAATTAATAATCCAAAAATGTAGTTTGCATAGTCCTGAGTTAGAAATGCAATGTGAATATTCTGTACACTACATTTAAGTTTTGGCAGATCAGAATGGTTGGAACCATAGACATTTTTTCCCTGAGAATATGTTTTTTCGAATTCTATGCTTTTGACCTATGCTTAACTTCGCGGTGGTGCTTTTGGATTTTACACAATTAAAACTGTATTTTTGTGTCAGAGTTAACAAACATTTTCAAAAAAGCGTTTCCAAATGGTCATCTCACAGTGACTGGCTAGAAGCAACTATGTCAACAGCGTATGAATTTTAGCTTCCTTTACTTGCCTCTAGAAAACATATCAGTGGGTATTTTGCATATCGTTTTTCCATTTAGTAACGAAAACATTTTAGTAAGATCATTGGAAAGGCTGAAAAATTGATGAATTATAAGGGTCTAAATAAATTAACTTGTAATTTTTCCTGGTTATTTAAGACATTTTGAATATTTTTCATGTTTTACAGATTATATTGAGAGTTAAATGTCATCTGATTTTAAATTGAATCACTTTCCCTAGATTCATGTGTGGTTAACATCAACAGCAACGCCAATTGCTTCCAGACGAGGTTCTGTTTCAAAACTTGATTCTGAGGAATCTGGGTTCTGGAAAATGGTCCATATAGAATGAGGCACGTAGATCTAAGTTACCCAAAACTGTAACTTTCTCCTGCTTCCGATGTGTGGTTCCACTGCAACAGCAATATTGCGTTTAGTTTTAGTGGGGGTCATGAGTGAAATCCTCAAGCTAGAAAGTGGAGAATTACAGCACAGTGCCTATTTCCAGACCTGTAATTCATAAGCTAGATGTCTCTAGGAGACAGGTACACTCCATCAACCGATCTGGGTATGAGGTTTACAGCACCTCAGGCTAAACAGGCAACAGAAAACTCTGAAGAGAGATACTCAGGAAATTTTCCCTCTCTCTTGGATTTAAGCACCTAAACCTAGGTCTGAATGAGGTGCTTTGTGAAACTGGTATGCATAACCCATAACTGCTTTTGAAGCAGACGAGAAAGCAAAAAAATCGTCTAATCCTTACAGGCCTGGGGCTTATAAACATTGCATGTTGATGGTTTCACATATGCCCAAGAAAGTTAAACAAAGTTTATATCTGCTGGAGACATAGCTCTTCAGACCTGTTAAATTCTAGTTGGAGAAAAAGAGAGACCATTGGAAGACAGTCCTTTGCCTCGAGCCCGGAGCAATGAACTTACAAGTTTCATTAGTTTCCAAAACTCCAGAGTACTGGAGCTCTTTGTTCATCTCATTTTTTTATTCTGAACAACTGAAGGAAAAATGAAATATGTAGCAAACAAAAAGTCCCAAACTATCAACAACAAATTCAATGGAAAATTTAAATTGCTAGTTGTCGAAAATTTTTATGCCTAAAATAGGAAGTTGTTCGTATTTATTTTTGTGACATTGCAGAAAAGCTGTAGCAACTTACATTCATGTTTTCTTGTATAATTATCTGCAGTAATTTTATTCCTTGCCTATTTTTGGCTTTTCCACACATATAGGAATATTTTCCACAGGGTTTATTTATAATTTTTGGACACAAAATAGATGTAACCAAGATGCAGAGAAATTAGAAGAGAAAAAAAAGATGTTAGGAAATGAGGATTATGTTATAACTCAAAGCAAAGGGATAAATTTATGTTGTCTCTTTCTGCAATGAACATTGTATCAGGACCGATAGACACTTGGAACTAGCCTTTCTGATCTAGAATCCATATTTTCCTTTTACTGTCTGTAAAGTAATGATTGGACTCTGAAAATCGGTCTGGGAAAGTGACCTTGAGACCTGAACTTTCAGAGGAGACTTGTGAGACCTGATAAGGAGAGAAGAGGCATTGTCAGTCAATCTGGTTCATATTTTTACTTTCATAAATTATGCAATACTTATACCTGGTGATTATTAATACATATAGGATCCATATATGTTTATAAATATTCATAAGTACACTTTTAATAATATAGGTGCAGAGTAAGTAGCATATTCGTTGATTAATATAGTAATATATGTACACACGTAAGTGATGTGTATTCTATTCTATCACGTCATCACAAGATCCTACTTGACTGATCTATCAGTGATATTATCTGTCTGCATTTAAGCAAATATTTTTGAGCCTTTCTTCATGCAAACAAAATCTGTGTGAAACATCTGCAGTTTTCTGTTATTAAAGGGTACGGCATGTTATACTACTTTTTTTTTGTGTGTGTGTGTAGATATTTTTTCCAGCTGAAACTTTGACATTTGTACCTTCACAAAATCACCGGGACAGGTGATAATCACTGCTCTGAAATAGCTCAGAGAAGCTGTTTGGAAGATTCCCAAGAAGACAGACATCATGTGGTGGCCAAATGAGCGTTTTGACATCGGTTATTGGCTCACTTAGGAAACGGCTGAGAAGAAGCCAAAGAGTTGGCTACATTGTTTTCTTTCCAGTATGAGCTGAAGGATGATGCAAAGCAAATGTAGACCTTCCTCTGAAAATCAATTCTGATCTTTTGAAGGAAAACACATTTTTCTACACAACTTAATGTAGCAGTATATTGGTGAATATTTTTGTTCTGTAAAATCTGGTTTTGAAAGACCAGAGATACGGTACATAACATAAAATGCTTAATATTAAGGACCAGTGAGAGACTTTGGGGAGAGGAACTTGAAAGACGTCCGGTATGAACTGAAGTTTGTTTTTTACACGATTAAGTCCTAAGACTGTCAGCTCTTTGTTGAAAGTATTGCTGCTTCCTTTAGTGCAGTACTGCAGTAGTGCAAGTATCACCGTGGTTCTTGACTTAAAGACTTCCTACCATGCAAGGTACTCTCTATTGCGATGTAGCAACATGCATTACACTATTGAGACAAAACACCGCCCCTTGAAAAGCTGTCACACTAAAACAAAAAGGATGGAAAAAGAGGTGGATTTAAGGACAGAGTTCAAAGCACAAATCTTAATATTTTCAAAAGCCTGGTTTTAGCACTTTTAAGAACAACCGAGAAGAAGGAAGTTTTAATGATGATGGTATTTTAAGAAAATGAAGATATTAAAGAAAAATGATGAAGCTGAGGAAAAAGAGACCGTATTTTTAACTTGTTCCCATATGCTCTCTTGGATATATAAGCCACGCGATAAAATTTCAGTTCCCTTTTTGGCTGAATGCACTTTTAAAAGTTGATGCTGCAAATATTCAAAAAAGCTATTTTGAATGTGCCTCCTATGGTCACCCAAGCACGTCACGTTGCAATTAATCTTTGGTGTGGCCTCATTTTAGAATTTTTTTATCACCTGAATATTCCTCAGAATTAAATTTATATGGAAAAAATAGAAAATAGACTATCATACACACGTTCCAAAAAATAGTCATGGAAGGAAAATATTTTGTGATATTCACCCATCTCTCATGAAGAGAAATTCAGCACAGAATTTCTACACGATGAAAGGAAATCTAAAAAGAATAATATTATCTTTATTTATGAAATACATATTTTATCCTCTGATATTTATCGGTTCCTTTGGGAAGTCATGTAATTTTAAAATTGATATAGGATTTTTTGAAAGTATGTTGGAGAAAATAATAAGAGAAAATTCATTATTTATAAAATGACAGGCCTAGAAAAAAATTAATGGAATTTTAAAGGAAAACAGGTTTTATAGAATTCTTCCCTATGGATCTTTGCTTTCGTATTTACATAGATGATGACACTGAGAGCAAGAACATGGACAAATTGCACTTTCATGCCGATACTTTGCCTTTCAAGTCATACATACCTGAACAGAATTCCTTGGACACTAACATCTGGTTTTCAAGATGAACATTGATTATTTATAGACTTAAGCTGTGAAATCAGACTAAACCAGGGGCTTTCACAAAATGTCTTTCTAAGATGGCTGAAGTTTTGCATGCATGATTGCACCAAAAGTGTTTATAGTAAAGAGCCATAAGCAAGATTAAAGACATATTTCCCATAAATTGGGGATTTAAAAAGTTAACCATAACACCCTTCCGATCATATGACCTGTTATGGTGAAGACGTTTTCATATTGTTGGTTATTTTTCAATGTGCTTTTTTATAAGGGGATTCTTCTAGAGCTGGTTGAATCCTATAAAATGGCTTTCATAAAAATTCTTCTAAATTGAAAGTCAAATCTCTCATGTATTTTGAGTCTCCTATTTGTTATCACTGTTTTCTTCTGGTCTGTGTTGTGAAATCTATTTGCTTTTCACAGCACTTGACTCGGAAACTTTGCTGAGTAAGAGCTGAACAGAAAGAAGAGCCAAGCTGTTACAAAAGCCGATAGAAATTGCAGCAGCTAGAGATCAAATTGATCTGAGTAAGATAAGAAAATACAGATCTTCCTGAGTTTAAACAACGATCTTCCATCTTCGTCTTTTGCAAGGGGGTTCAAACTCTTATCTTTGACTGAGGTGAATGCGATATGGTGCGATTCAGAACTCCGAACTCGGAGGTCAAGATACTTAACCTTGAGCTCGCTAAGAGGATAATCAGGTACTTCTGATGAGGCTGGCAAGGCTGACACCTGGCCTGTGCTAAGCAGAAGAAAGCTGGGCAGAACTTTATTGCCAAAAGAGTTATAAAAGAATGGGAGAATAAATGGCGCTGCGAGTGAGATGTTAAAATAATATTGTCACCAAAAAACGTATTCAGATAAGAATGAGAAGCAGCTTAAACAGTGGCTTGTGAAGAGGTCATTGCCGGGAAAAAAGTAAAAAACAAACAAACCACAAAGCAGACCAAAAAGAGTATTTATTCTTGGGGAGGAAAAAGTGACAGACATTCCCAGTATGTGAGGTAGGCAATTAATCTTAGGTTTCTGTTAGGCACCACCACTGCTGGCAGGCTGTGAAGTACAGAGAAAGAAGGTCAGAAGTCCCCTTGAGAAGGAGCTCTGCCTAGGTTTAATCACACTGATAGCTGCAGAGCCCCACATGGCTGCAGGACCGGATCAGATAGAAAAAAGGGGAAAAGGGGCAAATCAGTAACTGCAAAAAAATATTTGCTCTGAATTTAGTCCTTTGTCTCTGTTTTATGAACTGTTCTCTTTTTTATTGATGTATATGTCTTATTTTGACTGTTTACTGGGTAATGCATATAGAAAAGGTCAGAATTCTTCTTGAGAAAATTTCTGTGCAACGTAAGTAGAAAACTTTTTTTCCCAGCAGTCACGAGATTCAACCTTTAAAAAATGCAGAATGACAAGGATCAGGGGATGAACAACATCATCTCCAGAAACAGAGTTGTGTTTATCACCAGCTACTCTCTATACCCAGTCAGGAGAACTGACAGTTCTCGGGTCTAGAGTCCTCTTTTTTGATCTGTGCTTAGTGGCGAAAAAAATGACATGCTTCTCTTTTTTTTCTGTTCCCCCATTTGGTGAGGTTATTCTCCCCAGAGCAGAGCAGGTGAATATTTCTGATTTGTTTTGGTACAAAGGCAGGCCAGTTTTCCCAAACTAACAGCCTGCATTACTGTGACTGACTTTGCACAGAAGGTGATCAAGAAAAACACATTTGCTACACGCTCCCTGAGCTCTGTGGATAGGAGCCTCTAGAAGTGTCTAATTTCTGGGGGTATTAAGATTTTCAACCACTCCAGCTAGATTTGCAAGAGGACGTCTCGCCATATGCCTAACTGAAGGAAGTTCACCCCTCAGAGAAAATCTGGCCAAAAGTATTTCTTTAAACTCTTTAAAATCCCAATGAATAATAAATTCAGTAAAAAAAAAAAAAAAAAAGGTTAGTTCATTCTTCTTTGTGATCCCTTTTACAAAGAAGTCAGACCAAGAACTAAATTACCACCAGTAACATGGTTCCACGTGTCCAGCAAATGCAGAAATTGCTGAATGCATTCGAAGTACAGCAAAATTGATCAGCACTGCAGATCTGAAGGAGAACTTGCTGCTTACGCTGTGTTCGGAGAACATTTGTCATATAGTAGAAGAAAATTACAAGTTTTTCTTGAGCATTGTTGTTCAATGTCTCATTAAACTTATAGTTTTCTGCTAAATTGAGTAATCAGTTTGAACAGCGAAAGCCTATTCATCACATTAGAAGTTACATTACGTTTGGGGGAAACAAACCGTATTCCATTTAGAAGTAAGCTTTCTCATCCAAGGAATAAACCAATTTCAGGTTTTTAGCATCTGAGAAGGTAAAATTTTCTAAGTGTACTGAACTGTAGTAATTGTCTCAGATATCAAATTACAAAAATAAGCGTCAAATTCATGTTTGTTTTGAAAAATTAAATAAAGTTCTTCGTCATTATCAAAACCTGCAAATTTATTCTTGGGAAACAAAGTGCCCATTTAAACACAAAATACTCACTCATTTCTTATTTAGAACATATTTTCCTTATTAGAAAAGCTTTGGAAATAGGGTAGGGTCAGGTGACTAGCCTATGATTCAAAGGGACCTTGCCTGGTTTTATAAATATATATGTCTAAATGTTTAAAAAAATTATAGGAAAGGCCATTTAAGTACTACCTGTACTACTTCTTTAAATATATATTTTTATAAATATATATCCCCAATGGTACCTTTTCCTTCTATTCACATTAGTATACACTTCTTCAACAGGATCACAGACTCAGCCCGTACTTAATTCAGTCCTAGATATGCGCTGAATTGTTCGATACAATTCTATTAGTATATTTGGGGTTTTTTTGTTTTTTTTTAAGAAAGAGCCAGGCAGGTTTGTGTTATGGAACATGAGGAAGAAGATATATTTAGTTGCTGCAAAGACGTTGTCAGTGTTTTGTAAGGGCAGTTTTTAATGACCAGAGACGGATACAGAATGCACACGTGAAAACATAATACTTCACATAAGCTAATAAACTTAGTATCATTATAAAACTAAGCATTATAAAGAATAGGAAAAGGACCCTTTGACATGAACAAAAAGTATTTCCAGTTAATCAAATTCTGACAGCCATGGAAAAATGCAATCCAGGGAAAATGGATCTTTACACAAGGACCAGTCTGGCACGAACATATTCCATTGATATTAATAAATTCATACAGAATACATTGTAAAACCAGAAATTTGTTGCAGTGAAATGAATAATAAACTGTGTATCTGCAAGCATTAGCTTAGTTTTAAAATACAATGTTCGCTGTGTCTATGTCCCTTTTATGATTGCTTTCTGCCAATGTTCCAGTAATAGATTTTCTTCCATGAAAATAATCACAGAAAATGAGTCAGCTTTTACATAGCCCCCTTCACAAGGAAATCCCAAAGCTGTTCATAACTCTTTTGGGAGCCAGAACAGGATTTTATTCATATTTTACAGTAGCGAAAATGGAAACCAGGGAGTCAAATGACTTACGTAGGGTTACTTAAGTTTGCGGTTACTCCTGTAATGGAAGCCAGAGGTTACAAATAATTGTTTGTTTTTCAACTCCACAACAACAAAAAAATGCTAGCTTCCTTTCCTTCTGTCATGCCAAACGAACAAGATTTGCATTGACATATAATTTATAAAAAAACCCGAACAACCAAAAAAAAACAACTTTTCACTGGAAAAGAAGGAGAATATATGCTGAATAAAAAACTTCTGTCTAATATTCTGGGGCACGCGCAAGATAAACAGGATCCGTAGTCTTCCTTCCCATTACCTACAAATAAAGACTGTCACAAAACGTGCTTACATTCATTTCCAGTTCAACCCTGCTTGAAGGGATCCAAATGTCCTCACTTCACCTAGTAAGATGATACCTTAGCCCCTGTACTGGGACATTCAGGATGAGAACCCATCACCATCTTCCTATGGTGCTGCCTCATTTGATAAGCATTCACTGGAGAGGTACATGAGCTTCATTGTCCAGATTAACACAGAAAATTAATTTAATGCTTATTTTTCTGGGTAGGGGTGGGGGACACGTAAAGAACCTCTATTTCAGTACAGATCAAAAGCAAATTTAGAAACTTCAATTGTTATTTTACAAATTGCAATCTCATTGCCCCGTCAGCTCTTGGAATAGATATGTTACTACCTTATTAAAGCAAATGGGACCTTAGCCCAAGTTTTGGATACTTTCTAGACCATTACTGTTTTGAAGAAAGGTTGGATACTGGAGCTGTGTCATGTCAATAAAATTCTGCTCAGTGGTGTGCTCAGTCAATCCTCTGTGAACGGCCCCCAGTCAGCTGGGAGGGACGCTTCCCTTTGCCTTGTGCACAGCAGTGATCACAAGGGAGATTTCAATCCCAGGCATGCTCCCTTGGCACAAACTATGGCATTTAGCCTTGTCCTTGACCAAGATCTAAAGAGGGGAGATTTAGGTTGGATATTAGGAAGAAATTCTTTGCTGTGAGGGTGGTGAGCCCCTGGCCCAGGCTGCCCAGAGAAGCTGTGGCTGCCCCATCCCTGAAGGTTTTCAAGCTGGACGGGGCTTGGAGCAACCTGGTCTGGTGGGAGGTGTCCCTGCCCAGGGCAGGGGGGTTGGAACTAGATGATCTTCAAGGTCCCTTCCAACCCAAACCATTCTGTGATTCTATGATCTTTTATGTATGTTGGAGAAAGACAAGCATGCAAATGACATCAGAGAAGGTAGCAAACTGATCTCTAGTTCTGATTCTTCTGTATGGACCTCCATTAGGGCTACAAAGCTGGTGAGGGGTCTGGAGGACAAACCTTATGAAGAACGACTGAGGGAGCTGGGGTTGTTTAGCTTGGAGAAGAGGAGGCTGAGGGGAGACCTTATCACCCTCTACAACTACCTGAAAGGAGGTTGTAGAGAGGTGGGGGCTGACCTCTTCTCCCTGGTGACAAGTGATAGGACGAGAGGAAACGTGTTTAAGTTACGTCAGGGGAGGTTTAGATGGGATATTAGGAAACATTTTTTCACTGAAAGGATTATTAAACATTGGAATAGGCTGCCCAGGGAGGTGGTGGATTCACCATCTCTGGAGGTGTTTAAAAAAAGGGTAGATGGGGCACTTAGGGACATGGTTTAGAAGTGGCTTTTGTCAGGGTAGGTTAAAGGTTGGACTCAATGATCTTAAAGGTTCCTTCCAACCTCAGCAATTCTATGATTCTATGATTAGGTGTTGCAGCATGCGTGCTCTTGATTTTATGACTTTCCTTAATGTGTGAACAATGCTGTATTTTTGTATTCTTGGCCAATTTAGTAATTATTCCACACTCCTCTGACCTGGTGTCATCCTGCATTGCCAGTTACTAATTTTATGGCTTGTTTATAAATCTAGTCATGAGTTAATGTTTCTGTTGGGCCTGGAGTTCAAAATCCCCCTGTCTTTGTGTTGATCCACGTAGTCAGTATGAAGATGTCCAATGTACTAAAAGTAACAATCAACGAACACCAGTATTTTATAGTTAACCATTTAATTTACGTAAGCAACTTCTAGTGCTTTCAATGGTAAGTAGAACTGTACTATTAGACACTAATTAGACATGAAAAATATGCATAATGTGAGAATCAGGAAAAATAAAAAATAAACATGAGGTAAAATATTCAATTGTAGGAGTTTTTATTATTTATCCTAGCAGTAGTGTTATGAAAGGGAATTTTCCTTTAATAAAAATGATATTAAATTAGTTTCCTCTTCAGGTCAGTGGTTCTAGTATTTGCATACAAAACATCTGGCCTAATTATGCTGTAGTGTTGGAGAACAATGGGTTTAAAAAGGAACACAGAAATGAGAACTATGGAAGAGAAAACACATTCCCTGAAATCTTTAGAATCCCTATACAATCTCATAAAATTTTGATTAAAAAAGAACAGTGGAACAGTAGCTAGGAAAAGAAAACAAGGATTTAGACAAAATCTGGTTTACTCTGAACTCCAGCAATTTACCCACAAAATTGGTGGAGTCAGGCTGTTATTTAGCAGCAAAACACGATTTGTTTATGTTCCTTTTCTCGTGTATTAGGCTTTTTGTTTGCATTCTTTCACAAAAGTCTAGATGCTGTGAGTCACATAAGTTCCGTGATTGTAAATAATATAATGGAAAGTCATGTTACTCTGAAACACATCTAAAGAGTTATGTAGATAATTTCCTGTTTATCCCGAGGCTTCTGTGTGCTGCTGGAAAATGCACACATATGCAGCTCTCTTAAATATTATTTGAAGACTAGAATTAGAAAAGAAGATTGTACCTGAATAACAGGAGGGAATTCAAGATGCTTTGCGCGCTTCTTTATCATGATACAAAAACGGAACCCCTTGCATTCTCACTAAAAGGGTGTGTTTTTAAACCCCTAACTTGAATGTATTGCAGTAATATGTGAAAAGACATTGTGCTTTGAATGATTGAAAACTGGGAACCAACTACAGCTCAGAATGTAAACTGATAGTTTATTTTTCCTTAAAAGAGAAGCCCCCAAACCCTGGGGGTTGGGTGGGAAGGGAGAGCTCAGGGCCCTGACACGTCCCTAAGAGGATGTTGGAATTTCCCGTTCTGCAGAATGTTGTATCCCCTGTATCCCTGTCATTGAGGGTGCAGCTGGGCATGGCCTTGGCAAACCCCACTGTTACCTCCTGTCTGCAGGTCTGTAGTACCAGCACAAACGAGGTAAGATATAAAACAAGCCGTGAACAGGCTTTTCGTCGTTGGAAACCCTGCAGCTCTAGGCCATGCGATAAAACAGGGCGTGAGAAAAACTAGCTGGTGGCAACGATCAGAAAGATATTTAGAAAAGCATAATAAAAAAAGGAAAGAAAATAAGGGCAGAACAGCAGGACTGATTGTACAAAGTACATGGCTAGTTCACATGTCAATAACTACTAAATCATTGATCCATCCTCGGCTTTCCGGTGTGGATGATATGAGTTGTTAACACCTCTGTTGCGTATTATTTCTCTTGCACACCATGCTTTATTTCTTGGGCCAACCTCACTGCTCAAGTGAAATATGCCATCTGTTGTAGGTGTCCTTTTCAGTTTGCAAACCATGATACTGGTTCGTAAGACTGACATTTTCTTACACTGTCTCATATATGGGAAACTTATAACGATGGATGTAATTTAATGTAGGTCTAATGACAGACATGATCATACAACTTAACTGCATGGTCTCAAGACTGAGGGGAATGATCACATCAGCTGATAAAAAAAGTAGTTGTTAAAGCCTTCTGAAAGAAAAAAAAAAGAAGAAGAAATTAAAAAAAAAAAAAAGCCTGAAGAAATTAACTTAGAAAAGGAGAAACTCCTTTTGTCTTAAAATGAAAAGTTATGGGAAGTGGGTTTTTTCATTTTGGCTCAGTTCATTTAATTTTAAATAATGCTTAATACTCCCAAAACTTTGGCTAATATACTCTCATATATTTGCATATAACTTAAAAGGCATTTCTTTTAAAATATTAATATTTATGAATATGTCTTACATTTACAGTCACACATTTGTGGGGACTCCTTGGGATGCCTTCTGAGCCATTTGCATTAATAAAATTTCTCCAGATGAGATCACCAAGGGAGTTCGTTGGCGGATCAAGGCAAGGGACTCTCCTTTTTAGTTTCACTATTAGAGATTCCTGCGTTCTTCTCTCCCATCTGCCTAAATGGCTCTTTAAGGTTTTAGGATATGGATAGCTTTTCTTTTCTCCTCAGCCCTACGGAATCCCACTCTCTGCTGTTCCCAGTTCAACCAACATGAACATACACCTGGCAGTAGAGAGAGAGTTTCATTACCTCAGACTTTCTAAATGCCAGTCCATCATTTGTATGTCCAGCATTTTCAATTTGATAAAGGCCCACTAGTTTTTTTCTGCTTTAAGGATCTCAAGCTTCAACAAGTCAGATATTACGGTAAGAATTAGATGTGAAAATATATCCCTGAAGAATATGACCTGAATATCTAACCTCAGTTGTGTGTTAAGGTCCTTTAAAATTAGGTTTCCTCCTTCAGCCCAAAGTCAACATCAGTGTCCTTATGCAAGGACCTGTGTGATGTCATCAGCAAACAGGAGCAAGAAGAAAATTTAGGATTCTTCCCTACACACCATATAGCATAAATGGGACAGGTAAGGCCTGGGATTTACTCTGTGATCCCAGTGTGAGAACAGGTGACGTGCTGACACGTCTGATTTTAAACCTGCTGGTGCCATTGTCTTCTTAGAAGCTGCTGTAACAATTGGTCTGCAATATACTCACTTTCCAGGGAATTGTTTCATTATGTAGTTAATCTCCTTTCCTTTCTCTTTTGTTCAGAAAATACGATGCCATTAGTTGAGGAGATGGATTTTTTTTTTCCTGTATTTATTGCCAAGAAACACGTGAAACAATCTTTGATTACATTCATTTCAGGCATAGGTGCTCCTAGGGGTGTTTACTACAATTCTTCATACCTATTCATTAGTATTCTCTTTAGCTCAGATATATTTTTGGCCAGAAACAACTTTTTTTTTTTTTTTTTCTGTGTCTAGAGACAACAATTTAACATAGCTGAACAATTCAACACAGAACATCAGGTCAAATTCAAGGAAGCCGTTGCTGTTCACTAGCTGTAGTGTTTTAGAAAGCTAATATAAAGATACCTTTACTATCCCTAATAAGAAGCAAACAAGGGCACAATTTGAAAGGATACTTTCATGTTTCTTGATCCTCAAAGTTAAACTCATCATTACAATCAGTCATCAATGCGTTAAAATTAGTCATATAATACAAGAGAACCTCAACAGTCTGCGAGACCGGTTATAAATGGACACAACACACAAACCCACGGAACAGAGGGAGAAACGACAACATCAGCAGATATGAATTTTCATGTTTAAAATTAATCCAGAATTATTCCTGAAATGAAGCGCTACTCAACGAGAGGAAGCGTTTCAGACTCCATCCTTTAGTGTTTGTGAAAGGAGTGACGTTAATAACCCCGTCTTCAAGGGCTGCCTGTCTCCATTCACATAGGCCCTGTACTGACACCTCAAAGTAAGCAATTAGGAATTGAGTTGGAAGCAGGCAGGCTTTTTCTCCTCTGAGGGTTGCTAGAGCATCTGGACAGACATGCAAGACAAGTTAGCTGCTACGCAAGAGAAAGTTCAAAGTAACTTACACCTCCCACAGGGGAGGAGAGCGCCGCGGTGCTCTGAGTCATTCTCGGCTCCTCAGGTGGCACGGCTATGTGCCACTCCTGGCGACAGGCAGATCACAAATTTGCGGTTTAGCTCATACAAATGCATCGCTGCAAAAGCCTTCAAGCTGTCTTGTGCGGTCTTCTTCTAAGGGAATCAAACCCTGCAAAAAAAAACCCTTCAGCTTGCCATGATCAGTCTGTCGTTGGATTCCCCACTGAGACTGCCAAAATTATTATCAGCTGTGATTTCAGCGGTTATTATATAGCCATTTCTTAAAAAGGACTCAACCAATACTATCAGCTCCCTTTACACGAGACGCCTAGTAGATAGGAGAGAGTATATTTCATAACCTACAGGATGTATTTGTTTTAAAATAAATATATTTATTTAAATGAATAGGTCTATTTAAATCAATATATTCAAAAGTGAGTTTTGTTGTTAACCTCCTTCTATCCTCTTTAAAACCACGCCCAGCCCTGGTAAGACATTAAATAATTTTGAAAATGAGTCCTTCGCTTGTCTGTAAATGATTTTACTCAGTAAGTTTAGGGTTTTTGTCATTTTTTCTTGCAAAGACATTTCTGCTATGAAAAGACTTTCTTTTTGTTGTATCTGATTGAAATCTGCCCTACTGAAAGAACCGTGTACCATTGAAGACACAGGATTGCACCAGAAAGAAAACTAAAATGAAAAAAGTGAATTTGAGGCAAAGCTTTTTAGGAATTTAGGTCAACCTCTTTGTCTTAACAGTTCTGTAATTGTCTCTGGTTATGAAGGATGCACATTAACGTTACAACCACCTGGCACAAAAGCCGAGTAAACAACAGGAGACAAAAAGAATACAGGGTATATAGAAAAGTATAAAGACCGTTTTATTAGTCATTTAGATTTTAATAATAATACAATAACCATGTATTGTCAGAGGTCAGAGAAGCAGTATTGCTAGGAACAGTTAATGCATATGATTTCAATCATATAATTTTTAATTAAGAGTCATTTTAGGCGGCAAATACATTTAATCTGCTGGGAAGCATCCGGATTATTAATAACTGGATGAATATTCTCATTATTTTTTAAAAATTATACTATTACGCTGAATATTTTGCAAAAACTTTGCATGTTGTGTGAGTACATATATTTTTTTTTTCTCCTGTTCTTTTTGAAAGTGCCATGGGATACCACATTGGGAATGCAAATATTTTAGATATCTTATTTTTGCTTGGGTTTACGACTTCTACTGTGCATGTCTAGCAATCAGGTAGAAAAGTGCTGTCTTCAAACTATATTCTCACAGAGTACTCTTCGCCGTGTCTGGAAATCTTTGTGTGCATATTCATTCCTTTGGGCTAGAATCCAAACCCGTAAGGGCCAGCTGAGGAGTTGTGAACAGATTTTCATATTTTGATATTTATATTCATAAACCAGGGGTGACTTTTATGTATACAAATAGATAATACTTATAAATTAAAGAGATCCTCTAAAAGTCTGACCTAAGACACTTCATGAAATAGGTTTCAAATTTAGTTCAGCGGGAGTGAGGTTATTTAATGCAAATTCTCTCTTTCGTTCATGAGGGAAGCACAGAATATATGCATATTACAAGCGTGTAATGCAGACAGATATTACATTGTAGCTGTTTTTAAAGCAAGATGATAGGTGTCAAGCAGACTAGAGTGGGGTTCATGCTACAAAGTTAGAAAAAAATATCTAACACTGGATTTTAAACTTTTTAAAATGCATCAACATTTATTTCTGAAATTATAATTTCTGAAGATACCAAACTGAAACTCTTCATTTTCAACAACCCCAAATTATTATTGCAGAACAGTTTTAGGCCAATCTTAAAATGGCAAAATCTGAAATATGAAGTTCTGTTTCTCTTTTTCTCATATTTTTAGATTTTTACTTTAGATTTTTAATGTAAATAAGCTTCTTATAATCTGTTACCTTCTTATTTGAAAAAAATATGCCATCTAAAATAAAACTATACCTCATTTTATGACTTTCATGATTAATGCTTTGTACTCTTGATTGTTGCCTTGACCCAACCCGAATCACAAATGAACTAACAATCCACTTTTTGAATACGCCTCAGTTTCATGTAATTTCAAAGGTTAGTTTCTGTCCAGCTGTGTCATTAAGGTTGTTTCAGAGTAATGTGACATATACCGTTAAGATAAGTAAGGAAGTGTTGTTGTCAGTGTTCGTTTCATTATTTACTGATAGACGCTGAAATATACAGCATTATAAACAAAATCTTGGATTGTTATTATAGATTACAAAACTATGGATTGTTCATTATAAGTCTCCCTCTAGGAAATTCTTGCTTTTATCATGCCTCGATGCCTCCAAGCAGTAGATTTTTACTTCTTTCTTGGTTTTTGATCACATTACCAATTAGGGAGGAAAATGAAACAGAATTTAGGCTCTGCATTGGAATATCTCATCCTATTTTAGCCTATTCCAATGACCATAAGTGAACCATTCATACTCCCCAAAACACGTTAACTATTCTTTTTTGAAACCTCTTACATGGAGTAAGCATATTTTTTCCTCAGTACTCCTGAGATTTAACTATAATATATAATGATCCTTTTGTTTCATTAATGAATACTCACACATACATCTTGGCCTGTAAAATGAAGACTGGATTTGCACTCCTTTCAGAGAGAGAGTTCAACCATACCAACGAAACTGGATTCTTGGTTCTCTTTCTGAATGGTAACACGTATAAAAGCCTGCTCGTTTAGCTAGGCTGCCTTAAGCAGCTTTTTACCAGAGACAATGGAAATAATCTTCTGTTGAGCAACCTATTTTAGGTGCGGCACTTTCTTCTTCCTGCTGTTTGAAATCTCTTGATTATAGAGAGTCTCATTATTATTTTAGATGTTATCATGGAAATAAGCCGGTATTAAGCATCCAAATAGACAACTAGACATGGTCTTCCCAGCCTTGAAGAGGTTGTCTTCATCAGCGTGAAAGCTTTTGCTGCTCAGTGGTATAAACATGAACTGCTGTAACAGTATATTTTTTAATGTGTTCCAATGGGTCTTTCAGATACAGCTCATTTCATTATCCTTGCCATAATTACAAAAAGGTCTTTGATCTCCCATGTTCCGTATCATGTCACATCACACCAGTATTGAGCTCTGTTGTTAGGTACAAACATATAACAAAGGATACACACCTTCCTTTAAAAATTTTATCAATTGTAAAGGAATATACAGAAAGTTGATAAAACATAAAAAATAGAAACCAAAGAGTAAAGATGATGTGATTATGAGGAAAGCTTGCAAGGTGATGTGCACTTTGAAACAAATATGTCATTTTCGTAATGTACATGATTTTGTTTCAGACATGAAATTTTGTGGAGTGCTGACCTTTAAAATAGATAGACAGATATTTTCTGTTTCTTTGATTTCAGACCATAGTGCTCAAATAACATGACAGGCTGACGCACAGCATGAGATCTCAAAAAATAATGGTCCAAGCAGAGTCTACACTGGTCTCATCCAACAGATCTGTCTTAAAATTAAATGTCTAATATATTATATGCATCTACTGTGCCTGGTCATAGAATATAGAATGGTTCGGGTTGGTAGGGACCGTAAAGATCATCCAGTTCCAACCCCCTGCCCTGGGCAGGGACACCTCCCACCAGCCCAGGTTGCTCCAAGCCCCATCCAGCCTGGCCTTGGACACCTCCAGGGATGGGGCATCGACAACTTCCCGAGGCAACCTGTTCCAGTGCCTCACCACCCTTACAGTAAAGAATTTATTCCTACTATCCAATCTAAATCTACCTTCTTTCAGTTTGAGGCCGTTACCCCGTGTCCTATCATAACATCCCCCAATAAAGAATCCCTCCCCATCCTTCCTGTAGGCTCCCTTTAGGGACTGGAAGGGGCTCTAAGGTCTCCCCGGAGCCTTCTCTTCTCCAGGCTGAACCCCCCCAACTCTCTCAGCCTGTCCTCACAGCAGAGGGGCTCCAGCCCTCAATCATCTTCTTGGCCCTCCGCTGGACCCACTCCAACAGGTCCATGTCCTTCTTGTGGTGAGGTCATGCTGAGCAGCTACTCCTTTAGTACACCTGCACTGCTAGAAAACAAAAATGATACACAAACAAAGACTGCAAAGACTCCATTGATGGACTTTGCTAATGACTGAGGAATTAATTCAGCAACTGAGGATACTCTCCTGATACATGCGAAAATATCACAAACAATGAATAGCAGGGATATATACAGGGGATGGGCTCAGATGTGGAGGGGTTTAGACACATTAAGGGATAAGTTGCTAGTGTTATTCTAAAACTTCATCTGGCACTTCTAGGAGTTTTTCCTCATGACAATAACACTTGGTTCACACTTTCTACTACTGTGTCAGCACTTCTATTATGAACCCCTATTTCAGTGGTTTATAAATCAGCCTCATCATTTCATTCCAGCGCTACACTGGACCCATACCGTCTCACTGCATGAATTAATGCTCTCTTTTATAATTTTGGAACAAGTCCTCCTTCCAGAAGTCTATTCTGTCTCTGATTTCTGTGTCTTTGCAAATACTCAAATGTTCCTTTTGATCCCTTGAATAGAAAAGGCACTTAACTGAATCTGTTTCAAAATGTATTCACATAAAAAAATTAAAGAATTTAGGAAGGCACCACTATTCTTTTTTGCTTGGGAGAAGAAACTAGAGGTATCTTCAGTTCATGTAGACTTATCTGAACTATTCAAAATTTCCCTGGGGTGGTTTTCTGCTAGCAGCAAAATCATGCCAGCCCTGAACACAATGTAATCTGCAAAACTTACTGAAGGCCTAAACAGTTTTCCTGTGAGCTGTATTTTATTCCACTGTGTTTATAGTCCCAGCAGCCCCTGGTTTGGGAAGTTGGAAATTCCTAGGATGTATCTGCAGGCACTGCAGAACAGGTGTCCTCGGTACAACACACACTCAGAAACCGTACTTGCATGCCTGAAGCTCATGTGACTTTAAGGGATTTGTTTCCCCCATTTAGGGCTAAAATAAAAGAAGCAACAACAGCCTGAGAAAGTGATATCAAAATTGACTTAAATAGTATGACTAAATACAGTCGAGGCTACTGCTACTTTTTAAATGCACATTTCTCTAGGGAAAATAAAGGTATACGGTGGAAACATTGATAACCATTTTGTGCCTTGACTCTTGTCTGGACTTGAGTACATTGACCACTTTTTGTTTTCCTTTTTCAATAAATTATTCAAAGATCATATAAAAATAACAAAACCTGTGTGTGAAGGGGAGTTGAAGCAAAACACAACAAAAACAACTGGAAGTTAATACGCTAAATGATGCTGAGTGATGAAAAATTTACCGTACAAGTATTTGACTATTTAAGAACAAATGCAAATGAATAAAAGAAATTTTTTTTATAAGTATTATTTTAAAAAGTTGAAATCCCCATGGCAGTACAGTGCAATATGTCCTTAAAATTAGCTTGAATTGGTTTGCTTGCAGGTAAAACATACTTTTAAAAATTTATTTATTTATTTATTTAACCATGACCCACTACAAATAAAATCTGGACTTTTAAGGCAAACCTCTGGTTTTCTGAAATAAGAACAGGCTGTATGGATCCTGGCAACAGAGCTTAATTTTCAGAGTGATGAATAAGCCATGAAAGATTCTGGCTTACTTTGTGCGAAGGTTGCCTTTGCAATAGTGGAAGCAGTAAAAAGTTTGGTTGTATTTATGGAAGCTCTCTACCTTCTGAGCGTGAGAGGATCATTTTGGCCACTTACTTATTCAGTGATTAGTAAAATTACTGCGTTGTAATTTGCAATGTTGGAAAAATGTACTGCTACCTACGTAAGCTTGAGCACTGGAAGAAACCTAGCAATATGGAGCTCAGCACGATCTACTTCGTCTTACAGAAGAGCTGAAAAGATAACTAAATCAATCTTTAGGAGTTTTGGGATGATACACATATGATGCTTTTGGAACCTAAGGTACAATGCTCCATGAAAAGATGGGTAGATTTGCAGTGCACAAGGGCTGTATAGATATACTCTAAAATCAAACTTCATTTCAACTCTGTTTTCTGTAAAATGTCATTAACTTTTAATTGGTCTTGCTCATATGAACACGTTCATTTGGATACAAACATTCCTGCTTCATTGATCCCAGATTCACACTCGGGGTAAAATATGGTAGTGAATTCAATTGCTTGAAATCTGAAAATGCTATTCTTTCATGCTGCCAACAGTGGCTGCTGTACTTTGTACCTCCTGGTTAGTTTTCCCATTTCCATTTCCTGGTTCAAAGAATTGACAGTTCACAGACTGACAGGTTAATTTTGACACAGTTTCTATTCATTAGCTGAAAGTTAAACCAGCTCTTGTTTGCACTGGGCTTTCATTAATGAGGTAACAAAACCACATCTGAGACAGCAGCTCCTCCTCACTGACAGTAAACATAGAGGCAAGTACTGTAATTATTTTCTTGATATAGCCCTAAAAACCATACAGGTGTCAGTTAGAGATGGGGATACGCAGATTTGCTTACCTTCATGCAGAGAAGAAAAACCCTATGCCTGTGTTTTAATTAGTGCTGTATTTACAGCCCGTCCCATCCACGTTCTGGCTGCTTGAGAAACTGTACAGTGGGCAGATGATAGTTGGTATTACCTCGGTCCCTGGCGATGCGGCCATATGAGGGTAAAAGGGGTTCTAATACTCGTGGGATGCTATCAATATTATGGTCAGAAATATTGCCTTTTTCTCCCCATGCTTTTAACCACAGCAGGTGCAGGATTAGCAATTAATCGTTCCAGTGATTCGTGCGCACGTTGGGATGGTGCCCTGAAACGAAACGGTTGCATTGCTCCAAAGGGGGTGCATGTGCTTCGCATAATTATAGGTGCGAGCATCTTTCGTTACGATATAACCAAATAGGAAAAAAGATGAAAGGATTTTTCTAAAAGTACCGTGTCACAAAACTATCACGGGTCTCAAACGACAGAAAGGCTTGCCTGCTCCTTGAGCTCCTGAGCTATTGAAGCGAGAGCAAACTCCTCCACTGCTGCTGGCCTTAGGTGCTTACCCAACAGAGGTAGCTCCTCAGTAACCGCTCTATATACGTAACAGCTCTCTATACATAATAGCTCTCTCCATAGCTCAGTAATAGCTCTCTCTATAAGGTATTAAGGGCTGTAAGATATAATCAGTGACAAATGAGACACCATAGTTAGATTCTTAACAGAAGAGTAGTGTTTCTCCCCACTAGCGGAGTGAGAGCGCTTAACTTTGCATTTTGTGCTGTGAAACTGTTAGCTCCTCTCCCGCTCTGGCGCTGCCACGTAATAACTTTGCGGTGGTTTTGCGCTCGCTGGCAGTTAACGCTCCAGCTGAATTCCAGAAAGGTCTGGGGTGGGCAGGGAGGGACTTGGCATCCAAACAGCTGCATGGTGGACATTGTGGATTACGCCAAATGCCCATCTGGCAGCGTAACCAGGGGTAAGGAAGAAAACTTTCATGGTGTTTCTCTTCTCCCCATAAAAAAAAACCCAAACTAACCAAAAAAGGGATATAGTTAGAAACACTTCAAAAGAGCTATCTGATGTCCACCTTTACCCTAATTAATCTGGAAGGTAGGTGAAGAAGAGGAACTAATAGGCACAGATTTGAAACCAAATTATAAGATAAAAATATAACCTTAGTTTGACCAGGCACCTCCGCAATTGTCACTTTCTTGTTTTTTCCCCCAAATGATGAAATCTGTTTGTTAAAAGCAAGGCCTTTATTTTTTAAAGGAAAATGTAATATGTCTTATGGCCTCCCGCAAGCTCAGAATCTTCTGTTTGTGTGACCTCCCTTCTGTGAGTGGCGCTTTCTTACTTCACGTCTTCTTGTATTGCAACAACAGCTCTGGGAAACAAACATGTCTGCTTTTGAACATCTGTGGTTGCGTATACAAAACTCGGTAGTAATAATTATAGTTAAAATTTGGTATTGCAGTTTATATTTTTACTGTACACAGCTGGACATCAACCTGTCAGGGAAATAATTTACTAAATCACAAATTATGTAGAGTCATCGGGTCCATGTGTTCATTCTC
The DNA here is from genome assembly GCF_964199755.1 of Larus michahellis. Classification (NCBI taxonomy): domain Eukaryota; kingdom Metazoa; phylum Chordata; class Aves; order Charadriiformes; family Laridae; genus Larus; species Larus michahellis. Next base: position 79,734,230 of record NC_133900.1, on the reverse strand, counting down.
TCTATCACAGTAACTTCCAATACGGGTAAACAAACACAAAAAAGCCTCAGAAAGGATGTAGTTTCAAAAATGTCTCAATCAGAAATGGTTTGGTTTGGGTTGGTTTGGGTTGGTTTGGTTTGGTTTGGTTTGGTTTGATTTGGGTTGGGTTGGGTTGGGTTTTTTTAAGGGGAAAAGTTGGAGTTGTATTAGGTGGGCAAAAGAATTAAAACTGAAAAAATCTAGGGAGGAGATCTAAGGAATATTTTAGCAGGTTTAAAAAAAAATCACACAAGCATTCTGTCTAAAATGAAATTTCAGATTCTTAAAAATAAGTCAACTGAGGAGGAAATAAGTGCTGCTTAAGTGATTTAAAACTTAACTTCGAAAAAAGATTAAATCCAGAAACTGTAGGAGATTTGGACATTGTAACTGGCAAGTTCAAGCAGATAACTCAATCTTAGCTAAGCAAGGATTTATATAGATCGGGAGTGTTGATTTTCTATTAATCTTGGAAGCCTCTAGAACAGGAGTAAAGTTAATGTTTGAAAGTACTAAAAAATATCTGATCCTGTCAGTCAGTCTCTCTCGATTCTCAGCTGCATTCATCACACTTCTAATTAAGCAAAGTTACAAGGATCTTTCATGTATTGTTCATTCCTTCATCTTCTCCCCATTGAGCAAAGCATGAAGTTTGGCATATCGTACTTTATTTGGCTTATTGGAAGAAAGTTTTGTGTTTATTCTTTTTACGTTTGCTTTATAAATGTAAATGTGGGAGAGGGCAGTACATAGAGAATTCCCTCCTCTTAGATACTGGGCATGTCGTTGTGTTGAGAGGGCTCCGGTTTCTAGAGGAATTCTGAGAAGTGAGCATTGTCATAGGTTATACGTCTGCTTATCTGATATCCATTCTAACCAATGAAACGGTTTGGTAAGAATAGGCTTGAGGCCACGGAATCAAAGCCAATTGGCTTGAGTTTAAGGAAAATGGAACTTCTTAAAGTCAACTTGAAATTACAGGTTTGGTTGATAAAGGTAATAGTGGTTTAATGCACTTGGATTTTTGTAGCATTTCATATCACATGATATTTTAATTAAGTGAACATTAAATATGTTAAAAATTGCAAGTAGGACCTGAGAACATAGATGGGAATTTCTCATCAAATGACATTTTTGTGCTTCTAGTATGTCCCTAAGCCGAGACCTTCATTGTGAACTATTCCACATTTCCATCAAAAAGTAGTCTGAAGAAACAAAAAAAACCCAAATAAAACCACAAAATCATTACCGAATGTGTCCACAGGTGACAAGAAGAGAAAGTAGAAAATAAGGAAGCAGATAGCTGCCAATAAAGAATTATCAGATTTTTCGGGGGGATACAAAAAGACAGGCCTGCATCTTCTTAAAAGCAGATATGAAGCCTTGTGCATGGGTTGATGCTGTGTGTTGGAAAACGGTGACTTTGGGAAAAAATTAGCGACTAAAATGTGTTCATGATTTTTTACTTCGATATGCTGATATTTTAATTGCTGGATGAATTCACATGATAATATCATATAGCAGATGGTATGCATTTGGCACTGTTCTGTATTGCTGGATCTTGGTGTTCAGTTCAGATTTCTGCAGTTAAGAAGGGTATTGAAATAATTTTGGAATTCAAAGAAGAGTCATGAAAGCGATCAGAGTTTTGCAAATTACGCTTAATTAAATATGCCTTTACTGAACAATGCAGGCTTCTCAGAGGGAAAAAATGGCGTAATTTTGTCACAAATTGGGATTACTGGCATAGAGAACAGAAACCAGAGTCTTTGTCCATGTAACAAATTATAACAAGGTTGAGAGGCTCAAAAATAGTTTGATTTTACATAAGGCTTTTTTTTTTTTTTTTTACAAAAAGGAGAATACTTTGTCTCTGAAAAAATTTAGAAAAGGGTTTCAATGTTTCTTCAAATCTCTATCTCTGTTTTAGTTCTGACTGGATTTGTTCCAGAAAAGTCCTAACTTTTATTATCTATGGGTTCAAGCTAGATGATAACAGCAGTCACTTCTCTTTTATGAATTTATGAATACAAGGACTGATCCAACTATGACAGCCAACTGCCATTCGAATTTAAATGGAACTCCTTTCAAATGATTTTTTCAGCCTCATGTCATGGAAAGAACTAAGCAGTGGATCAAATAAATCAAGGAATTAACATACAAGCAGGATCTTCTTCATGAGTAGCCTTCCGCATTAGTCTTGGTTATATCTACGGGAGATAAGCTGTACTTAATTATTATTGCAATAGAATTCTAAAGCCCTTGTGAAAAGTTGAAAGCCCCCCCGGTTGAAAGAGTCAAGTACCAGCCAAGAACTTAGTAAGAGATGGCTTCATCTCTAAAGAGTTTAGTGTCTCAGGGTTGAAGGAAAGGGTGTAAAATAAGATTAAATGACGTGCCTACTAACATGTAGCTGTTCAGGGAAAAAAAAAAAAAAAAAAGTAGTCTGCAGTTCCTCAGAGCAATATTTTGTTTTATTGGACCACATTTTCTACCTTTATTCTATTTCAGAAATTGAAAATATTTCAGTTCAAATACAAGTAGACATTTTCATATACTATTGATACAGAACATTCTCATAGTGCTTCGGTGAGCACCTTCTATCAGCATTTCTACTTTTTGAGTGCTTCGAAGTCATATCCTTGAGACATCTCACTTTGTTCAGATTAGTGGAGAAGAAGAAAAGGAGAAAAAGTGACTAGCGTACTATTTCTTCATAATCTATAGAATGATTCCGTTAGACCCCAGAGTCTTTTGATTCCAGAGTAAAGTAACTCTTTGTCATTATCGTTAATGCTATGCGTCAATGTATTCTGTACCATCTGTCTGTTAATTTTTTCCTAATGACAGATAAATCTTGACTATGCAAATTTATATGTATCTAGAATTTGATAATAATAATCTCACACAGCTGCATTGAAGAAATTTGCACGAATCAGCTGAATAAAAAATAATTACATCAATGTAGCATTGATTGAAAAGGAAAAAAAAATAAAACCAAGGAGTAGATGATAATTTAATAAATATAGTACAACCCTTTTAATTTCCTTTCTGTTTTTCTTCCCTTAAAACTCTTAGGAAGCTTCTCCATAAACTGAAGTTTAGAATTTTGTTCTGACAGAGGACAAAAATTAAGATTCTAATATAATGGTATGATTCCATACGTTAGGTTTTCCTTCGGTGTAAGGACCAAAAGGCAGAATATTCCATGATTAAAGAATATAGGCTGAAGACAAGACTGAGTTCCACTGCCACTGCATAATTCCATGCTCAGATAACCCAAGCACAATGTAAACAGAGAAATTATAAAGCAAATTATCTGGATTTATATTCCTGAGAAAATTCACCACGTTGGCCCTTACTGCTTGTTGAATCTGAAATTCCAATTTTATTCTAAAAATCATCCTTTGAAAAAGATGCATCCTTCTGAATATTTTCCTCTTTTCATTTTTGTTTGTAATTACTTCATTTATTGTTACATCTTTTTGTAATGTTCTAAAATATTTAAATGTCCTGGCTATATACATTCCTTATTCATCATCACTTACAATGAAAAATATCCAAGAAGTTGAAAAAGTATTTTATGTTACCATACTCTAGGCTGCAAAGCGTGCTACAAGTAACTGTATCAACCTAATATTGCTACCATCAACTTACTTCATCACTAAATCACAGAATATAACAATATTATTTATAATGATATTATTTCCTTATCTGATAAATCTCTGTATCACTGAAACTTGACTGAAATCATATTGATTGTTCTTTGGGAAAATAATTAGCTATAAATACACATGCATGCACTTCTGTAATTTATTTGTTTCTACTTTTATGTTTGGTTGGTTGGGTTTTTTTATTAATTATATTGCAATTATGTAAATACACTGTATATTTAGTTATTACACAAACTAATTTGAGGAAGTTGGGTTCTAGAGGGTCACTGAACTTCCAATGACGCATAGCATCCCATGGAAATAAAAAATATTCTTTAGTCTCTGTTTCTTAATAGCAGCTCCGCAGCCCCCCTTGTCTCCGATGCATTTTATCCAAGAGAGAAGGTACAAAAGACTAAGATAGAAAGGTTCAAATAAACACTGAATTTCAAGAGTTAGTTTCGAGCACTGCCGATATTTATGTTCCATGATATACACGTTTCATGTGCAGTATCTAAAATGTGAAATTTATATTACAAAACTAATAGAAAGAGAAAAAGATATTACGAATCACCTTTGTGCATGTGTGACAATTAGTTCAGGTGAGACCAGGATTGAGGTGTGATCCCTACATTTTATAAAGGGATGGCGCTTCTGAGGGCCAAGGAGATACTCTGCAGAATACTCGGGCCCCGGCAACCTTTTCAGCTATCGGCATTTATTCTAACGGGAAGCTTTCTCCTGCTTCTCCAACCGAAAGGGTGAACACTCTTAAGTTAGATGCCATGCAGGAAAATAATGTTAATGAAGGACAATGAAAAGCTGCTTCTGAGAAAAACAAACCAAACCAAACCAAAACCAAATCCAACCAAAAAACAAAAACAAATTTTTTCCCGGTTCTTTCCAGAATTTTTGTTTAGTTTTTTCACACCAGAGGAGCTGACACCCTTTCCTTGTCAGCTTGCTTGGGGTAGTACCTACCCTGCTCGTTTTTTCTTCTTTGCATTTCTCTACAGTGATGGATTTGAGGTTTTTTCCCTCCTTTTTTTTTTTTTTTTTGGTGCAAATAATAGAATTGTATTCTTTTTCTTCTCATGAAAGGAAAAGTTGGCAAGTGATTGCCTGTTCGGTCTTGCTGTCAGGATGTGAAGAACTTGACACGACTAAATGACAGAAACAAAATAGCAGTTCTGAGACACATATTAAAGACTTAAAACACTTATTTTCAGTTGCAAGAAAAGCTATTAAATCAGACCGCAGCTTTTATAGCTGAAGGGCTTGGAGAGTGGAAAGGATGAGAACACTTGCAAGAAAAGGATATTTTATCTGCTCCTCACAAGGCAGACACAAACCCCTACTGAGCTTTATCCTTTATACTTCATTGCACTGTCTTCGGGAATGTCATTTTTGCTATCAAATAATGTTCAGCATATGCACATTATAAATCACATTATTAAAGGCTAAACCAAAAAGTGGTTCTTCAGGTAAAGGACACTTGACTTTAACCTTTTTGTTTAAGACAAAACCAAGAATTAATGTGAGTACCATAAGGATTTCAAAGCCTTCCCCCACCCCCCCCACCCCCCCCGCTGTCTGCTTTCTCCAGTATATTAAACTCAACAACGTAGGTGACAAATCCTACTACATTCTTTACAGGTCAAAAAGACATTTTTCAGTCAAAGTAGCCCAGATGCTGTTCAAAAGTGATTTCTCCTATACCATTAGACACAAGTAGATGAGGTAAAAATACAGAGCCCATGGAGGACTTCTGAACAAAGTAGATGTATTCTAAGAAGTCTTCTGCTGAAGATTTTGATGTAATCTTCCTAATCACAACTGCAAAGCACAGAACTGTACTGAAGGGGGATGGAAGACTCAGGCATGCAGTAGAAGAAGACCTAGCTCCTCTAAAATGAGTTAGGTGCCCATAAAATTAAAACTCCAGGCTTTAAAACAGTACTAGGCACTTAGCTCATGAGATACCTAACCTCCGTATGCACCTCAGTTTTAAATATTAAAGCTGTTTCTGAGCAGGCTACAGAAGTCTCAGACTGGACATTGAGGAAAAGCAGACTGATACCCAGCTGGAATCCAAAGGCAAGGTTTACCTAGGAAATCATGGAACGGAGGGAACTTTCAGTCTAGTCCCTCGTATGATGGAAATGCTTGAATAAATTGTCACCCCTGTCATCCAGGTGACAATCCTAATCACTGCACTTCAATGTCCTGCTCTTTCTTTCTGGCCCTCTCGGAAGCAGCTCTTGTTTGTTTGTTTGTTTTCTTGCTTGCTTGCTTGCTTGGGTTTTGAATGGGGGGACAACTTCAAAAGGACGAGTTGGGAGGCTGGTGCACCCCAAAATAGAGAAAAACAATTACAGCAGTACCCGAGCAAAAGGCAACAGTAGACTGAGCTTTCCTGAAGCGCGGGCCTGCACTAAATGACTTGTTGTGTAATTTTAAGAGCACTGCCATCTTAAAATAAAAGATTAAGATATTTTTCTTAAAATGCATTTTTTTTCTTAAGATTACGAGGGGAAAAAAGTGGAAACCACATGGTGAAATATTTCTTAAAGTAGGTGGAGACACCTAAATTTATGATAAGATCTTGATCTGCAATACTTGATAATGTATGAAAACATTTTCTTAGTAAGGTGCGTGCAGTCTTGAGGTAGAGGTTAAGAAATTTTGCATTTCCTTACAGAATGATCAACTTAATGTCCATCTAGGAAGTCCCTCTGGTTGTGTGGAGTCCCTTTCTGACAAACATAGCACATTGCAATTCTAGGCACTTAACTTAGGTTTTTAATTCAGTGCTAGGAAACAGATGATCTAATCCTTTTTTTTTTTTTTTTTTAATCTAGCCCTTAATGGCTTTCCAAGGTCACACAGCAATACCAAGAAACAAATTTTCCTGGGAGTTTCAGCCTGAAAAGTTATTTTCATTTACCACTGCAGAGAGAGTCATGTAGCATTACTGCAGTCACGCAGCTGAGGAATTTCACTCAAGATATAAGTGGATTTTTTTTCTTTTTTCCCAAAATCACAAAGGTTTTCTCATTTCCATGGTCTTTTCCACCCAGACGTTTAGGCTAATATGAGTTAATGAGTGTCTTGCATTCAAGTGTATTGCAAGTGCCTCACTGGCTACGTGTACCTGTTTGTACTATATCTCTCTCAGGAATAGCTAAAAAGTAGCATTTCCAATTACTTTCCTTTTTTTTTTTCTGAAAACAAAAGATCAATTACTGTGTTAAGTGGATTTTAAAACATCTAGTACATGCTACTGTTGTATGCTGCAGGAAAAACAGAAGTTCTGAAAAAAGTTCAAAATCTGTTTTTGCAAAGTCATTGAGTGATTTATACTATAATCAAATGTAAGCATATAAATGGTCAAATATAAAATAAACAGGAAAACTCCAAAACATTATTTTATATTTCTGCTTTTAAATGCTAATATTAAATATTATGTCTCATATTACTATAATTATTAAGATTCCCTTTTCTGCACTTTCATGATTACCACATGGCTGCTCACCTCATGATATGGATTTAGTTGGTACTTTCTTTTTTACTTTTTGTTACTATCATGCTATTTTTGTTGCAAATTCATATTATGTTAACACAGTCTGATATGTCAGCCAAGTGTATGTGAGATGTAATGTGTACACCAAATTCTCCATCAAGAAATATAGAAGGTTGTGGTTGTTTTCTGTTTGTTTGTTTTTTGGTTTTATTTTTTTTTAATTAAGATTATTGCATAATGTAAAAATGTAAGACTTAGAAATTATATTAAGACATTTGATTAATTCCTCTTATTTCAAGTATATAAAGTTTAGGGTACAGCCATAACTATCTGTACGGCCAGAAGAGCAGGATCCAGAAAGCCACTTATGTCCTCAAGATTTTACACATTAAAAGCAATAAAGAATGAAGGCGTAGCCAGCAATGTGTGTGTTTGTGCACACACTCGTGTACACACGTGTTAGTTCAGAAGGCAGCAAAAGAGAAAAGAAGTATGGACATGACATGACATGCAGTCAAGGTATGGACGTGGACCCGGATTCCCGGAAGTGCTCCCACATCTCAGCAAGTTTGCTGATGATACCAAGCTGGGAGGGGTGGCCGACACTCCAGAGGGCCGTGCTGCCATCCAGCGTGACCTGGACAGGCTGGAGAGCTGGGCAGAGAAGAACCTAATGAGGTTCAACAAAAGCAAGTGTAGGGTCCTGCACCTGGGAAGGAAGAATGCCAAACACCAGTATATGTTAGGGGCGGACATGCTGGGAAGCAGCTCTGAGGAGAAGGACCTGGGGGTCCTGGTAGACAGCAAATTATCCATGAGCCAGCAGTGTGCCCTTGTCGCCAAGAAGGCCAATGGCATCCTGGGCTGCATAGGAAAGACTGTGGCCAGTAGGTCGAGGGAGGTCATTCTCCCCCTCTACTCTGCACTGGTGAGGCCACAACTGGAGTACTGTGTCCAGTTTTGGGCTCCCCAGTTCAAGAGGGACAGGGAACTACTGGAGCGAGTCCAGCGAAGGGCAACCAAGATGATTATGGGACTGGAGAACCTCCCTTATGAGGAAAGGCTGAGAGAGCTGGGACTCTTTAGCCTGGAGAAGAGAAGGTTGAGGGGGGACCTGATTAATGTTTACAAGTACCTAAAGGGTGGGTTTAAGGAGGACGGAGCCAGGCTCTTTTCAATGGTTCCCAGCGACAGGACAAGGGGCAATGGGCACAAGCTAGAACATAGGAAGTTCTGTTCAAATACACAGAAAAACTTCTTTACGGTGAGGGTGACAGAGCACTGGAACAGGCTGCCCAGGGAGGTTGTGGAGTCCCCTTCTCTGGAAATTTTCAAGACCCGCTTGGATGCAGCCCTGAGGGATGTGCTTTAGGCAATCCTGCTCTAGCAGGGGAGTTGGACTAGATGATCTCTAGAGGTCCCTTCCAACTCTGAAGATTCCGTGATTCCGTGATCTCAGAGTTTCATAGCCTATAAGGATTTCTGTCCACCAGAAATGGTGAATAAATACAAAGTCACAAAGATGAATATCAGATGAATAACAGTAATAAATAGGTTAATAGAAAAAAAAACAGTCTCATCAAACGAGACATACAGCAAGCAGCGGCAAAATAACCACCCTGAAGGTACTGTTCCTGGATTCTGCCTATTTCAATATTTTTTCTCACATTTTCTCGCTTCCTACCCCCCCTGCAAGAAAAGTAATCAGAAAAAATGGTTCTTATAAGACAACTGCCCTTTGACTCCTTGCCAGGTCACCGCGGATGGAAGTTTAGAAAAAGCAGTGATTGTGGGAGCAGCAGAAATATTTCTGTATTGACTTTCCTGAGAGTATTAAACTCTCTAAAGCATCGGCATAGGTACATTTATTGCCTTCAGTAAACCAGCGCATACGTCTCTTAGTACAGATTATTGGTCCATGGCAAACAGCTTGCAATGTTCTTCCTGTCAAAACAAAATGTTAAAAAATGCTTTCTTTGTGTGTCTTGGGTGAATGTATTGTTCTTATGTGTGTTGAGAAATATTTAGAAAAACAATGGAAACCTTAAGAGAGTATTAATGTCGTCTTATATTCAGCTCATCATTTCTCATAAGTATTTTGCACTTATTTCTCTGGTTTTCTGTATAGTATAAAGAAAACACAACTATGAGAGGCTGAATAATGTTTGTGATTTTCACTTTTGAAAAAATAGTAACTGTAATGACTTTTTAATGATTTTAAAAAAAAAATAATGTTTTTTAGATGCTTTGCCTAGTGTTCAGAAATAGCAAACAGCATATGTATTCTGGTATATTTCTATAAAATTCATATTTCCTTTCAGAAAAAATCAGCCTCATGACATCTGTCTGCAACATTGGGTTATTTTGATCTTTGAAGATATGCAGAAACAATTTCTTCTCTTTAACTTGTTTTTTTGTTTTCCTGGTCTCCACTTTTCCTCATGTTCAAACAGAATCACTCAACCAAGCATCAGTCCAAACCATCTCACGCTAGCTTGCCACAATTTTGCCACACAATGCAAAAATGACCATTTTCCCTTGCAGAATCATAAAATGGCCGAGTTTTACTCACAAAAAGTTGAATAAAAACGAAAGAACCAAAATTATATGTTCTACGAAACAAACCAAAAATTATACGTGTTGCTGTTTACAGGCAGGCAATTATTTCTGTAAGAAGTCCACTTGTGTTGGCAAATTGTTAGGGCTTCTTAGCTCATCTTGTTTGACTGTATCCATTATTCGCGTATCTCTACTCGGTATCAATAAATATCATAATAAGTAATCAGCTCATATCTGTTACTTCAATGCCTCATCTATGATTATCGCCTCAGTAACAGCGTTGCTTGCTCTTTCTAAATGACTGAAATATTGACAATGAAATAAAGTAGCGTATTTTAGCTAAATGTATACGTCTGTGAGCATTCTGAGACCGTTGACATTCTCTAACTATCTAAGCACTTATGACCTGTTAATATACAAGTCATTCATATCAGAGTGATGAAAACTAATCTACAACCCCAATTAAATGTTTACATTCAACATTTGCAAATGGTGTCTGTGCCTGTTCGTTTGATAGGATGGGTCGCTCTACAACTATTGTGATTGCCGCGCACGTAGCTAGAGTGCCCAGCAGTTTACCCTAAGTAGATAGTATTTCTGTTTTGAAAATGAATATGTAATGAATATAAAAAAGAAGAATTATTTTACAGCATTGGCAGAGAACCGCAGAAGCCAAAGTCTTTCATACGTATTAGTGACACTTTGCTGACTCTAATCAGCAAGGACAACAAATATGTACATCAATTTAAGTAAAGAAATAGTTCTCTTGGTTGTAAAGTGTTTAACTCACAAGTAAACACTCTTGTGTTTAAAGTTATGGATTTGAGTGCTTTACTTGATCATAGTGTTAACACTGAACTGACTCTCTCTTTTTAGTCTCCAGACTGAAAGGCCCAAAAGATTTGCTCTAACTCTTTCCAATGCTGCCTCCTGTCCTACCGCTATAAACTGAACTGTGACTTTGGTTCCACAGAGCTACGTCTGTCTATGAACGTTTTCTGGTTTTGCTTTTTTGCTTGCGTGTTTACTTCTTTGTTGGTGTTTTGGTTTTTTGTGGTTTGGTTTTTTGTTGCTGTTGTTGGGTTTTTTTGTTTGTCTCTTTTTTTAAAAAGAGAGTCTAGTTTTCATTTAAACACGACTTAATAAGTAATAATGAATAGTGGAAAGAACTGGTGGAAAGCTTTACTGGCATTCCAGTGTGCTGAACATGGTATGTAAACACACATCTCTAACAGATTTCTCTGGCTTGCTTTGCACATGTGGCTAATTTCAGAATGCCAAAATTCAAACAGCAGGCAATTAGAAAATGTAAATTTCTTATGTTGTAGTCTGATAATATTGCCTTTTATTCCAGCGTTTGATTAAAGGTTGAGAAAATGATATATTAGCTACTTCTGTTTTCTTGTGAATCATAACTTAAACTAAGCATATAGTGTAAGTAGTATCTGCATGTCGACAGGCTACATAAACACAGTTTGGATTTGTTCTGATATCTGGATAAAATCTCAGAACAGCATTAAGTTCTATATCACATGTGAATTTCTCAAATTCTTTGCTCTTCTAGCTGTGCTTGTCTAGTGGGATGAGAAGTTAGGCTTAAAATCAAATAGTCCGTCCCTGTTTCTCTTAGTGGAGTTTAGTGCTCAGTCATTTCTGTATGGAAAATTTGAGAGCAAGAACAATGACTTCTAATGTACTCTTTTGTCAATAAATTAAGGAACATTTAATGAAAGTCTCTGGACCGTTTATCTACCTGTCATGTTAAACCACTATGACATTTTCTCTTGGTGACTAGAAAATTGAGAATTATGGAGCATCCTCTTCATCTCACTAATTTTAAACCAAAGAAAAAAAAAATAATTCCAACATCTTATTTCATGGATGGAATTTATAAAAGTAATGGGGTGGATTATGAATCCCAAAGTAGTTGCTTTCTACCATTAATGCATTAGAGATTTTAGAATTTCTAGTGTGTCTTGATGCTAAGCCTGACTTCATGGAAGTTGTAAATGTGAAAAAATTATGTTTTGTTTTTTTTTTTTCTTTTCCTTAAAGGTGATCTTTGCTACCTAACCTACAGCTGCATGGTTACTTCTGTTCTTCTGTTCTTGGTTGTTTGGTTTTTCCCGCCTCTTTTTTTTTTTACCTCTGAAAATGTGAGATTATATATGTGATGACTCCAAACTTGGTTGATTTTTGTGAAGAAAAAGACAACATTTTACTTCTTCCTCTGCTATAGCAGTGAATAGATACATATCAGTATGTTTCCCCTTTTCTTTAGACTGCTTGTTTGTCCTCTCTGGGTTTTTAGCTCATCCATCAGGATTATAACGATGGCTGGATTATTTGGCATTCTAAATAAATAGTGGATGCACCTCTTTCCTGCCTAGGAATCTTCCGTGTTTCACATTCACTTACATCAGAAGGTGTGGCAGTAACGCTGGCAATACGGAATCGTTCATTTTGACAACTTTCTTATAGGCTTTGCAATACTTCTGTCACATCTACATTTATCAAACGACTGTAACTTAATACACAGAAGGATAAAGACTGTTCCGAAGGTAAAAAATGTCCCTGTGCAATGTGCAGAGATACTCCTCTGAGGAGCAGACATTCTTTTGATTCTCGTGAGCAGCAAAGTGCCAACAAATGATGTTTGTACAAAAGACCTTCAGTAACAGAGGCATGCGTATGGCCAAACTGACAGCTACTCAGAAATCAAATGCATTTCAGAAGCACCATTTTGATCCTATCTGGCCAGCTTTAAGAAAAATCCTGAATTTTTGCGGTCTGTGTAATGCAACCAGCATACCTACTTTACATGTGACAATTCCTTGTTAGGAAAAGCTTTGCTCATTTCTGGTCAAGAGAGAAACTTTGAGCTATACACAAAAAACTGTGAAGACACCTTATAGGACGTGAAAAGTGAGGGAAAACTAAACTAACTGATCACGTACGGCATGACCGAAGTCTGTAAAAACAGTAAAGATTTAAAATGAAGATATAAAATATAATACTATCAAGGATGAAGAGGCACTTTTTAGCATGACATGTAAAGAAATGACTGAAACTAATGTGATGAATTAGCCATGGTGGGGGAAGTATTAATGCTCTGGACAAAGAAGAAGAGGACTTGAAGAGAGAAAAATGGGTAGATCAGCACTAATTACACTTTTCACAATTGTTTGATTACTTTTTTCTTTTTTTTTTTTTCTTTTTTTAAGGATTTACATGAGTCTTCAGTGACAATTTAGATAAGAAGAGAAGTGTAATCTTAAATGTCAGTGGCAGAAAAAAGTTTGCATGAAGGAAGGCTAAGAGTTTTTTTTCACTAGTGGCATGCGCCAAGAATGAGACGTAAGAAAACTTATCCAATTAAATGAAGACCAAAACGCTGTTGCTAGAGTGAATCAGTAGAACAGAATTTAAATTGACATCGGTTATTAAAAAGAACTAAGGAAATGCAGATTCAAATTATTGGCCCTTTAGATAACTTGACAGACCTCATACATTCACTGGCTGGGGGAAGCTGTACGGATACATCCTCAAGCATCGCTGCAACTTAGTCTCTTGCTGCTTATCCCCATGCAGCTATCAAAGACACATCAGAAGAAACTTTTAAAATTTCTACTCTTCCTTAAATAATAGGAATAGCCCTCGTTAGCTGAACTCCAGAGATCACTACTACTGTGCACAGAGAGTCATTGTCATATGGTGGGGTAGTTTCCCAAAACTTGTGGAAATAAACCACGCATTATCAACCTTTGCATGCAGAACACCTCCTTAAACCTAAGGTCAGTCTCTTCAACTATCTCCAAGACATAGGAAGTGCTTATAGAAAACTTAGAGTACCTTATATTACAAAAATGACAAGATCCCTGCCAGAAAAAATGGTATGTGCTTGTAGCTGGAATACAAAGTTTGTCTCCATTTGATATGTGCAGTTGAATACCATCGTGTTCAATTACTTATGTTATATTAAGAGCAGTATGCATATCATTGATGCTGGGAAGGAAAATAAAAATATCTGGAGATGAATGATTTGGGGAGCACAGGAAGAATGCCTCTCCCCGATATAAAGGGAACAGGTGGCTCCCCATTTAATCTGGCCACAGATTCAAGGGTTGCTCGCCCACGGTCCTGCCCAAAACTGGGTGCCATATGAAAGAAGAAGTTGTTCACCTTCATTTTCATGACAGGACTATATCTAAGGAAGCAGATCTAAAGGAGAAAGAAGCATACCCAGACTGCACTGATACTCAGGAGTGCATCGCTATGGGAATGTCAGACAAACAAGCTGTTGGTCAGTATAGCAGTCTCATCTCTGAACTAAAAGTGAAATTCCTAAGAGCTCATTAGAAATACTTTCTCTTGGGATTTTCAGTGAGAAGCAGAATAGTTTCCTTTATACCAACCAGTAGCTTTGGGTTAGCAACAGTGTACGCTTACCTTTGAGGAGTTCCACGCATGCCATGAAAGCCTTAGGAAACCCTCAAGACAGCAGTGCAGCTTGTTTACTACTTCATTTCTCTCCCTTGATCCCACAGACTCGGAAAGGTAAGTATCTCCCACTAACATTTGTTCTTTGAGCATAAGAAAGTTGTATACGCAATCATAATTGAAAGACGTGGAGAAAATAATAATTACTGCATGAAAAATCCCTGATCCTTTTTCAGCCCATCACAGCAAAAAGACAAACGTTTTCAGAGGTTTCTTCAATACTGATCCAAATACAACCAACCCCCAAACCCTTGCAAAGTGAAAGTCTGAATGATTCATTAGTATACTAATGAAAGGGGGAGGCTCGGCACTTTAGAGTTGGTGTCAAGCAGTCTTTCCTGAACGGCTCCATTTGCGCAGCATTGTCCTGGAACATATTAATACAAGAGTTATATTGATATTTGAATTGTTTGGTTGATGTTCAGTGAATAGGTAGTTTAGCTAATGGTGACAAATGCTGTACTTGAGGGAAGATTTAAAATAAAGGATGGAAACTAAAAGCCTAGTACTGAAAACACTGTTTTTCACACATTAAAAACTAGTATTCGATTTTCAACTGCTCCGAGGCCACATGCCCCTCATACTACCTACTCGATGACAGGCCATCGAATCTTTGACTAGCAAAATCCAAGCAGAAGGCTAAAATAACCCAAATAACAAGCACAGGTTTTAAAAAAGAAGCATACTGAAGAAGTTTGTGGCGGCAAGGCTGGATTTCCAGAACTTTATTGTTACCATAAGCCAGAGCAATTTAGAAGAGCCCTCAAGCTATTAGAACACGATGCATTACGGAAGGCTTTCACGGCGCAGTACTGTGATGATGGCAGCGCAAATGAGGGTGTTGTGGCAATGCTGCACTTTCTTCTGAGATGTCTCAGGCTTGATTGCAGGGGTGGGTTTAACAAAAGTGCTCACAGATGGTTGATTTCCGCACCGTGAACACTGGTCAAATCAATACTGAAGCTTGCGTGTTGTCAGCTGAAGAATGCTAAGAAGCACTCATCCTTGTTCTCCGGTGCAAGTCTAGAAGGTGATGATAAGCTGGTACTATGAAACAAAATTGAGCTTTATTTTCTTACGAGATATGGTGTGTCATTGGGTCTGTTCTAGACTTGTTTCTTCTGAGAGATCTTCGTGAATGATTGGAAGTGGTGTTACCAATCAGAAGATACTTTTCTCATTGGATGGAAAATAAACAGACATAAAGTGAAACGCTATTAATGACATCCAGTTAACACGACTGTCCTGTAAGACCCTAAGTAAAGCCAACTGAAAGCAATGAGAAGCCATGCGTAGTCTTTTGCTGCTGATACACTGGACAGTAAGGAAGCAGAGGAGCTACAGGCCCCATAAATGGGCTTCTCACAGATTCAGACTGTCTTTTTTTTTTTTAGCTTGTTACTTTTCTCTTCTTGATTTCAAGCTCAATTAAAAAAAAAAAAACAAACAACAAAAACAAATAACATTTTTTAAAGCCAAGAGCAATATAAAAAGTAAATTATACAATTTTGTCAGCACAGTTAATCCAGAATTAACTACAGGTATTGGCACAGTGAATACAATTTACGCTAATCTTTGGGGGGGAGCGTGGAATGTGTTTAATAAGGTGTTAAATAAGATGAGCAAACTTCCATGATGGATAGAGTAAGTTGACCTAAATTATTTTTTTCTCAGAAACTTTAGAAGTTATCCAGAAGTAAAAATTAACAATAAAAATAAATTGGCAGCCAAAGCAATCAACATGTTACCTAGCAAATTTGGCTACTGAAACCCCATTTATGTCAATTGTCTTTCAGAGAAAGGAACAGGACCAACCCACCTTCTGTGACCTGAAAGATTTGTATGATGCAAGATGAGAGCAGATGTACCCTAGCCCTCTTTCTCTAGAGCGCAGGCCAGGAGAGGTCCCCAAACCCTGAAGATCAGTCTTGCCCAAAGATGTCCTCCCCCAGCAGCAGTTCAGCTACAGGTCTTTAAAGTTTCAGGCAGGAGGCTGGCTCACAATCAGGGAATATGACTATCTGCACCTGACCACACAGATGTGCGGCCTACAATAAGCAGTGCAAACAACTACGTTGGTTGGTAATTTGTAAAGGGGAGCTCTATAAGGAATTGGGAAACAAATATGCCCACGGGAGGAAAACCTTGAAGAAATATTAACAGAGCTCTCCATTTCCTGACAAATTACCATTTTCTCTGTTGTTTGTAAAGAAAGGATGGGGGTGATCACCAGCAACCAACTCCTAGTTTAACCTTATGCTATTGACAGAAAATGTAAAAAGGTCAGCTTCCAGAACTAAGAACTCAACTACAAGAAACTGAAAGCTTGAGTAAACATTTAAGCAATAATTATGAAGATCTTACTAAACTTATGAGACATTTTGAGCTACCTAGGGTAGTGTTTTTGCAGAAAAAAGACACTGGCTTTACCCTAATATGAAATCTGAAACTAACACTCATAGTACACTTGCTCTGTGTTGTTTTCTAGCTCTAGTTCCAAACAAAGATATAAAAAAATCATCTTAATTCTTGAACTAAAAACAGGAGATTCATCTTCCCCCAGCTGACTTCCATGGAGTTAAAATATATAACAAAGACAACTGGAAGGAAACCCAGATCAGGAGTTGCTTGTAGTTGATCAGGTAACTTTTTCTTTTTCCTTGTTTAGTGTATACCGGTTAGTGAAAAAATTGCCTTAAAAATACTCAGTAAAGTAACGGTTTAGAATATTTCTGTTTTTCAGTATGTTCGATGAGAAATTGGAGCGCAGGATGCGCAAAAACTGCGGGCCTAATTTTGAAGCCAAACTGCAATGCAATTAAGAGAGCCTATGAAAATTAAGGAAAAGTATACTTGGAAAACCAGTCGCATTTTACATCTCAGAAATGCCATAAAAGCATTTACCAGACTTTTAGATGGCTGATACGGCGTATCTCACCTTCTCGTGCTATTATTTATGTGATGCTCATAGAACAGGATCTATGCGGTGCAGTGAAATGACTTCCACACCTGCTAGTAAGCCGAGAAATGAAGGGAAGCATTTTAAAAAGTCTGTAGCACCAGCCTATCTATTCTTCTATCATATTTTTGTCACTGCTTACACATTTGATGATGTATTACAGTATATTCATTCAGCAAGAATGAATCTTACAAGTCTGATTTGCAAGCTGCTAAATATGCTGGGTGATAAAAGATGTGTACAGAAACCTTTTTGTCACCTAAATTAAAACCATTTTTTTAATCAAATTGCAAATTAATATCCTAATATTTTGTGCTATTTTATATTTATAAACAAGTTATATGCGTGTAAAATGATTAGACTTGTAGAGGTATGACTGATGATGAAAATCTTTCCTAGACTCTCACGCTGATCAAATGCATCGGTGTAATGTGCATCTGCTCTATAAAATCTAAAATATTTGTAGTCATCATATGGAAAAATGCAAAGATTAATCTGTGGATAAACAGGAAAGGATAGAATTACTTATTAAAATTTCAATCCGAGTCTACAGGAATTATCTCTCCTATATATTTCATAAAGTAGATTTTAATAAGTGGTTTGGAAAATTACATTCCAGCGTATTCTATTTTGATTTATTATCTCTAACGCTAGTTTATGTAGCACATACTACGCTCCAGAAGATTAAAATTGATAAAACCTGTAGTCAGGAACCAGCTATGGAGTTTGGGTGTTAAATACATTCTTAGATTAACAGAAATAGTGTAAAACTGAAAATTTACAGGCCTTCCACATTAAACCTCTGCATGCCCTTTATAAATACTTTATGTGCTAAAAAAAATGAAAATAAAAAAAAAACATACTGAAACCAGGAATTTGATGAGTGTTCTTGAAATGAGTTAAACTTACTGTCGGTGAAGTGTCATTGCTTTCACTATCACAGATTCCCCAACTCTTTATGCATGACCCTTTCTCTAAGAAAAAAGGGCAAAATATATCATGAACTCTGATACAAACCTGCTTGCCTCTACACACAATCAAATAAAAAAAGAAAACTGAAAAATTCTGCAAGACGGTTTTATCAGACTAGTTGTAAAAGGAACACTGGTTTGTCTTTGGGATCATATAGTAAGTTTATGTCTTAGGAAATACATTGATAGTCCTGATTATCCATAGTATTCTCTCCTATTAGGTAAAGCCTTTGCTTTCCCGATTGCCAGTTTAAACAGGCAAAACGTAATACTCAGAAAGAAGGGTAACATGATTATGAGGAGGAAATTAATAGCTGAATAAACTGAATTTAATTTCATGGTAGGATACTATGAGAACAACTCTATTTTTATTCAGAAGTTCCACCTTCTGAAATGGCTCCTGTTGTCTTTACAGGGGGAAAATAGAAAACCTTAAAATGGCTTTTACGCAGCGTAGAAAACCATTCCAGCAGCAGTTCGGTGGGCAGAGTTAGAAGTCTGTCAGCATTTCCATTATAAACTTGTATGTTCTGGGGTTTATAACTTAGCTGTAAAATTCACTCCAGACTGGAACTTGGCATGAAACTTCTCACAATCAAGTATTGTATTTTTAATATACTTATATAGGGAATATACTTTGAAGAGAACTTGCAATGTACTAAAAGGGTTCTGAGAATTCTTTTTTATGAAGTTAACTCAGGACCAGTTTAACAGTGAAAAAAACCCTCACCCCAAAATCCGAAAAATACCTGAAAACTAAAACCAGTGTTTACAGGAAGGGAGATACGAAAGCTCAAAACTTTCCATTTGTGCGGCAAGTTTGTGATACGAGAAGGAGCAAAACTTTTAGTGTGTGGAACCGATGTCCTGTAACTTGAAAACCACATTGTTTAACATTCAAAGCGGCTGTTAGGACTGTGAATCTGAGAGAGAGGACTGAGAATTAAAAGAAGGGAAGACATAAAAAAAGCAACCTTTCTGAAAAGGTTCCTTCAGGATTTGTTGAAAGAAGTACTTATTTCCTATTTAAATGGAACCATCCTGCCTTGTTTGATAAGGTCACAGCACAAACTGGAACAAATTCCACCTTCACAGGACTGTAACTATATCCTTCCATTGTGATTTTTGCGTCTGTTTTTGATGCTGAGTGTCCTTTTGAAACCTGCCCATTAGGTCTTGGTCCCCGTTGGGTCTGGGTTGCAGTGGCCAGCCTTTACGTGCACTCCTATCACAAAGCAAGTTCCATGGCGTTTGGACATCTGCAGCTTTGCCATGTGAAAGGCTGGTCCCCAGAGTGTATAAAAATCAGATAGGCTCATAATGTATAAAAATCAGACAGGCTCATTAAAAAAAAAAGAAAAGGTGAAAGAGCATAAGAGTATTTTGGAAAAAAGTTATTAGAAAAAAACCCACAGAATTTTAATGCAACATGCAGTCAATCTCACCTAAAAACTTGCAATTATTTAGTCTTATTTTCCCACATAACTACATTACCTCTCTCTCTCTCAAAAACTTGCTTGAAAATTTTTATTCCGTCTTTGATGATTCTCATATTCTTCCTTTAGGAATGTGCTTTGATTGAAAGTTGAATGAAGAATCAGGTCTGGCATGGTCCTTTAACACTTGAATTTGGGATGATGAAAGACTATTTAGGATATCATCGGACAGCCAATGGTCTCCTGAGCTTGTGGGAAGTTCTGTGATTTCAGAAACTGTCTTGTCCCTCACCAATCAAACCCAAGCCCTGTCAACATTTTCCAGGAAACAGCAGGAGCAATTCAAGAATAGCAAATAAAATATGCCACCTACCCATGGGGGTGAGATTGATTTGTGTCACTGTTACGTAACTGATGGGAGATACAGAGCACGGGTCAATTGCCTGCTTAAGAGACTATTAGTTGTAAAATGAAGCCGAAAAGATTACCGTCTTAGTAGAATGTCTACTAACATTTAAAATATTTGGGATATAATCATACCTGACTAGCAGCCTCAAAATATGATATGATATAATTCATTATGCGTATGTTGTAAGAAAACATGGAAAACTTGTTCATCCAAAAAGTAATTCAAAATTATAAGAGTGAATCAAAAGCTAGAATCCAAGCTCCTTGAAGCTTGCATATTAGGTTAGAAACTTTATCTTAAACCAAGCTTCAGTGAGAATTAAAGTTCACAGTCTAGGTACATTTCTAATAATTCTAATTGTAAGGATTATGATTTTCTTTTTCATGGCTTTTTCATTTTATGGCCATTCTGTGTCTTCATACATGGGAGTTCTCCCTCATAAGCCAAAAAATCGTTATTGTTTTCCTGATTTAATTTTGAGTACAGTTATGTTTGTAGACTTGCAATATCCCAGTCATTGACAATATGCCATTTGAGGATGGAATAGATTAATTAATTTTCATCTCCAGATACCTGGATGACAGTTTTCGTAATAAAATTGCACTGATATCAGAAGTTAATGTCAGTCATAGCTTGAAATCAAACACTAATGAAAAAACTAGAATCTGATGCACAAATTTAAAATATTTTTCCTATCAAATAATTAGAGGAGTTAGTAGTGAAAGTGATGCAGCAATTAAGGGAAAAGTAAGACTTTATTATGAAAGATTCCCATCACTTAGGAAAAAAAAAAGACAAGTACTAAGAAAGAAAAATAACATAAATCATCTACATTACTTTCTTTCACCTAAAACTGAGCAGATGTTAGCTCGTTCTGGAGTTAAATTACCATTAAGTATTTACAGGATTATTCATATTCCACAAATTACACACAGGAAATTAAATTCTTTTTTAAGTGGCAGCACTACTTGCACCACAACTACCTTGTTTGTTGGTGGGTTCCTCAAAGGTTTTAAGTTAAAAAAAAAAAAAAAGATTCAATTTAATGTTTAAATTCAAGGTATCATGAGTCATAACGTACCTAATCACTGTCATTTAACGTGTATTGCAAAATATTTATAGTGTGGAGAAGCAGCAAGCTGTAGTCGTCTTGCATGAAACCGGGGGGAAATGATTTTTTGCCATGAATTTTAAAGACTGCAGGAATTAAGGAATTCACTATTAAATGCAAATTCCATTGAATTGAGTTCTATGGAGATGTTACTTTTTTACTCTTTTGGAATGATGAGAAGAACCAGAGAATAGAAAATGATCACCACATTACCTCTGTTAGAAAATTAATTATGGTGCTAAAGGAAGTATAGGAGGTAAGACCTTCAATGTAAGCAAAATTGTAAAACCAATGGTAAACAAAACAAAAATTTATCTTTCAGTTCTAAAGTACACATTTGATGTCTTCCTTTATCTAAATGTGTTTTCATATCTCCTCATCATCGGCTGATATTTGTGAAGGTGAAAGAATTCTGGTATCACATTTGCAGCCCAGAACAAATATCTAGACTTAATAAGACGTTCACCAGAACCTTGGAGAATTAATCTGAAGCGAACGTGAATATCTTCAACTCAAAAGCTTTTTCCTCTGGTACAGAAATTTACTGGACAAGACTTTTTTTTTCTTTTATTGTTTAATTTTCCAGTTCATATAGTTTGCTAATATTAAAATGGTTTCCTAACGATTCCCCATTAGCCAGAAATGAGTTAAAACATTATCTATAAACTCAATATAAAAGATACTAAGTGGTATGGCAAAATGAAAATTAATTTCCAACTTCAGTAAAGGAAAGCTAAAATTTCAAATTTCAGCATCATATGACTAAGTACTACAGTTCCTAAAATACTGTAACAGTGTAAAGAGTAGTACAGCTTATCATTAATTTGATTTGAGGGTCCATTTAATTCATGCTGGAACTGAAGCTTAATGAATCTTGAATGCACTGTCAGATTTTTATGGCCAGTAGTATTTTACCCCTTCCATACAACTTTGCATCATATTTTCTGAAGCAAGTAGCTGATGCTACTCATGGAAGTTTTAAACAATGTCAGAAAAAGACATATTGAGCATTTCTTACATCATGAATGCAAAAAGATGTCTATATTTAAAAAAAAAAAGGCAAAAACCCAAGGCCTTTTAATAAAGAAGCAAGAAACTAAAGTTCATTTTAGGATCTTAAGTTATCTCTGAACATAAAAATGGAAATACTGATACCATGACAACACAGATAAGCTTACTGCTTTGCAGAAGCCAGATTTATTTTTAGGTGGTATGAAACAAATTTATGCTGAGAGGCCAACTTCAAAAAACAAAGGAAACATTGGCAATGAGGGGTTTTCACCAATTTGGCTGAAGTGAACCTATCCGCAGTGTTTCATCCTAGCAGAGTGCCTAGCTGTGAAAATTGTTCAAACTGTAATTCTCCTTGGCTTGCCAAAAGGGGATTACGAGCTGAAGTCAGTGTTGCAGGGAATGTCACCTGCCCTTCTAAAAGACTAATAATAAATCAAAAAAGGCCTTTTGTTCATAGAATAATAATAAAAAAAAAGGCTGTACCATAATTGTTATCCTTTATTTAACAAGCTAAGTAAATAACGTATGAAACAGTTATTATTCTTTATTTAACAAGCTAAGTAAATAACGTATGAAATATTCCACTGCAATTATTTCATTTTAATTTCTGCTGTATTAGCCTGTAGGAAAAGGGAATGTAATGCACTGCCTTTCAGCTTGTGCTCACACAGGAAGGGGCATGAAAGCTGGCTGAAGGAAACTAGGGGATAACTGATGAGGCTGTACGTAGTTTATTGCGGCGCGATGTAGTTTAGCGTAGAAGGAGTTTTTAAAAGAGGTTAAGGTTCTGGTTCTTTCTTTAGTCATTTTTCTCCAAAAGAACAACAGAAAAAAACCCCAGTAACAAAGCACAACTAGGAAAAATTATCATTCTCAGATCCCATATTAATATGCTATGTTTTAAACAAATGGAAGCAAGCCTATGAAACGAGCATAGTGGGGCTGCTTTGTGGCTGCTTATTTGCTCTTCTCCCGTTTTAATCATCTCTCAAGAGACACGGGCAATAAATACTGCCTGTGATGAGAACATTTTATCACACTATTGAAAGAAAGTTATCTCCCTGTGGGACACTCCTTGCCTTGTGGGTATTTATGGGTATGGGGATAATGTCACTTCTTCTAGCAAAATTACAATTAATTATGTATCGTTGTTTGTTATTCTAAAAAGACCAGGGAGACTAAGATTTACACGATAATATATTTGCAAAAGCTGTTTTCTCTGCCTCCTCTAACACTAACATTCAGGGAACATTACGATGTCACAAACCATAGAGGCAATAAAATTCGCAGGGCAGAGGAAAATACACTTTATAATCTATGCCTTAATACTAATGTACAATGTGCGCCCGAAGGTTTCCATTCAGAAAATCAACCTTATTTAGAGAAAGTCAGTCCGGCGAGTGCCTGAGTTTTGCTAACACAATGAGGGCAATGCTCACGCCTGTAGGCTTGCCTGAGCTGGAGAGAGAGAGCAGTCAAGTCTTCGGCGTAACAGGCCAGGTGGTGCATTTCACATTGACTTGCCCTTTCTTTTAATAGATTTACTACAAAGCCGAGCAGAATTGGAAAGCAGGTTTTGTTGGAAATTTTCCTCCTTTTTTCTTCCTTTTGATGTTTTAAAGGTTTGATTCAAAGCTCGCTGAAGTCAATGGGAACATACAGTGGGTAAGTTATTGAATAAGTTTTGGAAATGTTAAAAGCCTTTGACTCTTAACAGCATTTGGGCATCACCGGTATCTCGGAAAACTGGTCAGATCGATGCAGGCGTGATCCTTGAATATTATCGGAGCCACTGTTTGTAATAATTAATGCGAGCACCTATTAACAACCTTTGGTTTACGTACAAACACTCCAGCGTACATCAAATGCACCCCTGGTAAAGTGCAATGCGCGGGCTCACGGCATGTAACAGCCCCAGTTGGGGAATGGCCAAGCCGTGAGCCCTCCTCGCGGGCTGCCAGCATTCCCGGCGTGCCTCACAAGCCTCTGCACTCCCCGGCCCGCTTTCATCTTCCTTCACCTCAGGCTCCAGATGTGGGAGGCAGCAAGGCGATGGGAGTTCAAAGCGGCAGCCCACGGAACGGGCTCATCCCGGCTCCTCAACCAGGAGGCCCCGGCTGGCAGAACCCCCTTCCCCATCTGCAGCGCAGCGGCGTCTCCTCCCCGCGCCGCCTGGATGGGCCAGGTGCAGCTGGCGGGCAGATTGCGAGCCCTACCAACAAGCTACGTCTGGTGGAGGAGAAGGTGGAAAGCCTGGGAGATCAAAGGAGGCGAGGTGTGGCGGCAGCTCCTGGCTCTGAGCCTTGCCTGCTGCAGCTGCTTGCTGCCACGAGGCAGATCATAGGCGTGTTCGGTTCGGTGGAAACCGGAGTCTCCAGCACCTCTGTGCTCAGGATCCCGTACACGCCAGGGGATAGGAAAGGGAGGCAACGTGAGGGTGGTGGTCATGGACTAGGGAGGTGGACGGCGTCGGTCAGAGGAAGAGCTCCGCAGCTGCAGCCCTGCATCTCTCCTTGTGTGGTGCGGTGGGAAGCATAATTCAAGGCGGCACAAAGCTCGCTGGATTCGGATATTCAGCCAATATAGATACTAGAGATGGGAAATGCTCAAAAGAGGTTTAGAAATCTGAGCCAAAGGCCTGCTCATCCTTGAATGATATTTTATGGTCCCCAGTGGAACATGAGTATACTACTCTTGCTGTTTCCTCGCCAGCACATATCGCATTACTTTATTTAGCCTCTGTTTTCAGTAAACATACGCTACTCTTGCGTTAAAAGTAAGGTAAATCTCAGAAAGTTTTATCTTTTTCAGGTAAGAAAGTTCAATATTTGCTGGCAACATCATGAGAAATGGATTTTGCAATCTATTGACACTCCAGTTCCTCCAAAACTCACAGCTTGCAAAACGCAATAATGAATGTATTGGAACTTTTAAAAGGTGGAATTAAATTATTTTTCTAGCAAACAAAGATGACTTGAATGGAATTTTTTTTGCTCTGTTTTTTGCTCTTCAGGCTGTACAAATGTAGAACCCTGTTTACACCACTTTATAAACAACAGTGAGCATTTGAAAGAGAAATGAGCTTTTGGTCAAAGAAGTAACAAAGAGAACACTGAATTTAAGTATTGCAGAAAATTCCATGAAAAATAACCTCAATTGTACACATGACAAAGCATGTCTTCGCTGGATGTGAAAAATCAAAGCAATTTTAAAAAAAAAAAAAAAGAAAAGAAAACTAAAAACCTTGCAATAGAAATTTTAAAAGCTCAAAAATACCCCAGCTCTCGTAAATAAATAGATAAATAAACAAATACAAGTTTTTTAGTGCTAAAGCATATAGAAGGCTCATGTATCAGTATGAAAAGGTGAAGACTTTTTAAATTGGGCCTTTTCTGAGGCAATACATTTCTTTTATTTCCTGTTCTCTTTTTTTTAGTAAATGCTATTACTTTGAAACTCTCCTGGCATTTTGCAAGCAATAAAAAAAGGCAAACAGTGTTCTTTTCTGTAAATTGCTCCTGTCTAGCCCTCTGTATGCTTGCTTAAAAGGAATATGTAACTACTTCCATTCTGCTTCTTTTCAGTTTGATAATTGTTACATTTGCAGGCAAATAAAGTCACAGAAATTTCCATAAAGGCACAAGACTAGTGCTACACAAAGCACGCTTCATTTTCCTTTATCCTTTTTCCTTCAGGAAAACATTAGACACACTCTCAGACTCAAGACAAAGCCAAAACGAACCTTCCTCTGGCTTTGATAGGATTAGGAAAGTGTTTTTCTTTGATTAATCACTGCAATCACTTAATATTAGGACTACTGATCTTTTCTTTCGGTGGTAGCCCAACCTAGCTTACAAAGTAACAGCGAAGTTATGAACCAGTTCCATTGTTAATAATCTTTCTGTCTTTAAACAACAAAAAGTAGACTGGCCCAAAACTAACTACATTTATTCTTTTTCAAGGAAAATGTTTGAAAATGTTCTTTATGATTTGAACCAGTCAGTATAAACACTTGCTTTCTGCAGGCCATTGGTAAGTATAGTTAGTTCTCCAAAGGAGCCCTTCCAAGTTCTAGGACAACTTATCTCAGGAGAAACCATTCAATTCTCTGGCATCACACGTTTCTCGGCAAGGTAACCCCAAAACAGCCATTTTACTCGCTCTCCACCTAAGAGGCTCTTAAGCTGCCTGGTTTCACAAGCAAACAAACGTCTTGGCTGGTCACTTGTCCCTCTCACCGTGTTACCTTCTCACTGACGGTGTTACTGGTGGTAACACACCTAACTGGCTTTCTGGCATCCCTGCCTCCCTTTCTAGAAATGTACCCACATTTCCATTTTATTCCCCTGAAACAAAGCTTCATTAAAAAAAGTACATCCCGTGGAACTTTCTACGTTTTCAGCTTTTGTGTTTCTGCAAATACCAATTACAAGGAAAAGATGAAACAGAAAAATTTGCGCAGAGCGTTTCCAGTTTTTGCAGAGTTCTAGTAAATGTGTTGCTGTCACCTAGCAACTTTATTTTCTCTCCTTTTGGTATTGGAATGTCAATATGTGGAGAATGGTAAACTGTCATCCAGGTCTCCTTGAAATAAATCTTCAAGAAATCCCACATGAAACTGACTTAATTCTGTCTCCAGGAAAATAACTCAGAAAGGCAGTTGGCTCTAATAAGGTAATGTTTTTCAGCTGGTGTTTCAGGTGAGCTTGCAGGTCTGAATTCTCTGTTCCTGAAGGGGTTTTCCACAGCGTAGGGTTCATTTGGCCCCGGCTTCAGAAAAGCATTTAAGGAGTGCTGAGGCACATCCGTAAGTAGTGAGCACCATAACATGGTCTTAAAGGTGAGTGCATTAAGTATATGTAGAAACTGAACTGTGTTGTACTTAACTGGGAGGGATTTATAGTTAGTACTAAGAAGATCTTAGAGACTTCTGTCATTCACTTTCTAACTTGCTTCTGAATCCTTAATTAGTTGCTGTATCGAAAGCTCTGTACTTTGTCAAATCAAAAGAATCTGTGGCTACATCTGTACTTTCATGGGAAAAAAAAAAAAAACAAAAGACTAGTAATTTAATATTGAAAGGAATCTCTAAGCAACTGCCCCTGCTTACCCTGGTAATGTCTCGCGCAAACAAGCGATGCTATTTCTACAAAACATATAGTTCTTTAAAAAAAACCACTTCTGCTATTATTTCTGTATTTATTTTTTTTTAATTTTCAATAAGAGACAAAATAAAAAAAGGAGACAAAAATAAATAATAGAAACTTAACCTTATTACTTTTAACAGAGTTGCGACTACTCAGTATCTGAGCAATCTCAGTAAGCAATTGTAATAAAATAAGATAAATCAATACTTTGCAGCTAGATGCGACACAGGCAAGCAAGGACGAAGAATGAGGTGGAAAGAAGGGGAGGAGAAAAATGGGCTAGATGATTGCACAAATGTATTTGGTACCCTTCTTTGGTTGTCTGAGAAGACATAACTTAGCATGTAGTCACACAATGTGTGTTAACACCAGGATGTCTTGAAGTATTCTATAATCTAAAGTGCATACATATGTATGCGCACTTAAAAATAGAATTCAAAATATAATTTCAGTAATCCTAACAATTCGCAGTGCTTCCTTACTGAAGATCTCCAGTCTTGTTCTTCCTTTCTAATCAAGTACTTGCAGTCTGTCAGGATCTGCTTTTGGGTGTAAACCTCCATCGTTACAGAATGATTGCCTGATTATTCCAAATGCTTCATTTCTTTCTAAGTACGATCTACTATTCCGGCAATCTGAGACCCAACTCAAATGGCGTTGATGTTAATTTCCCAGGAGCAATTATTTCTACTGAGTTTGAATTTTATCTGCTACAAGAGAGTTTCTATATTTTAACATCTATTGTTCGGGACTTTTTAATGTCAGTGCTGCTGATAGGGTTGGCCTCTAAAATGCCAGGATATTTATAACTTTCTTAGAGAGACAATAATGCTAAGGAATTTTTCTTGTCTTAAAATTGAAACCATCCCCTCTTACAGCCTGGCCCTGTAAGAGTTATGGTACGGTTTGATAATTCTTCAGCATTTACTAATCCTCGTGTGAGTTCAAGACAACCCGAAATGTGCAAACGCTGGGAAATATGACAGTTCCTGCCTGAATGAATGTATGGTCTGAACAACGGATTTGATAAGGACAGACTGTCAAGAATGAGGAAAATCATTAAGAATATTGCTTACATGATTAGTAGAAGATACACAGCTGTCAAATTTGCTAAATGTGTCATAATGTTTGTTAATATGTTTGCCAATATGTTTGTTAAATATGGTTTTTAAGAGGGGATTTGAGAGAAGGGAAGGAGATACAGGTTTTCACTTATTTATATACTGCACCTCTGTACGGGGGTCAGCACAAGAAAGCACGAAACTTCTTTGAAATTCAATCTGTGAAGGGTTTGAGAGTGGCTGAAATCTCAAGTCAGTAAGAAACAAGTCAGCCTTTCCAAGTTGAATGAGTGGGAGTAGTTAAGATGGCTATGAGAATCATTGGGAGCGAAACAGGAGTTTTAAGCTCAATGCTATAAAGAAGCAGGAGCTTCTTTATGTTCATACACTAATAAAATGGTCAAAGTAATAAGTTCTGAAAATAATCTTCGCAGCAGCTTCCTGTGAAACCAACAGAGCGCTCTCAATTATGGGGGAATATCAGCACGGGCCAGAGGGATTATGTTCTATCGTAGCCATTTGAATTAATCTAGCCTTAAGAATTGATTAATACCTCAGACCTAGGAGGGTGACAATACTTTGGTGAATGCATGATACCTTATTAAGCAGTATGTGTGAGAAAGGGACTTCTGCCAACCTACTGTTGGAAGTTAATTTCATTGCATGTTGCTTCTTTCGGGTATCATTTAATAAGACGTGAGCTGCTTGGCATGATATAGATATATTTTATGAATGTGTGAAGGTGAGGAGCTCTTAACGATATTATCACACAATACTATCCAGAAGGATATTTCAATTCCCACTGTTTCATCCCTACAAGAAGTGTGTGATCAGGATTTAACTTCAATGGTGGGTTAACTTCGAACGCAATCCTACCTACATGTGTTTCTCACTGCCAGACTTTTTAGCAGGGATCCCTATTGGTTGATAAGTGAAGATTAACTTCCAATATAGGACATAAAAACTTTAATTCTTTTATACACAAAGTTAGTGCCTTTAAGCATAATACTTGCTGTTTTCACTTCAGGTTTTTGGAAGCTGGAAAATGTCCTGGGCGTACAGAGGACAATCCATATGGACCTTTAGAATTGGAAATATCTAACCAGCCTCTTCCGTCTTGTGGAATCTGCTGGTGGGGTGATGTTAGCAAGACATCTGGCGGTGTGTTCTTGGAGTTAAACACCACGTTTATTTGAAAGAGAGAGTTCACATTGCTCAGGAGTGTTATTATGAGCTGCTTGGATGCTCAAAGCCTGTTTCTATTAGGCACGTTTGCAATATAGGAACACATACCTGGTAAAATGAGTATAGATTTTCCTATATTACACGGGTCCGTCTTCCTTAATCTGGCTTTCTCCAAACTTTTTCAAAGCTTTTAGGGAGAGGAGATGAATTTAAAGTGGAAAATGAAGGCCTGAAATATGGTCCTATAGTTTATATTGATTTGATCCTATGAAATAAAGGTCCTAAAATTATGTGCTGAATATATCCTTTGGCTGATGGTGAACTATGGATCTGCAATCCCTTTTTGCCTCCACAGTCTCCTTTTCTGAGCCACTTCACGTATCTATAGACCTGTGACATTCAGTCCCAATCTGAACATTGGGGTTTTTTAGTTTGTTTACATTTCAGGAATCATTAACAGTCAGCACTTGAACATATTCATTTCAATCAAGATTTTTCTTTTAAATGTTAATTGTTCCAAGAAATCAGTGGGGGCTACACTCTTGGTGGTATAACAAGCTATCTTTCTATCTCTTCCAGGAAAAGAAGATCTATTGCAAATTATCTGTGATTGATGCTTTTTTTCTAACTTTCATAGAAAAGGAAATACTACATTACTACAGTGCACTGCTGATTTTTTTTTATATAATATTTTCTTAGATTATTTTAGTCAGGCTTCCAGATGCAATTAGTATTTACAGTGCCTGATAATATCCTGTACATGGTATTTAGCTTCAAGATATGTTTTATTTTTTTCTCAAGGATTAATTTGTGCAACTGATGATACCACAGACTGAATTTTTGAAGCCTTTATTGCAGACATACTAAAAGATATATTTTAGTCTCATGAGAAAAATGTGGTTCTGCTTCAAGGTTCTTTTTTTTTATTTTTTTTACCTTATTTTTGCATAATTTTTGTTTGCTTAGTTTCCAACTTTCTGGTACTGAATATTATACAGACAAAATCCGTTCTGAATGGAACTGATTATTCCTCAGGGACTGAAGACACCGTTGTAAAAATCGGGAGGGAATTTGGGCTGGCTGGCTGGCATTTTCATAAATGGCAAAGGATCCCTTTGTTTCAAAGGGATCTCAAGGATTCCAAGATACGGTTGGACAGTTGAGCAACTGAGTCGCTGCTTATGTAAATATGCAATTGGTAAGAGTCAAAATCCAGTCATATTAGGAGATAGAATTGCAAAAGACCTAAGATTAAAATCTTTAGCTAGAGTTTTAAAATAAGTTCCAGCAAGCAAAGAATCATCATCATATAAAATAAGAAGAACCAGGTAAATCTACCAAAGGTTCTGAAGAAGTTCTGTGTGCGAGATGATCGTGGCCCTACTTATACAGCAGGCTGATTTAACATTTCAACTTGAAGTTGTTAATATTGATTTTTTTTTTTTTTCTAGTCAATGTATACAGAAATAAACTAAGTGAGGAAAAAGGGTATGTTGGTCTCATCATTTAGTTCTGAGCGGGGAGAAAGCATCCTTTTCTTCCCACAAGAACACTCAAGACTCTGACGCTGTGTCTAGTTCAAGAAGTAGTGTGGAGCTACCAGGGTAGATTTACAGGGTGAAACAGTTGGTGCTTGATGTCCTGATGTCCATATTATCTGTTCTAAGGGCAATTTACTTCAGATCGGCCTCTGTTTGGTTCCACAACCTAAATGACCAGATGGAGCATGTAATGTGTGCTCCTGGACTCCATCTTCTAGTTTTACTCCATCCATAAGAAACACGGTCTGCATGTTTCAAGACTGCACTGCAACACGAGCCAAAGAACATTAGGTAGATGTGGCTGGGACATTTACTTCCAGTGCATTCCTGAGCCTGAACAGCAATGCAAGTGTAGTTTGGCTTCCCCAGATAAATGAGAGAAAATGTGTGCCAAAACAAAGAAAAGGTGTGAATATCCACCCAAACATCGAATGTTCACTCAAATTCTACTGCTCTATGCTTTTTTTTTTTTCTCTCTAAACCAGTGGGATTAGGAAGAGGCATGATAATTTTATCCTATCTCCATGCAGTTTTCTGTTCTGTCAAGAAGTCATCCCATTTTTTTAATTTCTAATGCCTCAAGAGTAGAAAAATTGAGCAAATTCTCACAAGAAAGAAAAAACAGAGACCTCAATTTTTTTTTTTCCCTGCATTTTCCTAATAAATGACACATCTGGTAAATATGTTCAAGTGTAGCATCTGGTCCAGTGTGCAAGGTTATACAATGATAAAAAGGGTATTGAAACAATTAACGAAGCCATTTATGTTATACAGGCAGATCAGAAATATTTGAGTTTTTCAAACACATTGCCCGTGCTCTATACGGGAGTGCCCCAAAAGGCCCACTAGGTCTTTCACTGTAATTAACACAAAGTGTGGAAGCATGTCAGGCAGGAGTCAAGGGAATTCTGTGACAAGCTAAAGCATCGCTCAGGAGACCCAGGAGCCTTGGTAAGATTAAGATATCAAGGATGCAACAGTAGGCATGGTGAGTGAATCTTGCAGCTTCTGTAGTTCTGTACGGTAGATAACCAGAACATACACAACAACATAAGCAATTAGAGAGAAACTGGAATATAGCACAATCTTTAAAGCAGGAATGATATTTTAAACTCCTTCATAACCAAAAGATAAACAGATAGTTGGTTCTGTACTTCATGTATCTGGATAGATAGCTAAGACTGATGATATAACTGCATTTTAGTCAGCTACCTGCACTTGAGAGATTATTGCAAAGGAATATGTGATACTTCTAGTATTGATTTTGTAGACGCAACTAGAAGGATTTTGAACCCCCCTTGGAGGTGTGTTCATTAAAACAGCTTGAGCAAATCTTAAGTAAACTAGGAGCAAGATAGTAGAGCACCCTTATGTGACACCCATCTACAAGAAGAGCCAGAAACAGGATCTGGGGAACTACAGGCCTGTCAGTCTGACCTCGGTGCCTGGGAAGGTTACGGAGCAGATAATCTTGAGAGCCATCACACGGCACCTACAGGACAACCAGGTGATCAGGCCCAGTCAGCATGGGTTCATGAAAGGCAAGTCCAGCTTGACAAACCTGATCCCCTTCTATGACAAGGTGACCTTCTTAGTGGATGAGGGAAAGGCTGTGGATGTTGTCTACCTGGACTTCAATAAAGCCTTTGACACCATTTCCCACAACCTTCTCCTGGAGAAACTGGCTGCTCATGGCTTGGACGGGCATATATTTTGCTGGGTAAAAAACTGGGTGGATGGGTGAATGGAGTTAAATCCAGTTGGCAGCTGGTCACACTGGCCCCTGGAGTTCTTCAGGGCTCAGTATTTGGGCTGGTTCTGTTTAATACCTTTATCAATGACCTGGATGAGCGGATCAAGTGCGCCCTCAGTAAGTTTGCAGACAACACCAAGTTGGGTGGGAGTGTTGATCTGCTGGAGGGTAGGAGGGCTCTACAGAGGGACCTGGACAGCCTGGATTGATGGGCCAAGGCCAGTGGTATAAGGTTCAACAAGGTCAAGCACCGAGTCCTGCACTTGAGTCACAACAACCCCATGCAGTGCTACAGGCTTGGGGAGGAGTGGCTGGAGAGCTGCCCAGTGGATAAGGACCTGGGGGTGTTGGTCCACAGCCATCTGAATATGAGACAGCGTGTGCCCAGGTGGCCAAGAAGGCCAGTAGCATCCTGGCCTGTATCAGAAACAGCGTGGTGAGTAAGACTAGGGAAGAGATCGTTCCCCTGTACTTGGCACTGGTGAGGCCCCACCTTGAGTGCTGTGTCCAGTTTTGGGCCCCTCACCACAAAAAAAAAGACACTGAGGTGCTGGAGCATGTCCAGAGAAGGGCAACAGAGCTGGTGAGGGGTCTGGAGCACAAGTCTGGTGAGGAGTCGCTGAGGGAGCTGGGGGTGTTCAGCCTGGAGAAAAGGGGCTGAGGGGAGACCTTCTCGCTCTCTGCAACTCCCTGAAAGGAGGGGGTAGCCAGGGGGGGTCGGTCTCTTCTCCCAAGTAACAAGTGATAGGACAAGAGGAAATGGCCTCAAGTTGCACCAGGGGAGGTTTAGATTGGATATTAGGAAAAATTTCTTCACTGAGAGGGTTGTAAAGCGTTGGAAAACAGACTGCCCAGGGAAGGGGTGGAGTCCCCATCCCTGGAGGTATTTAAAAGATGGGTAGATGTGGTGCTGAGGGACCTAGTTTAGTGGTGGACTTGGCAGTGCTAGGTTAATGGTTGGACATGATGATCTAAAAGATCTTTTCCAATATAAATGATTCTATGGTTCTATTAAGGCCTCAAAAAATGCTGATGAAGTTATTCAAGTATTTTAGATAATATGACCAACATACAATATGTAAATTAAACTTCCATTTATAGTTTTGGGCTCCTTATGAAATGTACTGGTATGGAAACCCAGGAGGAAGAAATACTCTCAATTGCCCTCAGAAAATGTACAACACTTGCAGTACCAGAATCTTCCACATATTACTATTATCCATCTCTGTAGGAACTGCTTAGAAAAATTAGATGTTGTTTAATCACCATCCTTTGGGCTCTCACTACTTAATTTTGATAGATCCTGACAGAAATTGGGATACTGGGAAAAGGAAATTTATTACACATCCCTTAATTATAATACTTCTGGAGAGCAAAGGACACTGTATTTTATTAATCCCAGTGGGTAAAAAAAAAACACCAAACATTGGAAAAGCAACAAGATTTTATTGGTCGTATATTATGATTTCATTTTTTATCCTAAGGATATGGTTTAGCAAATCACAATAGATCCTGGTCAAAAGTGAAGAAGTCTATAAATTTTTTTGGCATGAAAAGGATCCTCAAAATATCAGAACAAAGGAAGAATACAATTTGAATTCCTAGTTATTAATCTCTTCATTCCAGCATAATTCTTTACTGGCCCTCCTAAGACCGCTCTCAGATCAAAAGATTATGAAGTCCTTTGATGTGAGCAGTTTCACGCTCTGCACGTTCTCCTGATCTCCCTTTCTTGTGCTGACCAAGCTTCCCTCACTTGTTCTTCCTTTCCCCAATTTCCTGCAATCTCTTCATCTTCCCATCAGAGGCCACTTCTTCCCAATATTCCTACTACTAAATCTAACTCCTTATCTTTACCTATTCTTCTTTCAAGAGTACAATGAATTCATCTATTCGTGCTTATGATTTTTCCCTCACTATCTGACTCACTAATGCATTTCCCCTGTCACTTTCCTTTCTCCTCATTCTCTTCCTGGTAATTGCTCTAGCTTTTATTCTTCTGAACATTTTTTCTTTTCTTTTTGGTTTTTTTTTTTTGTCCGTCTCCTATTGCTTGCTCTGTCTGTCATTCTCAAGAATAAAAGAATAGCTGTACGAGATGATGATAAAGTTCCACTCACATTAGTGCTGAACAGAGGACAGTTCAAATATACAGTGTTAGTTCCCATGATACTGTCCCAAATTCAATAACTTTTAACCTCAAAGGCTTGAGATGGGGCGAGTCTCTGTAAATCAGAAGCTGTGTCCTTTTGCAAAAAGGCTTCAGGACCGATGAAAGACTGTCCAAAATCAAATAGTTTGGGTTGGGTTTTTTTTTGAGGGGAGCATGCTTTGACAATACAATATTCTCTTACTTTTCAGACTGTTTTGGCATTTAGTAATGTAAACACCTAAGTGTGTCATGTTAAATTAAAACTACTC
Organism: Larus michahellis; assembly: GCF_964199755.1. Lineage (NCBI taxonomy): Eukaryota > Metazoa > Chordata > Aves > Charadriiformes > Laridae > Larus > Larus michahellis. Next base: position 79,698,966 of record NC_133900.1, on the reverse strand, counting down.
TAATAAATTTTCATCCATATATTAATGCTATTATATTAGCGTTAATGACTTGCCATTTCTATTTAAAATCAGTGAAAATTCCTTAGAAGGGAATCAAGAAAAGGGAAGGTAGGAAATCCAACGCGTTTTCTGTCCAACTCTTTAGATACAATCACTTAAATCTGCCTAGCGGTTTGAAATGCAAGTCCACGAATATGAAAAGTTGCTTTATTCCCTTTGCTGTTCAATGGAAATGGTATTCTGCAAAGTTCTTTCTCAAAGCCTTTCAGGGCACATTTGTTTATAATTTCGGCAAGCATCTTCCAAATGGTGAGACTAAATTAAAACTCACACATTACAAGCAGAACAAAACCGAGCGATAAAAACAATTTATGGTCCAGAAACGTGGCCTCCTATCACCCCACTCAGGAAGTTATGAAGACTTCCTGAATTTCTGGCTGAAACATTTTATATTTGGCTGAATTTTAAAGTGTTCTTTAGGTACAAGTCTTCAGACTTGTATCGTAGCAACTATTAATAAACTTTGCAAACTTAGCAAACTCAACCAGACAGCTGTGAATACACCTAGTGTATTGCCAAACGGTGCTGCTGAAACGGCTTTGTTTGTGGTCTTCAAATGCTGTGAGTGCAGTTAGTGTAAATCTTTGAAAGATTAAATAAAATCAGCAACAATTAATCGCTGCTCAAAACAGATCCAGGGCACTGATTTGTCAGCCAGATTTCAGGCTCGGGTGGCCTTTAAGCATCTGAATTTTGCCTCTCACAATCATATTCACTAGACCGAAGGCACGCATAGATGTTTAACCGTAACGCTTTAAAAGCATCAAAGGGACATAAGCAGATGAATGGGTTTCTGAAAGACAAGCTTCAGGGTGAGCTTCTGTCACTTAACCTGTATGATAAATGTGAGGATTCTTAGTTCTCCATTAGGACTTGGGACTTAACTTACCTGCGAGCATTTCTCATTTACCCTCAGGTAGGAGCACGTACACAGAAATGACAGCAGCTAGCATGAGTTAATGTTCACGCTACTGTACCTGAGGGTAACTTCTTAGTCTACCTGTTCCTTAATCATATGAGAAAAATGTACCCGAGTTCCTGAAGAGACTGAACCAAGACTATCTTTCGATACTCTCTTGGGTCTGTACTTCCATGTTACATACCAAACTGCTGAAGACACAGCAACCCCATGCAGCGCTACAGGATTGGGGCAGAGTGGCTCGAAAGCAGCCCGGCAGAAAAGGACCCGGGGGTGTTGGTGGACAGCCAGCTGAATATGAGCCAGCAGTGTGCCCAGGCGGCCAAGAAGGCCAACAGCATCCTGGCCTGTATCAGGAACAGTGTGGTGAGCCAGACTAGGGAAGTGATCATCCCCCTGTACTCGGCAGTGGTGAGGCCCCACCTCGAGTACTGCGTTCAGTTTTGGGCCCCTCGCCACAAGAGGGACATTGAGGTGTTGGAGCGTGTCCAGAGAAGGGCTACATAGCTGGTGAGGGGTCTGGAGGACAAACCTTATGAAGAACGACTGAGGGAGCTGGGGTTGTTTAGCTTGGAGAAGAGGAGGCTGAGGGGAGACCTTATCACCCTCTACAACTACCTGAAAGGAGGTTGTAGAGAGGTGGGGGCTGACCTCTTCTCCCTGGTGACAAGTGATAGGATGAGAGGAAACGGGTCCAAGTTACGTCAGGGGAGGTTTAGATTGGGTATTAGGAAACATTTTTTCACTGAAAGGGTTATTAAACATTGGAATAGGCTGCCCAGGGAGGTGGTGGATTCACCATCCCTGGAGGTGTTTAAAAAAAGGGTAGATGGGGCACTTAGGGACATGGTTTAGAAGTGGCTTTTGTCAGGGTAGGTTAAAGGTTGGACTTGATGATCTTAAAGGTCCCTTCCAACCTCAGCAATTCTATGATTCTATTTAGAAAAAAAAAAAAAAGAGGAAAAGATAATTACTCCTTTTCATCAAGAACACTCACATTCAAGACACTGCTCTTTTCCTCAGCACCTTTGCAAGCCTACTTGAGAAAGGCAGTTGGCTGCCACAGACAACCCAGGATGCTACTGGTAGCACTGTGCTTGAAGGTACAGGATTGCCATCAGGATCATGTACTTCTTTACGTATTGGCATCTACTAACGTAGTTAGACAAGCTTATCCTGAGCTGGTAGCTGTAGGTGTTCATGAGTCTTCTCAGGAATTCAAATTGGTGGTGAGGTAACATTATATATGTAGGTGTGCTTGTGAATACGTTGATAAACACACATTCAGAGTCACAGAGACAAATAACTTGGCACAGTGCCATGTTGTATGGTGCGTGGCTAGTTTTGCTCAATAGGATGGTGATGGATGCACAGAAAACCTTCTCTCCCGCATAAGTTGGCATAAAATTCAAAGCATCTCAGAACTATCTCTGCTGGTGTGGAGACTGTTTTCTGAAAGCCTATTTTTCACCCAGTTTGGGCACTCAGTGACAGTGAGGAGAGCTGGCTACCTATAGTCCTTGCCCAGGCCCTTGCCCAAGTAGGGGTATTTACAGCATTTCTGGCAAAGCGTGTACTTTCAGCACATTTTCGCTGTCAACAGAGGTAGGAAAGAAAAAACAAAATCGATTCTGTCTGTTATTAGGTGGGAGTTAGTCAAGTTTACCTGCAGAAGTTTTCAGCTCCTAAAAAGTAACAGTATTTCTTACTCCGGCATCGGCAGTTCCTACCTTACAAGGATGGTTTATGCCTCTGAAGGCAAAGTGGGCTGCGCAGGGGTGTTCCAGACGTGAAGAACTGACGGCAGAAATACCACTCCCTGCCCTTGTGGAAGAACTGGGCATCCACCCAATTAAGCCGGGATACACAAAGCGATTTCGAAGTCCTCTCTGCTTAGGCATAAAAGGAACATAAATTACATAACCATAATATTAAGACGTTAAAATGACTAATAATCTGAATCAAACTCGGAAGACTGGCCATATAAACAGATGCATTGTTTTGACTTTTAAATAGAAGTGCACCTTAGCCTACAGAAACAGAAGCTTAATTTGATATTGTTCCAAACAAACCTGAAAGAACAAGTGCTCTCAAACACATAGATATTCTCCAGTGCAAGTGTTTGTTTCCCCATTTTTCTTGTAATGTTACTTGTTTTCAGGTCTTTTTCAATGTCACTACTGACAGTATTTTTTTAGATATTCCCTTTAGCAAAAATAATTGATAAACTATTACCAGTGAACCTTATTTTGAATCTTAGGTATTACTTGTGTATTTTTAAGTGACCGTTATCCTTTAATATACAAGTAAGCCCAAGAGAAAGAGCTGAGGAGGAAATTTCTACTCTATGAGCTATGCAGTTACATAAATCTTTATCTAGGCTGAAAGGGCAGTATCAACCAATAACAAAAAATAAATCCTCGATCCCTCGCCTTCACCCCTTTGCGCGCAGTAGCCTGTTCTCAGCCAAATGTGTCAATTTATAGCACGTAGGGTCAGTTGGCGGCGGTGCCAGCAGTCTGCTTGCAGTTGGAGAACTGGGAGTGCCTCGGGGAGCGGATTCGAGCTCAGAGGCTCTGCCAGCCCGACCCGGCCCGTTGCCACCCTCAAGCCGGTGACAAACATGTCTAAATCCTGACGTTGGCTTCAGCGTACCCCTACCGTGAAATGTGAGCATCGCAAAAAGGCGCCCACACGTATCTCCCCGTTTCATAAGTCAAAGAGAAAGGAGGAGAAGCAGAAGCATTAGCATTGGTACAAATGATCCCAAAGGGAGGATTTTTTTTTTAAGGCTTAAAGGATCATTGAAGTGTGTGGTTTTTTATGTGCTTGCCTTCTTTTTGAAATGGGTCTTCTAAGGTGTTTGTTTATGTAATCCTAGCTTCATTCTCTGTTATAGTGGTTTCCTGATACGTTAAGGAAAATAATCGGTTCAGCTTCTAACCAAATCATTACATTTATCTGGGAATTTCTTTGCTGCCTAAGGGCAGCTGTATTAGTTACCTGCAGTTCAAAAATCCTTCCAAAATACGTGCTGGTCTCAAACACCGAATTAAACAGCAGTACTGCCCTTTAAAGAACATTCATGTTTCAACAGTACCAATGTGCAGATGACTATATATACTTTTCAATAAAATTCTTCCTCTATTGGCAGCAAAAACCCTTCCTTACACTTAAACTCTATTTGGTTTATTGCTTGTTAGCTTAGTTTATAGAAGCTTGTACGGCATTTTTATTGCCTCCTGGTTTTATTGTATTTTTTTAATTGTGATATAATGTGCCAAATCCCTTGGCAAGGAGGAACTATATTATAGTTTTATATTGCAGTTTTTGGAGGAGCAAAGTCTACAAGGAAAGAAAAGTAAAAACTGGTGACCTATTTGGTCCAGCAACGTAAGATGGAAGGATCTGAGCTCAACGTTTCCATCTGAACTTCTCTTTTGCCTTTTAAATTGGGAGAGTCTACACTGAAAGTTCTATTTTTATATACAACAGTACCCTAATGATACATTGAGGACAAATTGTCTTCTCAGTTGTGAAGCAGAAGTCATTTTCATACACAGAGAGATGTAGACAGATAGGCCTTGCAGCATCTTTTGTAATTGCTGCAGGTAGCTCAGATGCGCTTTTCTGATTTTCCACGCTATACTTTTAAAGTTAGGAGGCACCATACAGAAAGGCTGTAACTAAGCACTAGATAAAACCTTGAACTTCGAGAGTAATCATAGCCTCTCTCTATGAATGAAGTAAAGGAAGAGACTCAAATCCAGGGATTGCACTGAATTAATTATAAACTCTTTCTTTCGTCTTCTACTGCTGATTAACTTCAACAAAACTATTCTTGGATCTCTATCAGTGGATAGAGATCTGCAGTTGTGTAGCAGTGCAATTTTCTCCAGACCACTTCCATGTCGTGTGCTCATTTTGCCATGTTAATAAAGGTAATGAGGCACGATGCACACAGACCAGTACAGGAAAGAATTTACCTTTGCTTTATAGATTTTTTTTTTTTTTACTTAGCCACCTAAAAGATTTGGTGTTTAGCCTCAGTAGATGATGAATCTAATAAGACTTCACCTCAGGAGGCTTCAGATATATTGATACAGAGTCAGAAAAAGTAAGTTAAAACTTATTGCAAAGGCATGGTATTCCATAATTTTATTTCTGTTGCTGTTTTGGGGTTTGTTTTCTTTTTTTTTCTCCCACATTGGAAATTATTTCTCATTCAAAGCTGGGCATTTGATAAGCTAATATGCCCTGGATAAAATAACGCTGTTGTTATTTTGAGTCTGTTGTTCTCCTTTCTTTTTCCAGCCTATTCCCTCTTCTGTATTTTAATTTTTTTTCACACTATGACTCATCTTGTTCCAAGGACACTAAGGCATCTGGAGGAAAAAAATACCTTTTTCTGTAAAACTTTACCAACTCATTATTGGAGTGTCCAAGAAATAGTATTGCAGAAATTATTAACAATACAGTATATTAAATAATAAAAATGACAATATGATTTCCAGATGAACTTTTTCTGTTTTGGACTGGAAGTTGAAACGAAATCTGACTTTGCAGTTTTTCTTTCAATGCTCCTATAGGAGTTCATCTGCAGTCTAGCAGTATGTCAGCTTTTCCTCCGCATTGAGCATCTCGGTGAAACCCTGTGCTTTGAGCCGCACCATCTCCACCAACGAGCATCGTTGCGTGTCAGAGACTGTTAAATAGTCTTGAAACTTTCGTACTGTTGTACTGATGCTTGAATGGAGTCATACAGGAGGAACCATAGGAATGATGTCGTGCTTTTAAGAATATAGCCTGTTTGTTGCGTTCTGCCATCACTACTGTACCATAACCTTTTGCTTTATATATATATGAAAACCCCCACATTTATTGTACAAAAAACCCCAACCTCATAGGGAACGTGAAGGGCAAATGAGAAAAGAATAGCTACAGAGGCCAAGACATAAATTAATTTTTTTACAACTGAACTCCTTTTTGAGGCTACCTGTCATATGCACAGGATGCTTCCAGCACTCACCGCCACTCACCACGCTGCATCCCAACTGAGAAGAGAAAATGTCACGCAAATGACAAATATGCTCTTATATCCATGGATATGGGTGTCCCGGTGAACACATTTCTTGCTCTTATTGTTCAGGCTCACTTTATGCCGCATCTTGCCTAAGTAACTCGTGGCTTCTCCTAATCAACGGTCAATGGAAAACTCATAATTTCCTCAGGGTATGTTGTAATTCAGCCTTCATCATCCAGGACAGATTTGGCACAGCTATTTTTAGAAGAAATACAAGTCACTTGATTCCTGCTATTTTGGAAGTGCAAGAGCCATCAGCAGACAGAAACCCCTGTTTTTCATCCAGAAGATAAAAGTAGGTCAAAGCAGCCTTTTTTTCATGCAGGCAACATTCAGTAGTTCAGCCTGGGGCGAGGGTTTGGCTGACACTTGCCTCTCTCACGGCTTTAAGCAAAAGCCAGTGGAGTTTTGTTGACACTGTTTTTCTCACAGTCCTGTAATGCCTCCTCATTAATGAATGCACTTGTTCTTCCCGCAGCAAAATGCACAATCTAGAAAAGCTCTCTTCATCCCCGTTGTGTTGCTGACATATCTATCTCTATGATAATGTTCCAAGGGATTCGCGTGCTTAAGGTACCAAACGGTTCAACATTTCATTCCAGGTTGCCCCACAGCTAAACAAATTGCTCAAGTTTTGTCCCCGAGGTCAGGGTCAATGTACTACCAGTCTGCTCGATGATCATTTTAAAGGGCTCCATGGCATCTGACTCCCCGGACGGCTGCTTTTGGCCGGGCACAGCTTTAGGACACCTCCACTCACGCATTCAGCTCTTAATAGGGGCTGCACTCCAAAGGAGCCAGCAGCAGCGGCTTTTTCCTCTCCTACAATGTTTTTTGGCCAACCGCTGAAAAAAATTTTTGGAGAATATAATGTGTTTCCTGGTGTTGGTAAAACCAGAAAATATTTATCTAACTATTTAGGTTTCACGTTTTTGTCGGTTTTGTAAATTCTTTTTTAAGGTAGCAGTTAAAAGAAGTCTGGCAAATTTGCTTATTCTTCTGTGGAAAAATTTGGAAACTGTTAAATTTTGCCCCGAATAAATTTATTCGAAAGGCAATCTGGTTTTATTTAAAAAAGCCCAATTGTGGTGGAAATGTTATGAAATTCTGCTCAGCTGTCAAGATGTCAATCTCACATCACAAATGTGAGATCACAGTTTTGCAGCATCCAGAATAAACAACTAGTTCAAGCTAATGAGTTCCAAACCAAACTAATACTGAACTTCAACACTGTAACTTTTTTTGGAAGAGTGAGATATAATAAGGAATGGATGGATTGTGTTACATTGCCAATACTGTATACTGTAAGCCGCAGCAACTGAAAGCACTCCCATATGACACTGTAGTATAAATAAACCAGAAACAGTTTTTTGTTTGAAAATTTCCTTTGAAAAAGAGGAAAGAAAAAGCATTGCAAGAGATTCTCCCCCCCCTCCCCCCGCCCCCCGCTTACATTTATTTGTATGTAACAAAATATCCTAAGGAAAAAAATGTTAATTTTTCTTTTTTTTTTTACTTGCTTATTTGATACACAAAGGAGTTAACAAAAATCCTACATCCATTTACTGTTGGGACATTTCCAGTCTTCTGTGATGTTGTTGGAAGTGGGGAAGTGTAAAATGGAAGCTTCTGTACTAGCAACTCTACCACTTGACACAGAAATAAAAGCCTTTTACAGGGAATCCATTTGTATTCACTCTGGATTTCAAAATTATTTCCATCCACTGACAGCTTTGGAATCTGTGTACTTGTAAATGCAAGATGTGCAGATGTGAGGAGAGCCTGCCAAGAGTCTGGAAAAGCAGCAGAAGCTGGTGTTGTCTGGTTTGATCAGGAAGGGGTTGACAGTCAGACAGTGAAAAGATCCATTTTGTGTGACAAGAAATATTTCCATATATAGACCATTGATATGTGTGATCCTTATTCTTTTTGAAACTTGAACGCAAGTGTGCCCATGAGGATTTGTCTGCTTATTTAGAATGGAAAGAGACAGTGTGGCCTGGAAGATCAGCAAAGAGGATGTCAAGGGAGCTGGAATAATAAATACATTGATGTTGGAATTATTGCTTTGTTTCTTCATTCATATTCCACTTGGTATAAATACAGTGACTTTTTTAACTATGGAAAGTAGGGAACTAATCTGTTCTGTTTGGAAAGTATTTAGCATAGTGGGGAGACATTGCTTCAATTCAGCTCCAGGGACAAACGTTAGTTTTATACTTGGTTCATTTCGAAGACATAAGTTCTGGATATACTTGCCAATATGTCATTCAGTGTACATTTGTTAAATAAGTCTGAAAATAAATATGCTACTTAGGATATTTAATGTTTAGTCTTTTTCTGTATTTCTACAGGTAGGGACATTACTGTTTTGGAAATGTTAAAAGAAGTCTTATTTTCATTAGCTGTTTACTTACTAAATTTTCTGTTCTGAAGCTTTAGGTATTATTTTTGTTCTACCTGCGTGCAAATGGAGCCACCTATAAAATGGGTGAGATTAAAAATGAGCCTGTTGTGTTTTTTTTTTCTTTTAATCTCAATGGCATTTAGCATGCATTTAAATGACAAAACAGTGAGAATATAATGAGAATATGGTCTATTGCTATATTACCTCATTTAAGTTAGCCATGCACAGGGATTCTCATTAGCCGGTAAAGGCAGGCAGCATTGCCATTAGTATGCAAAACATCCGAGGAGACCAATGTATGGCAGGAAGTTGTGGAGCTGGTATCACACAGCGCTCCTTCTGCAGAGCTCAGCTACTGAGCCCGACGGGCAGAGCCTGTCCCTAGAAGAATGGCAGGTAGAAGCTCTGAGGAAGGCGGAGGCTGGGGCAGGTGCCTCCTGGCACCAAGCGGAGGGCAATACCTGAATGTTTGCAGCTCCAGAACAGGCTCACTGCCCTCAAAGCAGAGGAGGAGCTGGGCGTACTTGCAAGCAGAGCATCTGGTCAACTTACCCTGAGCCGTGAAGGAGCACCGGGAGGAAGCAGCGACTGATAGTAGTGGGCAACCCCCAGCTGCAGAAAACAGAGGCATCTGACCTGATCTGCCGTACAGAGAAGTTTGCTGCCTCCCCGGGGCTCAGATCCAAGACGCTGCAGAGCAACTGATAAAGCTTGGCCAACCCTCTGACTATTACCCCCTGATACTCTTCCATGCGGGCACCAGTGGTACTCTCAGGGGCAACCTGGAGAGTATCAATCTTGACTACAGAGCTCTGGGGCATTGGGGCACAGGTGGTGTTTGCCTCCATCCTGCCATCGAGGGAAAAAGGTCTGAGGAGGAGGGGACTGAGACTGTGTGTCAACAATTATTGGCACACCTGGTTTTGGTTTCTATTGCCATGGGTCCCTATTTGAGAGTCTATGACTTTCTGGGGAGAGACTGGATCCACCTCACTAAGCAGGGCAAAAGTATTTTTCCCAGTAGGATGACTGACCAGGTAAAAAGGGCTTTAATCTAGGAATGGCGTGGGAGGGAGAGAGTTACCAGCAGCCCTGTGAGCATTTGATGGACAAGCTTAACAGGAAAACAGACAGGAGTGATGTGAACAAAAGGTGACACAAAGTCAAAACAAAATCAACAGGGCTTAAGCAGGGTGACCTCAAACGTTTTCACGTAAGAAAGGAAGTGCCTAGAAGGTACCATTGTGGGGAAACCCCCAGACCCTTTCTAAGAAATCAGCGTGCTGGGGTGCCTCTCCAAAGTGCCTGTACGTGGAATGCAGCTTGGCAGAAAAGGCCCGGCTCTCGAGGGTCCAAGTTGAACATGACCCAGCAAAGTGCCCTTGTGACAAAGGTGGCTAAGGGTATCTTGTGCTGCGTATAGGAGTACTGTGTCTAGTTCTGGGCTCCCCAGTACAAGAAATATGGGCATACTACAGAGAGTCCAATGAAGGACCATGAAGGTAATTAATTCTGAGACTGGAGTATCTCTCCTAGGATGAAAAGCTGAGAGCTAGGGCTGTTTATCCTAGAGAAGAGAAGGCTCGGGGGAGAACTCATCAATGTGTACGAATATCTGATGAGAGGATGTAAAAGAAGGCAGAGACAGCTCTTTTCAGTGGTACCCAGACACAGGACCAGGGGCAATGGGCACAAACTGAAACACAGGAGGTTCTGTCTGAACAGGAAACACGTTTTCACTATGAGAGTGACCCAGCACTGGCACAGGTACCAAGAGAGGCTGTGGAGTCTCCATCCTTGAAGATATTGAAAAGCCGTCTGGACAAGGTCCCGGGCAACCTGCTGTAGGTGGCCCTGCTTGAGCAGGGGCAGGTGATCTCCAGGGACCAGGTGACCTCCAGAGGTCCCTTCCAACCTCACCCATTCTGTGGTTCTGTGATGGGTTGCACGCTGATGAGGCCGTAACTAGAATTTTTGACTGAAGAATAACATGTAAAATCTTCTTTCAGTAAAATCCTCATGGTAGTTTTTGCAAAGTTTCAGTAATGCCACAGCTTATTTTTCACGTAATTTGACACAAGCTTTCTTTCTTTGTGTCCTAGGTTATTGTAGTTTGTGCTATTGAATCACAACCACTTTTGAACTAGGCTTGACTGTATTTCAATAAAGGCTTAGGTATAAATATTGGTGGCTTCAGAATGGTTGAGCTTTAATGAAAACCAGAGTGACATAATTTTTTCTCACATCTCACAGATACCCCATGATATTATAGATTAAAGGCTTACGCTGTACAACCAATCTCTATCCACTTTTTTCAGGTATTTCTAATTTTTTTAATTCATGCTTTCCCTTAATATGCATGAATTCCAATTTCACTCTCCAGAAGATTAATAGAAACATTAAGACATACATTCCTTGTGTATAAAATATAATGAAAAAGTTATGGTGGGCTGGGGAAGAATGTATGTACATATAATTTTTAGACTTTCATGGTTTTATATCAGCAGCGCATTCTTACAACAATGCCACTGTACAGCTATAATATACCATAACATTGATTGGAACGCCATAGCACTGTTGTGAAGATTAACTATGTAATATGTAAGATTTTTAAACAAAGGAATGCATAGTATAGTAATTTAGATAATTGTTATCTGTGGTATTTTGAGGATATGCATACTTACAAAGCAAAGGAAATAAACATTCATATTTAATTTTTTGTGTAAAAGTGGCATTAAATAATACATGTTAACATTAAAAATAAAACTTTACAGAAGAATAAACTTTTTAGCATGAAAACACTCCTGCACCTTGTTTAATATCTAAAAGGAGATTAATGAAAAAGTCCAGGTTTTGCCTGCAGTGATTAGAAGGATGGACTTAAAACCGATTTACATAGACAGATCTTCAGCTAGTTCTTGATCATATCATCTGAAAATTCACTGATACAGGAAGGACATTTCACTGTATTCAAGACTGTTGCAAGGAGGTTCTATTATATTCCAGTGAGCTAGGATTTGTGTATATTTATATATAAATATATATATGTATATTTGAATACACATATACACATAAAAATCAATAATTATGTGTATAATTGTATATATGTAATTTTAAAGGTATATAAAACATCGTAAGGTGGTTTAATAGTACTTGGTTGCTGACCTCTTTTAATGCTGGTGTTTTGAGTTAGTGGGAGGTGTCCCTGCCCAGGGCAGGGGTTGGAACTAGATGATCTTTAAGGTCCCTTCCAACTCCAACCATTCTATGATTCTGCCATTTTCACACAGAGAGTTTGTGCATGGAAAGCAGATGTTTGTTCTATTTGCTCTATTGTATGACTAAGTAAATACACAGACCAAGTTTCCAAACATTAGTGCCAGGTAGGCTTTTGGTTTGGCTACCAGCAGGTAGTGATGATATGAAGCAGATTGTGCTTTCCTCCTGGACTTTACAGACATGGTTGCACAAGTACTTAGTGTATCTGTAAGTAAGCTTGCAAATCTGCGTAAGTTCAATGATTCTTCTATTTTTAATTCATATAAAATTGAATTAATAATTAAAAATAAAAAAACAATCACATATGGTGGTTGAACAATTCCCTTTGGCCTACATCTTCAAATAAGGATGTATTTGGTCATCCAAAATTATTTCGTCTGACATCATATGTTCCTGGGCTAAGGAACATGCAAATCTTCAAGAATTAGGGACATGGACAATCTTATTTTCATTTTATCATCAGTAACAGCATCTAATCCACACAGTTTTTATGATGACAACTGTATTAAACTGTATCAGAGAAACAGATCCAAATGCGATAACCGAAATCTTTCGATCTATGGAAAGATGCCATACCTAGGTCACATAATACACAGTTATTACTGTTTTGTTCAAAATGTCTCTTTTTCCCATTGTTTGTCACTGTGTAGGTACTGTGTTTCATTTTATATTAGGCATTTCCCTGGCAAGTGTTACACACGCTGTAAACATATACCCGTGAATGGCACCGTAGTAGCCAAATTAATCCTAATGGGGTAATTTGCCATGTGTGTGTGTGTGTCTCGTTGATTCAGCCGGTCTGCCCACATGGTTAAGACTGTGCTGGACTGATGTATTTAAATATAAATTGCTCAAGGTAAAGGCTCAGTGTTCCTGCAGAGTGACACACATGGCGCTAGAAAAGACCATCTAGATATCAGGTCCTGTGTCTTGTTTTTATAGTCAAGCAAGTCATCTGCGTGTGTCGTATGGACACACACAGTCATATGTCAAGGAACTTCTCCAGTGAAATCCTACTTCTGCCTCGAGACGTGGGAACTACTTTAGTTAAAACACTAAATTTTAACATTGGTCCAAAGTAAAAAGAGTGAGTGTAGAGCCTCCAACTTTGAGATCTATGTCCCTCAAATTGTTAAAGACCCTACAAAATATAAAATTAACAGTGTGCACAAAAAAAACCCAAAAAAACCAAAACCAAACCATACTCCCAAACCCATAAATACAGAGAAAGGACTGTCTTCTGAAACTTGGTATAAGATGACTTTCCTGTTTATTTCAACACTACTTTTGGTGGGGACTTCTCCTCAAGAAAATACGTGAATATACATTCATGGGAACAGATCTGTTTCATCTGCATCACTTATATGTGTAATTTTCCATTTGTAGAGCAGAGTAACATAATTTATCTGGCATTATTTCGTGTTAATACTGTTTCACTACATTTTTTTCATCATCTATCTTACCATTTTAATCCTTTCAAACAAAAAATGTCTATATACACTCAGCACAGCGTCTATAAACATTGGATTGAGGGACTTTTCTCTTGGCAGCTGAAAAAAAGAGAGAGATTAAAGGGGTAGCCACGTTGCTGGCAAGCCACTCGCATTTATCATCATCCTGGGATGACATTGTGGAGGAGAGTCTCAATACATATTTAATTAAACTTCTTGTTCTTCCTCAAATGAGAGCTTAGGATATAGGGAAAAGCAAGATGAAATGTGTGCTGCAACTGAATTTAGCATAATGCATCTATGACTCTTAGTTTTGGAAGGACTCCAGATCTAAATAACTGGCAGCTGAAAAAAATAGGGGAGGGGGGGCCCCAGCGAGGATTATCCTGTTTACCAAAAAGCTCTTTTATTTTACTAAGATCTGGAGTTATCTTCTATTGCTTTTACTTTGGTAGAATTAGAGTCAGAAATAAAGCTTTAATTTGATATCTTAAAAAGAAAGTGAATGAAACTAAATTAGAATCTTCATAAAATTATAGTAGCACCCACGTGGTTAAGAGAGAATGATCCGTCTGTGAATGAAAGTGCTCCTTCGTGAACATCACAAGTATCACCACCTCCCAAACTTTCTAGAACTAAAAAAACCCCATATAATAAAAAAGGAGGTTTTGGCTGTTTCAGCATAAATACAAATATATTGCGAGTTATTCCAGATTACTACCAAAAAGGCAACATAATGGAACTGTATTTATGTTATATCTAAATACAGCAAATACCTTTTATCCTGAGTGTAGATATTTTGCCCGTAATAATATTATTTTCTTTTCAACACCTCGAATTCAAGGTTTTGAAGAACCTGCTGAGTGTTAAATAAAATTTTTACATATATTTGACACCTATTTTCAAAATTACTTTTCCAGAAATTTGAGTTCTGAGTCTATTCTGCACTAACCTACATCCTAAATAAAGAGCTAAGCCGATCTTCAAGTTGCTAGCGCCTGCTCCAGTATAAACTGTGCAACCTTGACTTTCCCTTTCCTTGTTGGAGTTGTGTTTTCACTTTCAAATATCCCCAAATGAATGACATAGTGAGTTAGTGAACACTTTGACATCTCCCACCCATCTCCCAGATGGTAAGAGCAAAGTCACTGGTTTCTGTAAAGCCTTTAGATGTTTATGTATGGGAATGGTTGCCTTGGTGTATGTCTGAACACTTTTTCCTCACCCTTGAGCCCAAGACACATGATTTTTGCCATCACCAGGAGATGGAGCCAGGCTTTGTACTAACCTGGCAGTGCAGGGTCTCGGGATTCGTCTGCAGTTGCCTCGTCCCGAGCTGGCTGGGGCTTGGTTTAACATTGTGCAGTGGTCACCAACCACTGCCTGACCTGTTTCAGCCTGAGCCCTGGGAATACCCTGTGTGGTAAAGTCCCGGCAGCCCCAGGGAACCACTGCCCCACAAACGACGGCCCCTTGGGGTAACAGGGCTGGGGGCAACTTTCAAACTTCAATCTGGAATCAATGAAAAGAAAGCCAAGTGTGTCATGAAAATGGAAATATGACCACAAGCAGACCCCAAGATCAAAGAGAAAGAAAGCATTGACATCAGTGTCACATTTCTCCTAGTAAGAGGAGGAAGGAGCCTCCACCATTGACTTAATACTCCTCTCAGCAGACAGGGCAGGGCACTGTCAGCTCATCACAACCTCCTTTCCCCCCTCTTCTTCTCTAGTCTAGTGTTGACTTTCAGATCCCAAGGGATGTTTCTTAGATGGGAGCACCACACCAGAGAACAGGGTTAGAAATAGGAGTGTCAATGTTTTTTGGAGTAACAATTTTAGTTGTATTGTCAATGAGGCTTTTCTGCATTAAATAGTCCAGCTTCTAAAGCTGTTAAAACATTAACCAGACTAACAATAGATTCTTATTTCTGTGTACTAGGTATATTTTTGGTTTTGCTCTTTAGAAGATCTGAAGTCTAAGAAACTTTTTGCCTACTTTTCCTAAGTACACAGCAGCATTCCTTCTGTACAGCATCACCCAGCAGAAAGACATTCTCCATGGTAAAAGCCACATGGTTTGTGATCGCCTTAGATAACTTTCGTTGAATATTTCCTAGCTGAGTGAATCACGTCCTTATTCCAAGTTCGTCTGCAGCTTATATTACATTCTTTTATGCTTTTTTTTCCTCTGCTACTAAGGAGTAGTGAATCTGGGTCTCAGATTCATTTTTCCCCAGGAAGTTTTTTTGAATAAAACCAACACAACTGCTGTGACTCAAAGAAAAAGCTTATTCATGGTCTTAGCATGACTACTGGACTGTAGTTGCCAAGAATTTAGGTGGCATTTAGTCCTTTTCCAGTTGATTTGTGAATTTTGATGGAGCTTAGGCAAGAGCTAAGTGCCTCGATGCTCAGATGGAGTGCATGTGTATACACTTGTATTTAGGTAGCTATGGCACTCGCATTCTAACTCACCCAGTGACCAACATCATGTACAAAACCTCACTTTTAATACTTAAAACACAGAAATGAACATTAAAGAGCATCTTCATATAAAACATGACAACTGATTTTTACCTGTAAGAAAAAGTTGACATCACAATTTTGCAATATTGTTTGAAAAAAGTGTGATTGCTGTGTTTGTATATGTACATGCATGTGTGCATATACATGTAAAATTTGGTTTCTTAAAATAGCTGCTTTGATACATGCAACTCCTCATGATACGCATGGTAAGTAGCTTAGTGGCAATGAGACTAAAATTGATCCTCGTACAGCACTACAGATGTTCACTGAAGAGCATATAACCTTGCAAAACCAAATCACAGTTTCATGTTGTTGAAATTTTTTGAAAACTAATTTTTTGTGAGAAAAATCAGATTTTATTTGGAAAAGGTTTCTCATGTATCTCTAATAGTACCTGCAGACAGAGAAAGAAAGACTACAGAGTAGCCAACAGTTGGTGTGCTCATTACGTGGACATCAAAAGTCTTTGCTCTGCCCTAGAGCGTACCCACAGATAACTGAATTTAGCTCAGAACTTGGAAGCAACGGGGGCAGCAGAGACAGCTGTGGAATTTTATGTATCCTTGTTCCCAACAAGAGTTTATTACATTAAACTTTTCCCACAGAATAAGAAATAAAACGTCCACCATTTTACTAAGTGTCCTACCAACTCTTTTGGGAGGAGAAAACCACAATGAAATACTTTACTTCTACTAGTTTAAAGACAGAGCTGGGCTACTAAAGATGCATTTACAGTCTATGTGGTGGCAAAGATTGTTTTGTGGCTCTGTATTGGCAATGGGAATAATACAGAAAAGAAGGACAAGGACAAAAGGAAAAGGAATAAAGGAGAGAAAGTGCATCAGGGCAGCTATCAGCCAATGTTCCAGGTGCCGCCTCATTGTTGTGTGACTCCACGTGAATAAGCACGCTGTCAGCTCCTCAGATCAAATCAAATAACCTTTCTGCTTTGCCACTGTGAAAGGTATTCAGCAACATTGTCATGGTAATTGCCCGAGTGCAGCACCATCAATTCCCACCTCATTGGGGACTAATATACTCCCTTATAAATGGTGAACAGGCAAATTCTAAGGTGTATAAAAGCACTTGTTGATAGGAGAGAAAGTAGTGATAGGTCAAGAAGGAACGCTAAGGTTTTCATAGTCTTGCAAATGGTTTTTATATCAAACAAACCTTTAGTTAATATGTTCTCTAATTCAGCGAATAAAACTCCTATGTATTTCAGGACAATAGAAAGAGTTCTCATGATCGTTTTGGTTTTGAATGATGCCTTTTGTCAAGAACTTGCAGTTTCATGAGCCAGTTACTTCTGATAGTTGTTCATTATACCATAGACTTTCAGAACATTGAGTTTAGACAATGAAACCCCATTTATCATCATCACACATACATTAATTTCTTATACGGCCATCTTAATACATTAATCTGACTCCAGCCAGTTTGGAGTTACACACACCCACAAAGGCACGACATGTCCTCAGGCAGAAAGCAGCAGTGAACATAAATGACCAGGAGTAGATTTAAAGCTGAAGCACAGATCACTCAATTCATCCTGTAGTTACCAGATTTTTCTGATGTTATTATCCCATCCTCTTGAGCTGTAATAAAAGCACACTTTGCAGAAGTGTGAGAACATGAAATTTTATTTCTAAACTTCTAGTGCTACCTGAACTGGCAGTTGGATTTTAATTCTCTACAAGACTCAATCACTTTTTAATTATATTCTTTTTCTCCATAATGCGCTCATTTCCTGATACATATTGCATCAGCTTAAGATGCAATTCTGCATACTCTGGGAAAATCAGATATACAATGAAAAATGTTTAGCTTTTTTGTTGTAGTCATGACATTTTATGCTTCTGTGACAGATTTTTTTCTTTGTTGTTATTTCCCATTTTATACACAAGCATAGATAAAATGAGTTAAGTAGTTTAAAACAAAGCCAGAAGACTTACTACTGAAATAGAAATTCTTAAAATCCCTACATGATTTCCCATCAATATACAATTATGGTGATATACAGTCTAAGGTGTCAACAGGAAGCGCAGTGTCGTGGTTTGGGCCAGGCTGGCCAATGACAGATGCTCTCCCCCACCTCTCGCTCCAAGGAGAGGAAGAAGAGAGATAAAAAGAGATTTGTGAGTTTAGAAAAAACTAAACTACTTTAATGAAATATTAATAATAAAATTAAAAAAAGAAAATAATGAAATAGATACAATATATACAAATATACACAAAACCACATCAAGCTCCCAGGAAGATGCCACCGTCAGGCACTGTGAAAGTTCCAGACTGGACTCAGTGACAAATAGGAACTGGAACGCACTGACCGGGATCCAAAGGCAGATAAGCCGACAGGGTCCTCCTCAGACGTCAATCATTGAAGAGCCCACTGGAGACAATCCAAAGAAGAAGAGCCCCTGGAGAAGAGTCCTTCAACAGGAGCCAACCTGCCCCCTTGGCTCCCTCAGCTTTCATACTGAGCATGGCCGACGGGCTGGAACACCCGATTGGTCGGTTTGGGTCACCTGACCTGCCCACAGGTGTGACCCTCCCACAGGGTGCACACCCGGGTCAGCTGACCCTGGTTGCCACGGCAACGAGCATGAGCAGGGGCCTCTCCCACTGAGCAGGGGGTTGGCCCTGGTTTCAGAGCACACAGTCATATTCTAAATCTTTTTATTCAAGATTATTGTTAACTGCATTAATTTCAAGTACACTTAAACATGTGCTAAACGGTAAGCTTAGAAAGCACTGCTGAAAACTGGGAACTTACTGGGTATATAAATTTTCAAAAAAGTTCTGTAAACTAGGAAGAAGAGAGAGGAAATGGTACCTTACACCGTGTGTGTAGTACAGGTATTCGTAGATATCACACTAATACTTCTGTAACTAGCATAAAAAAGGGATATATGGTGAGAAATTATACATATCAAAGGAACCTGAAAGGTACATCATTATGTTGGACTCGATGATCTTAAAGGTCCCTTCCAACCTAGACAATTATATGATTCTATGATTCTGTGTTGATTTATATAAAAATGTATTATCTTAGTTTTTATATTATATATATTTTTATTGTTAACTTAGTTTTTGTATTTATGTCTTAAGCACGTAAGTCTGCACAGGCAATGGAAATAATTAGGAAACCTTAGATGAGATTGATCCCATCCTGAAAGAAATGTATAAGATCGATCAGATGAACTGCCTATAATGTGACCTTGACTACAACTGGCGCCTAATTCTCAGGTGGGTTTCTGTAGAGTAGACATATTTAGCTAGGTAGTCTGAATTCCATGCTTTCAGTAGGATTGAGAAAGACAGAAAAGAACATGCTGGAGGAGCAGAGATCTAAACATCCATTCTATGTTTGGGTCCCTGTGAAAAATAAGTGCCATTTTATATCTCTGTGTCAATACAATGGGACTGTACAAGTCTAACAATATTATTTAAATACTGTTTGGGGAAGAAACATACTGCAAAAGAGCAGGAAATGTGTCAGATGACTCTCTGTATTTGGAAATGAAGCCAGTTTTTTTTCTAAAAGACTGTCATAAACCTTTGTTCTGTGGTAGCGTTTTACTAATTTTTAGGTCATAAATATGAAAAAAAATTGTAAGGACAAGTTATGTACTTATTGGTCTAAAAAATGTATTACCTCTCCCTATAAATATGGCAACTTTAAGGAATAAGGAACACAGATAAGATCTGATCTGAAGGACACAAAAAGAAAATTTTAATGGTAAATTTTACAAGATTAGAATTCGATGTTGAAAAAAAAGAGTTATCAGGAGAATTTTTAAAAAAAAACCCTCAGAACTGCCGTGTTTTTCACTGCATTGATACAGAAGCTGGGGAATGGCCAAAGTCTTTCTCCTTTTCTACTTTCTAATTTTGGAAAACAACTTGTTTGGAATTGAAGTGACAAGTAAGCAATGGAATCTGTCTGGACGAGTAATTATCAACAGTGTGGGTATCCTTCAAGGATGAAGGAAAGTAGCATCGAGAGTACAAGTAAGAATGCATAGTTTTCTATTCCAAAATAAGGATTTCATTTGGTCAAAGAATTGTATAGCTGTTGTAGAGTCTCATTTTTCTTTAAACAAAATTCCACAGTAGGTTTTAAGGAATTTAGATCAGTCATTAAGAGCCAATAAGTAAAACATTATCGTCAGCCAGAATGTCCCAGGACTGCTGACTGATGTTGTCTTTTCTCATCCCTTCAATAATCAAGCTTCCCATTTGCTCCCATTTGGAGGTTTGTGTCAGTCTCTGTGATTTCACACACCATTAGCTGAATTGGTAGATCTTAATGAAACCCACCGAAACACTGTAATGTTCGATGTTTTCCCTATCACGACATTTATGCATTTAGTTTGTAAGTTAGATGAGTATTTAGATTATCACTTTTAGTTTTCTGGAATTTTAATTTGGAATCCTTGTGTTTCCCATTTTCTGAAGCTGTGTTAAATATACATTCAAGATTTTATTCTAAATTAAACTAGAGTATCCTACTAAGAACATCATAAAAATATTTTCAAATTTTGTACAGAATTCTGCCACTACATCTTTGGTATTTTTTTTAATTGGAGGACATATTATTCGTAATTATCCATAATTTGCACAGTGATCCCAGAGTTGGCAATAGGCTTCCTTTCAGAAAACTGGTTCAGTGTCCCATTTTTCTGTAACCTTCCTCCCCAGGGCTCTGGTGTCTGTAATTTATGCCCTAGCTTGGTGCCACATGGCTTTGTGACCTTGACTCAGTTTTACTTGTAGATGTTAACTTGTGAGAAAGTCTGTGAAAGGAAGATATGCAAAACAAGTAAAAGCACGGAGGGAAGTACAATTGCTGAGACAGTATTAGCAACTCAGGGATTCACAAGGAGAAATACTGATGTGAAACTTTACCAAAATCCCAAGGAAAAAGTCAGAGAATCAGGAGACAAGGTCAGAAACACTGACTTTTTCACCTGAATCTGGCTGCCTGGCCTGCAGACACTCCTCAAGGATGGTGAACGTATTAACCCTTAGTTTAGGAGTTTGCTAGTCCCTGTGATTTAACATCTCTGTTGGCCAATAAATACCTTTGTACTCTTCAGTTTTGTATATTCTATTTACAGAGTGTCCTTCAGAATTGCAAAACCTGTCTGAAGAAAGTGATTTGGAAAGATTGCAGTTAATATATAATTACTAGGTATATCTTAAAATATTACAAAAGTCAAAGATATCACATCTCAGAAACAAATGCCTGAGTTACCTTTAGGTAACTAGCTAATTAACTGCTTGCTAGCAGTGTTATCACAATCACGTGGATATAGAAACAGGATGTCTCGCTTCCAAAAACTTCCTCCAAGTCCAAGATGAGGCACACTGGTGTGTTATGTTTATAAACAAAAAGTTTGATATTTTAGTCTCGTTCATGAAGTCTTATTTCCTAATGAATAATAAGGTAATTTTTCAAAATGTGCTATTCTTTGACTGATATCCTACATTTTAGATCTGAATTTCAAATGATGCTGAAAGTAAGGGAGGAAATCTGGAATCAGAGAGAAAGAAAAGCACTGCAGTAACAGTTTTGTTATTTGAATGTATCTATGATTGCAGATTAAGTCCAGATATACATAAGGGTCTAGACCCTACAATTTGGATGTTGAGGAAGAAAACAAAATTTCTCTTTTAAAACTATTTGTAACAATAAAATAAAAATAAAAAACACTGTGCCGTAATGAAGAATCAGACCATGGAAAGCTGAAGTAAAAGCTGGCTTACAATTGTATCGCTTTACTAAACTGTATAAGTAACAAACGCGACCTGAATCACTTTGTACAGCCAATTATAGTTTCTCTACTAGAACTTCTAGACTGCACTTAATTCAAAAAATGAAAAGTCTCTTGCTAAATTAAACCAACCAAAATGGAAATGAGAAGTTTTTTATAATTATATAAATTTCCAAGGACAGTCCATAAAACTCTACATATCATCTATTCTGTCTGAGCACAGCCAATGGATATCTTTCAGCTTCTCCAGGTCAACTGGTTAATTAGAGGCATTAAATCAGTTCATAATTTTATGGTCATAAATGTATCCTTGTAAAAATGTTACCGTCATGTCCATTTCTCACCTCTTTCACCCCTGAGAACTGGTGAAGCCTGCACTTGATAGGAATAGGGCCTCTTTCCTGGGTGAGGTATTGACTATAACAACAACGTAAAGTAATCAAAATATTTTAGGTAAAACTCTAAGTAATTACTATGTATATACAATCAGGCATCACAATCAGAGACGATTACTGCACCGAAGTTTACAAGACAACAGCAGCTATTGGCAGGTTAAAAAAAAGGTAGAAAATCACAGGTATTGTTATATCACCATAACCATCAAAATAGATTTTCTTGTCTGTTCCATTTGAATTATCCAGAAAAGAGAATTTATTTCTTCTGGAATTAAGAAATCTCTTTACTTTATTGGATATACCTGTATAAAAAAATGATTTCCCGTCCTAATCAGAAATTCAAATCCTGTGTTTATGAAGCGCCATGCGATTTCTTCCCAGGAACTGCAGCAAGGAGATAATTTTTTAAACCCAATTATTTTTTAGATGATTTGCAGCAGATGCTTTACACTCTTTCCTATACTGATGAGCCTAGCAGCTTATGTGAAACCATGATAGCTCTGCTGTCTTTCAAGACTCTCTGCAGGTAAGAGTGTAATATTTCCCCTAATTACTAGTGATGTATGATAACTCATACTGTAGATTTTTAGGGTTTTGACACACTGAAACATAAAGTAATGACTACAGTGCACTTAAAGGGCTCTGTGCTCCCTTTTCAATAAGGTCAGGTAGTTTTCTTAATCACTTTTGTCGGCTATGTTAACCTTCAAAAACTACTTCTCTTTAGCAGAGTTAGGACAGTTAAACCTCTAAAGGCTAATTTATTCTCTGATTTTTCTCCTCCTTCTGGGCAATTAGAATTTTGGTTTGTTTTGCTAAGCTAAATCAATTTAAACTGAGCATGAGATTGACCTATTTAATATTACTGGAGTGTTGATGTGACCCCTCAGAATGAAAGGTTTTCCTCTTCCAAGTATTGAGTGGCAGGTAGAAATTAAACTAACCATAAGGCAAAATGAATGACAAATTAGGAAAAAAACAGCATTTGAAGTGTAAACCAAGGAATTGAAACTAGCACACAAACACCTTTAGAAAAGTTCTGATGTTTTATAAGAGCCTTAGGAGTCGCTGGATACCACCTGCGTTGCCCCAGTTACCTTTGCCTGCATATGTGAGGTATCAAGGAGTAAACTTAAGCTTTGTAGTCAGAATCATACTACAGAGCTCCCTTCTCCTGGAGTCACACCAGCTGGTATACTGCTAATAGGAAGCTGGTAGGTGGTTTTGTGACTTCATAGGGACTAATGCAAAATGTGCGCAAAGGAAAAGAGCTGGGCTGGCAAGGGAGAGAAGTTTCAAACGGAAATTCTGGAAATGGAAGAAAACTTGTTGCTGTAGGTGGCCGCAATGAAAGTGGGCACGTGGCGTGGTCCGCTCCTTGTGCTAGCATGAGACCCTGTGAAGCGTCTGACTCCAACAAAAAGTAGTAAAATGACTAAATAATAAAATATGCAAGGAATAGAATAGAATAGAATAGAATAGAATAGAATAGAATAGAATAGAATAGAATAGAATAGTTCAGTTGGAAGGGACCTACAATGACCATTTCGTCCAACTGCCCAACCACTTCAGGGCTGACCAAAATTTACAGCATGTTGTTAAGGGCGTTGTCCAAATGCCTTTTGAACATTAACAGGCTTGGGGCACCGACCACCTGTCTAGGAAGCCTGTTCCAGTGTTTGGCCACCCTCTCAGTAAAGAAATGCTTCCTATGTCAAGTCTGAACCTCTCCTGGTGCAGCTTCGAACCATTGCCATGCGTCCTATCAGTGGATACCAGGGGGAAGAGATCAGCATTCCGAGGAAGCTGTAGAGAGCAATGAGGTCGCCCCTCAGCCTTCTTTTCTCCAAACTAAACAAACCCAAAGTCCTTAGCTGCTCCTCATGGGACATTCCTTCCAGCCCTTTCACCAGCTTTGTTGCCTTCCTCTGGATGCATTCAAGGACCTTCACATCTGCCTTAAATTGTGAGGCCCAGAACTGCACACAGTGCTCAAGGTGAGGCCACACTAACGTTAAATACAGCAGGATAATCACCTCTCTTGACCAGCTGGTTATACTGTGTTTGGTGCTCCCCAGGATGCAGTTTGCCCTGTTGTCTGCCAGGGCACACTGCTGGCTCCTATTGTGCCTGCTTCCAACCAGCAGCCCCAGATCCCTTTCTGCAGGGCTGCCTTACAGCAACTCCTCTCCCTACACTTGCACCTGGTGTTACTCCATCCTAGGTGCAGAATCCAGCATTTGGACTTGTTAAATTTCATCCCATTAATCATTGCCCAATGCTCCAATCTATCTAGATCCCTCTGCAAGGCATCTTGTCCCTCAAGAAAGTCAACAGCACCTCCTAGTTTGGTACCCTCAGCAAACTTGCTAATGGTGCATTCAACTCCTGCATCCAGGTCATTGAGAAATATATTGAAAAGAACTGGCTCTAGAATTAAACCCTGAGGAACACCGCTGGTGACCAGTCACCAGCCACATGTAGCCTGATTCACTACAACCCTTTGAGCCCTGCCCTTCAGCCAGTTCTTCACCCAGCGTAGCGTGAATCTGTTCATCCCACAGATGGACAACTTGTCCAGAAGGATGCTGTGAGGGACAGTATCAAAAGCCTTACTAAAATCCAGAAAAACTACATCTACTCCTTCCCTTCATCCACCAGATGGGTGACCTTATCATAGAAGGATATCAAATTAGTTACCCAGGACTTTCCCTTTGTGAACCCATATATAGGGTTGACCCAAGGGACCATATCCTCCACTGATAAAGAAACTGCTGTAGGGAACAGCATGAGATTTATTATTCAAAGGAATGGATGAAAAGGGGTTTATATGGACTAAAGTCACAGTGAGAGTAGGGCCAATGGCAGAGTACTACTACCTGTCTCAGTGTTAGCGGTAGTAAGAAGGGGCCCAATACAATTTTGTAGATGTTAGGGGAAAACAAAGGTGGATTTAAGGGGGATTACCTCAATACTGCTGTCTGGAGACTCCTCGTTCACCAAAAAACAAGACATCAGCGCCATAACGTTTGTCTATCTTCCCTTTTCCAGGCATCAGTTTGAGAATCATGTTGGATGCAAAAATAAAGCTTTATCATTTTGATCTATTGGAGATGACATCCTGCAGATCAGCCTAATTCCCGCCTGTGGAAATACAGTAAAGAAGCAAATGAAGTAAAGAGATTTTCAAAAACAAAAGAGAATTATGTGAAAAATTAGACTGAAATCAATGTGAAATAAGACTCAGTTCTCCACTCCCAGTTTAAAATCGCTACCAGCAGGCTTCTTGAACTCTTGTGAACTTGCAGAGTTTCCTGGTTTTCAGTGTGATACCTCTGAGATGTTTTAATTCATAACAAAATGGGAAGAAAAACAAGTATTTTGCTATTATGCCAATAGATGTAATACATACAATATTACTGCTATAATACAAGAGCACACTGCTGACCTGTGGTCAGCTTCTTTACCTCCCACACGTATTTCTTGTACTGGGGAGCCCGGAACTGGACACAGTACTCCTGTATGCAGCGCAGGATACCATTATCCACCTTTGCCACAAGGGCACTTTGCTGGCTCATGTTCAATTTGGACCCCCAGGAGCCAGGACTCCCAGGTCCTTTTCTGCCGAGATGATTTTCATCTGAGAAGGCCCCAGCATGTACTGGTGCAGGGGGTTGTTCCTCTCCTTGTTGAACTTCATGAGGTTCCTGTCAGCCCATTTCTCCAGCCTGTTGAGGTCCTTCTGGATGGCAGCACGACCCTGTGGCATACCAGCTATTCCTCCCAGTTTTGTATCATCAGCAAACTTGCTGAGGGTACACTTCTGCCCCATCATCCAGCTCATTAATGAAGATGCTGAAGAGGACTGGACACAGTATTGACCCCTGGGCTACCCGCTAGTTACTGGCCTCCAACTAGACTTCATTCTACTAATTCCGGAGTTGGAAAAAGAATATCTGTCTTCCCATTGTGGTTTTTTTTTTTAAACAAATATAGCACTGAATGATTTATTTTGTAAAGCACCATGCTGATATGAAAATGTGAAATACTGCAAATGCCAAGAGATGGGTCAAATTAGTCAGAGTTAGGTTAAAAAATAACATCATATTAACAATAAGGAAAAGAAAACACAGACTGTTGCAAAAAAATGAAAGTAATTCCAGCAGACAAATAAGAAAAGACTTCAAATAAAAGTAATGAAAACTCTTCTCAGAAAGATAATTCACATGGAAGAATGCACTCCATTTGTACAACAGTATATAGAAAAATAAAAGAAATAATGAATGAAGCAAAAATGTTCATGGATATAGAATTGGACAGTGTATTCTCTGCTTCCCGCATAGCTATATAAAGTGTAGTGTGAGGAACTGTCACTCTCAGGGTAATATGCCAAACCAAATTTTATCACAGGTCAAAGAATGTGTATGACTGTAGAAATAAAGCTGGCAGTGACCTATGAGGAGGAAAGGGCAATGTTACTATTGAATGTGATGAAGATCAAAAGATAGGATGCTCTTCAGCAGATGTTTTCTTCCTTTTAAATTGACAGATGTTTAAAACTGTGGAGGCTCTAAGAAAAATGCCCTTTAAAAACTTTTTGCCAGATTATCTAATTAAAATAAAGGGGGGGGGGGCATATGTGCATATATGTAAATACGACCTGAGATTCACTGGTATCACTGGGCGGATGTTACAGGCACTACACGTGGGAACGTAGCGCTGGAAAGAAACTCCTAGGTAATCAAATCCAGGCTCCCAGTACTGGTGGTTGTTACTTTTAAACTAACCTTTTCATAACCTTTTCAAACCTTGCTAACCTGCAAATTCAGCTTTCTGCCTCTTACGTTTGAAAGCTAATCTTGAGCTGAATTTCTTCGTTGCCTAGAAATCATTTTCCTAATTCCCCAAACTTAAGTATGAGATGTTATTTGCAAATTATTTTTTTTTAACTGTATCTATTTTTAATTTTTTGCCTTATCATTTCATCACATATTTGGGAGAATCATTTTACAATTGCTTATAATGACAGTATCATTTTAATCTTGATATTTAAAATATTTTTTCATAAACAAATTTCTTGTTAAGTAACTAATACTTAACTATCCTAGTCTTTAGATCATCTAATCGGTTTTTTTGTACATTTTTTGATCCTTCATTATATCATTATGAAATGTCACTACAATTTTTTTTTCTCTTCATTGCAACATGGATACTACGTAAAACTAATCCTAAGATTAGTTTGGAGGAGCTTCTCTAGAAACCTCTCTATGAGCTCATAATTGTCACTCCAAAACTCTCTACTGAATTGGCCTGTTAGTTTTTTAGGCATCTTATTTCCTTCCATTTGAATGAATCAATATTTCCTCCAGTTTGATGAATAATTTATTGTCAGTATTAAATATTTTGTTGAAACTTATAGATAGTTAGACCAATTTTGTCATTCAAACTACCGGACCTTTAGGTGTGTTTGCTGTTGGATCACCCATGCATGTTACACTTGCTCTCTACAGCCACCCTGGCATAATGAAACGTGTGTGATAAATTCAGTGTGAGGGTATGTTATATAGCTGAGTAAGGCTGAGTAACTCTGGTTCCTGAAAAAGTGTGAAAGAAACAGATTTCCCAGCAGTTATTTATGATCGGTGATCGAGCAGTTTCATCTTCAACAGCTTGGAGTGTTGCAGTCAGTAGGACCTGGCTGTCACCAAAAAATCCTACGACAGCAAACCTGGGAAGTAATAATCCGTGCTCAATATGCTTGAGTTAGTGACTGAGTGAGGGATCCGATGTAATCTTCATCACAGCAAAAATTCTTCATAACTTCTCAAAGTGATAGAACATCTTACAAAGAGAGGATGATACATTTAATACACACAGACACACACACATATATATATATATAAAACTGGGAGTGTGTTTTGGCAACTACAGACTCCTGTCCTCAAGGCTTTAGAACAACTGTATAAAAAAAGGTTAAAATGGAAACGCATTACAAGTGAGATTTGAGGTTAACTTCTTACCTTACTTGTTAGGTTTACTTTTCAAGTGAAAATTGATGAGCCAGAGCAAAGGTTCTTACCACCTAAAAGCACGTTTATTTGCTTGTCGTGCCAGTAAAATCATTATCATCTGGAGGTAGTGTACCAGCATTACAGATGGATTTTGTTTTCCTACCATTATTTTCAGTATTGTATTTTATGTAATTTTTTTGAAACATGGAATCAGAAGGAACAAAAGCCCTCCAAAAACAAGACTCTTCATATAAATACATAGGGTTTAAAGGAGGCCTTTGCTGGGGGGATGCCTCAGTTTCTTGCTATGGAAAGCAATGGGTGTGC
Organism: Larus michahellis; assembly: GCF_964199755.1. Classification (NCBI taxonomy): domain Eukaryota; kingdom Metazoa; phylum Chordata; class Aves; order Charadriiformes; family Laridae; genus Larus; species Larus michahellis. The sequence continues at coordinate 79,670,726 of NC_133900.1, read as the reverse complement.
CAGTACAGCCAACACCGGGCAGCTCATAAAGGCTCTTACTCAGCACATCAGCAACCCCAGCCTGTGTTTCTTCTCTGACACATGTAGCTCATGTGACTGTAGAAATCCGTAGTAACAGGAGCTTTTTACTTCAGGAAATTTTAACAGTTTGTGGTACGGGCGGAACTACTCTATAGAATCATAGAATCATAGAATTGTTGAGGTTGGAAGGGACCTTTAAGATCATCGAGTCCAACCTTTAGCCTACCCTGACAAGAGCCACTTCTAAACCGTGTCCCTCAGTGCCCCATCTACCCTTTTTTTAAACACCTCCAGAGATGGTGAATCCACCACCTCCCTGGGCAGCCTATTCCAATGTTTAATAACCCTTTCAGTGAAAAAATGTCTCCTAATATCTAATCTAAACCTCCCCTGACGTAATTGAACCCGTTTCCCCTTGTCCTATCACTTGTCACCAGGGAGAAGAGGTCAGCCCCCATCTCTCTACAACTTCCTTTCAGGTAGTTGTAGAGGGTGATAAGGTCTCCCCTCAGCCTCCTCTTTTCCAGGCTATATCTCTAAGTACACTGTGGCAAAACTTAGTGAAGCTACAGTTACTGAACCGTGCCCTCTGGTTCCTCTTAACGGAACTTCTGATTCATTTCAATTCTTGCCTTTAAATGTGTCAACTTGTATTATGTATAACAGGTACGTGCGACGTTCAGAGATGCAAATTTCTGAAATGCAATAAAATCAATGTTTTGTTCCATTTGTGTTGCTGGTGAACAAATACTTGACAGGAATAATTTGTGTTACCGTAAGCTTGGACTATCGAAATTAACTGAATTAGCATTGTATTTGAACCTTGATTTTTTTGAACTAAGCTAGGTGATCTTTAAGGTCTCTTCCAACCCGAACCATTCTATGATTCTATAATTTATGAAGATACAGTTTCAGCACCCATCCCTCATAATGTGTTTCCATTTATTTCAGGTTTTGTGTTTGGTTCTGCTACCTCACATATTTGCAGCCTCAAAAAATATTGTTTAGGGGTTTTGCAAGACATTACTGAAATTGGTAGAGATCCTTCTGTGCAGTCTCAAGAAATTATGCATCCAGTCGTCAAACTGACAACTTTCAGGAGGCTGTATCAGATGCATTACAACAATGAATGTTGCTTCAGAGTGAGTAAGCTCACTGGAATTTATCAATGTAACATGAAAAAGGAGGTCCCTATAAAATAAGTTCCAATTCTGATCTAACACAAAATTTTATGACTTTTTCCGCAGTGGGCATATGCCCTAAATGATGACCCATAGTTGAGAAATGAACTTGTCTTTTCTTCCAGATAAATGTACACTGATTGTAGTAGGAAAAATTACGTTTTAAGACTATCAGAATGAAATAGCCACGCATGTTAGCTGAATATTAATAACCTTTACATCTAACCTATGACTAATGGTCTAACTTTTCTGTGATTCTAAGTAACGTGCATGCAAAGACAATGCCAGACTTTGCAGTGACCTTTACAAAGATTTTTTTTTTTTTCTAAATTTACTTCTTAGTTCCAAGAAGCACTATCCATTTAGGTACAAAATTTTTGCATGGAACTGGCATGAACTCTTGGTCTTGGCCATATTAGATCCTTTTTTCTCCAAAAAATATTGTTCTGTATTTTTTAGAAAAAAAAGTTAAGGTTTTCATTTTTTGTAAAACAATGTTCAATCAAAGAAATTAACAGAATTTATTTGGGACTACGTATATAGAGTGGGGTAATTCAGTGCCCTAATTATTGTCAATACGTAATCTGCCTAAATATCTGTTCTGTTTGGAGCTCAGTGCACACCTCATGCCACACAAATAGTAACGACAGCAGATACAGGTCCTGACTAGAAGAGCTGGGTGTCAAGCACGAGAGGAATTTCTTTATTAAACTCTCTTATTTGTATGATTGTTTCCATGAGTGTGCCATAATATTTATCAGGATGGCTTGTCATACAAACATTGAGGAGGGAAAAATCTATTAATAGCCATGCACAACGTTTAGATTTTTCTTTAACCAATTTTAATGGTATGAACACATTTTGCCAGCCTTGACCGTGTGTCATTTTTTGTTTGAACATCACTTTCAAGCTTATTTTCAATACCTGACAATTAAGCTGGTATTTTTTGGTAAACATTGACACTATGCTAATTATGGACTTGTGTCATGAACATTTTTAATGCTTGCCATAAGTTTAGCATGATGTAGTATGTTAAATCCTGCAGTCTTGTGAGAATTTCGTAGAGTTAAAACATTTGCAGCAAAATGAAGGTAGTGTGTATATTATTTACATGCAAATCCCATGGAGAGAGCTCATTTACACAGGCACACACAGAAGAGAGAGATGTAAAGGTCTAGAGGTGAAAAGGAATAGCAACTGAATATCCATGTAATATCTGCAATGATTGGACAAAATATTATCCTTTTATCATCTGCATAAATGGAAATGTGAAAATACTCAACGAAAAGAAGTATTCAGGCATGACTTCACTAGTTGATTTCAAATTGTCCTGAGATAGCATCAAAATTTAGATGAAAATTTCTGGCTTGCAAGTTTAAGGGAGAGGCTTAGTTAATAGTTTACCAGGGAGCAAAGAAAGAATCTTCAGCTGGTGGTGAGTTTCAATAAAAGAAATGTATAATAAAAGAAATGGTATTCACAGGAATTTTGTGCCAGAACAGTATTTCGTGTCTCATGAGGAGCGTGCACAGACAACGCCTGTGGGTACCACCCCTGCCCAGGGTGGTTCCACAGTCCAGGGCTGCATAGCCCAGGTAAGTGGCAGAGAAATGCTGAGGCAAATAAGTTTAAAAGATTCTGTGTCCAAAAAATGAACACGTAAGATTCACAGAAAGAAAGTGAATGTGTCATTGGTACATTTTAGGCCTTTTGCAAACAGTCTATATTTAAAATAATTTCAGTATAAGGTTAAGACTGTTTACTTTACAATGAATAGAGTATTGTTAACGCTTTGTAGATACACAATTGAAATTAGTTTGCAGGATTTACTTAGGTTTTAGATCTCATTGACAGTAAGCTCTGGGCACGCTTCACACTCAGGCTGGCTATTTCCAACCCCTCCAACCATCTCTCAAAAAAAATAACACTGAAGGAACAGAATTTATTGAAGTACCATTATCAAATCACGAGCTTGACAGATGTTTAATGAGCAAATAGGAACTAGAAAAATAATTTATGATACAGGCACCAAAATAATCAGGTTTCCAAGTGAAACGCTAGCAGAGTTTTGTAAAATGTACCGAGTGTCTAATTAGGCCCTGGTTTCTAACACCACCTCTTTCACACTGACCATCTTCACAGGTATAACAAACATATGGGTTTTGTTACCTTGGACAAACTATTTCTAAGGTTTTCATGATAACTTCCACACTAGAAAACAACTATCAAACTGAACCTCATATTTAGGCAATTTTAATTTCATTTTGAACAAAAAGTAATTCAGCATGACTGTTCCTCAGACTTTAAACACTTAAAACATTAAATATTTTCAGAATTATTCTGTAAATCATGGTTATTTCAATCTGGTATGTATCATAATATCTCAAGTATCACCAGGGCAGGTTTAGATTGGATATTAGTAAAAATTTTTACACTGAAAGGGTTATTAAACATTGGAACAGGCTGCCCAGGGAAGTGGTTGAGTCACCATCCCTGGAGGTATTTAAAAGACGTGTAGATGTGATGCTTAGAGATATGGTTTTTGTCAGAGTTAAGTTGATGGTTGGACTAGATGATCCGAAAGGTCCCTTCCAACCTAGGCAATTCTATGATTCTATGATCTTTGTTCTGTAGGAACTGTGTTCCTCTATCAGCATGTACAACATCAGCATCAGTCACCAACATCTTTGGAGATTAATGCGTGCGCTAACAAAGCATTGCTCTGGACACACCGTAACTTATCTTCAAACACACATTTCTCAGGTCTGGCAGACAGAAGACTTTTGATGCTTGTACCAACTCTGTTTGGGTTGTTTTAGTAAAGGTGGCCGCTGAGCAGTTTTTCTGTCCCTAGTGCTGATTCTCAAATCCTTTTAGGTGTTTCTCCTGGAATCAAGTTTTCACGTTTTATTTCTGTATTGCAATAGCTCAGACATCATAGGAAAACCGAGGACGTTCACTGACTTCGCTTTTACAATTTGAATTAATCTGTCAGTAGAATTCATTGTAATTATTAACGTTATATTGGATTTCTACTGGATTATACAATTATTTCAACAATTTGAAACTCTAAGGCTAACTCATTTAGTATTTAGCAGGATATGTAAACACCTTATCTTTTTTCAATTAGAAAATACAGGTGTTTCGGAAAGGAACACTGGTGAAAAGACCAAGGGCAGTTTCATGGTTAAACGTCAACCATTTTGTTTTTAATTCACTTTCAAATGAATATGGTTGAAAAATGTACCAGTTTGCCTTGTAATTTTAAATTTCTGACGGAACTGCATATTCCTGAAACAAATGTAATATAATGTTGATTCTAATTATTTGCTTACTTTATTTAGTCACAAACAGAATACAAGTCCCAAGTACTTACCATAGTATATAGTATTTTTTTAGGAATCTGACAATTCTAATCTAAGAGAGTTTTATAATTTTCTTTTATTTTTGCCAAAGGCTGAGTTTGATGAAAGGAAATCTAAGCACCATATCTTATTTGCAATATATGCCACTTACAAGGCCTGTCGGTGTAGATCTTTCTAGTTTTAACACTACATGACTGAGAAAAAGATCTGTAGAGGTGGCTGTTATTATTAGTATTCTAGAAAATAATTGCTTAATTTCAGGGCACAATATGTAAGATAATTGTGTTTGGGTTTTGCGGTTTGTGCAGTAAAAATCTGATGAACTAAGTAAAAAGAGATAAAAATCAGGGCTGTTCTGGTGAATTACTTCAATTTGGGATTTATTATGACTAGGCAAAAGACCTGTGTGACTTCATCTGCCCCAAAAGGGTAATAAGAACTACTAATAGGCTCTCACAATTTTTTTCTTTCTGCTATCGTGCTATGTATATTATATTAAAAATAAAGAAAAGCAATTATATAAGAGCAATCAAGAAGAGATTATTTTCTTCTCGGTTGAAAACCAGATTTAAAATAAATGATTTAAAGGTAGATTACATAATTTAGATTTTGCATTCTTTGTTTCCAATTAAAAGTGTATGCGGAAAGAGGCCAGCTCAGGCAAAAACATTGTTTTAAAAATATACAACAGTCATCTTTGAGGAAAGAATGTTGACACTGTCATTTAACATCTATTCAAAGGAATTATTTTCTTCTTTGTAAAAATACATTACCCAATTACAGAAAAAACAAGGATTAATGTATATTTTACAGTCTACCGATGGTTTTAATGTACACACGTATGTATAATTTCTTTGTATGCACAGCTGGGACATTAAATTTTACTTAGATTAAATTAGAAAAATGTTCTTGGTGGCTCTAGCACAAGAGCAGGTTACTGACATTTCAAAATACTTGAAGACCTGGAGACAGCACTTGAAAATTTTACCTGAGAGCCTGCCAAACTTTCCCTTAGTTTGAAATGCTGAACCTACACTTAAAACTAAGAGGTGATATCTATGTATATATATTATTTTTTAAAATAAATATATATATCTATGTACACCATACATACTTTTTATTTTTTAGGTCCAGCCTCTGCTGCAGTATAGCTAAAGGATGTAAAAGGTAAAACTATTCCTTGCTATTCCCTCAAGCACCATCCCACAAATAGAGAGAGATTTTCCTGGCAGATTTCTTGTGAGTAATCCTACGCTAGGAATGGAAGAGGAGCGGATGAATTAATTCTTCTCTGCTGCTGATGCTTGTTACTTTTATGATGGAAATTGATAATGTGAAGGTCACACACATTTTGCCCCTCTGAAAAGCGCCCAATAGAGTTTTCTGGAGATTGCAATTCTAGTGAGACAAAAAACATGACTACTAGGATAAGAAAACTTGACAAGAATACCCCAAATCCCCATAACTCTAGAAGTCTAGAAGGGTAATCTTCTCCGCTAGACTGAGGCCTAAAAGGGTTCCTTGGAACTAAGCCATCACCTTTATTTATGAAAACCAGGCAAAGCAGTCATTTTTGAGAAAGAGCGATAGTACTTCACCTCTGATTATCAGAGAAAACAAGTATTACTGAATGGATGCCATCCTGAAGTACTTTTTATTCTATTTTTCACAGCGTAACGTTAAAATTTAAATTTTAATAAATAATAAACATGTATCTGCAAGTTTCGGCTTCTACTCCAGCGTCTACTGATTTTACTTCTGATTATTCTTTATTGCCTTGACTCTCCATTAATAAAAGTATACCTTTGGAAAAGCTGTCTCAGGACTGTTTTATAATGATAAATGTTCTAGGCACTGCTTGCTTTTGTTCATCCTTTGCTGCCAGGCACCTGAGTACTGAAAATAGAAAGTCACCTCTAAAGATGTGCCAAGTGACCGTAGCTAATTTGAGAACCCTGTGTCATTTTCAGGCCTGTGAACACCACAATATTTCAGCTCCCGTGGATCTGTTAAAAAGGACTCGGCCCCGATAATGACACAAAGCTTAATTCGGAATCCTCATAATTAGACAGCATCAGGATTAATATATGTATAGTACATGTTTTTATTAACAAATCTTATGGAAATGTCAGAAATCAGTGTAATCTCTCAAAAGCAGTTTTTATTCTTCTGAGGTAGAAAGGCTCTTATAAAATGGCTGCTTATGGAATTTTAAGTCGTACACTCCACAGACTTGGGGTACCTACTTATTTCAGTATTTCAGAACTGAGCTATCAATTATGTGTGCTTTACTTTGTATGAAATGTTGTGCAAAATGCATATTTGCATAATATTTGAATAACAAAACAAGATAAAATTGATATTTAGAAGAAGTGCTGAAATTTTTAAAATTAAAATTAGATTATGATACCTCAGGAAACAAGAAACCAAGTTCTTCGATAATTGTTTTGTTCCCTTTAGGCTTGGGTTATAATTTTAGCTCTGCTTTTTACCAATTTACCCCTTATCTTGAGGAGATTAAAACACAGTTGGCAGAAATAATTTAGATCTTATCTAAGAAGAGGAGTACTTTTTCACAGCAGTCGTTTCTCAGACTCACTGGGATTCTGTGGTCCTTCCATGTTCCCGTTTTAAGGAACTATTTTCACTGCTAGTGCATTTGCAGGAAAATATGCTTTTGAGCCACAGAAAATAGGAGGAGTTTATGTCTTTCCTATCGTTCATATTTGCTGTGTAGATTTAAAGTCTCATTTAAAAATATATGCTTGTTTTAAGCAAAAGTTATTTATACATTATGCAACGGCTTAAAACATGGATTTATCATTATAGAGTTCCTGTATTTGAAAGTCTGCTAAAGGTGAAAAATATGACAGTACTTTTGAATTCATTAAAATATATTATCTTTTCTTAAAAAACAATTAGAATACTATCTTTCAATCACTGGCACATTGATTTCGCTACATTTAGCTTACTAAATGCTCCAACTTCTGCTGCGTGTGCCATTTACCAAATGTTGCATTTACAAACCCATTAATAAGAGGATTTGGGGATTATGACAAAATGACAGAAAAATTCTAAAGACTGAGGATTTGGCTGATGCTGATTCAGACTGGTGGCAACAAACCCAACTGGGGTCTCCCACACATATCACCAAGCCCCTTAGGTCCTCTCAGGACTGATGCTCTTATGCCACCTCCACAGAGCAGAGTAATCTCTTCAACCTGCAGACAGATATTTGGCTGGCTAGGACACAAGGGCTAAAGGAGGACCACAAATTGCCTGTGCCATCACTGCTCTTTCTGAGGTCCTAGTAGCAAATGACACCAAGGGATCTCTCTGCCTGCATCCTTCGAGTGCAGAAATTGCAACTGTACTTGGGCCAGACTACATGCACTCCAGTTTCTTCAACTCTTTAGCTAAAGGCATACTCTTACTCTGAGTGCTTAAGAATTTAAAATGCCTAGCTGCAGCTCTGTAAATTTCTCTTTTGATTTGGTATTTTTGTATGACTTTTTTTTTTTTTTTTTTAAATCAAAGCCTGGACCCCAAGGGAAGAGCAACTATTTCGCCATCTGCAAAAACGGGAGTTACTCATCATTGACAAAAGCCCCACGGGTGTAACGGAAAGCATGCAACCTCTTACACCCCTGCATGAGGTCATCTGATAGTTCATTACTGACTGAGCGAATGAATCTTATGTACAGTTGATGCCAAAAAAATATGCTTTAGATTCTCATTTTTCCACTGTTTCTCACATAAATGCCTTACCTTCAGCAGGGTGCACACTTTGCCACACCAACAATAGGCTCCAGAAAGCCTGTACTGGTCCCTAAACGGATTAGTCTGCTTTTATGGGCTTTCATTTCACCTAGAGTCCATCATTTCCACTCTTGAGTTAAAAAACAAAACCAACCAAACCAAACACAGAAGAAATACTTTGTTTGCCCAGAAAAAAGAAGAGTGGAAGTTGATTTGGGTTTTTTTGTTGTTGCTGTTTTCTTTTTTTCAAGTAGTACATGCCAGAAAGAGGAACACTTCAGTGCTATGAGATGAAAGATTTACAGTATATTCAGGATGAGATATTAGCGACATTCTTTTATTTCTTCGGTGGAACTTGATTTGGGGCACTAGTTTTGTATTTGTTTTATAAAAGACCTTACTTCATGATTAATTGTGTCTTGGCATAATAAAAGTTTGTTCTGTCCATATTCATCTCCTTTGTAAATTAGTGTCTGGAATAAATATATATTTGTTCCATGTTGTAATAAATAACTGATGGTATACATGGTGAATTGGAATCCCTAGTTATGAGTGTAAGAAGCCTTCAGATATGCTTTGCATTACTTATTTATCTAGGATGTGTTTAGAGAAACATTGCGTGTCTCTGTGGTGTTTTACTTGATTTTGCCTTTTAAAATAAGGGGTTAGATGCTGGAGTCACTATTCAGGCAATCTTCCATTAATATTTTGGGGGGGCCTTTGTTTGCAGAAGGATTACTAGATTACTGACATGAAGAAGTGTAGTTCTTTCTGAAAGTCATCACAGTGGACATTAACCAGCAGGACGACTGAGCTCATATCTATTTGTAGTAACGGCTTAAAGCGCTGTACGTACTTCTCTATTCAAGCAAGGATTTCTTTAGTTTCTCTTCTTCATTCATGCTTATCTAACTTGTAAAAGAACTAGTTCTTTTAAGGCTCTTTAAGAAAACAAACTGTTCCACGGAGTGAAAGAGCTGAATTGACCTAGGCCAAATGAGTGACCTTGCAGCACATTCTTGGAAAAAGAAGCACTTTAGAGTAGAGTAAAATGAAGAAACCCATATGCTCTGCACGGAATTCAGCAGACTAAGTGCTAGCATGAGCTCAGCTTCGCCTGAAGTGGATGAAGTAGATCGTGGTTCTATCCTTTCTTTAAACCTCTACAACAATGGAGACTGTGAGAAAGTGCCTCTTGTAACATCAAGGCTCAGTGGCTCCCTCTGACTCATAAAGTCTGTTTTGTAAAGCCTGTTACTCTTCAAAAAGAACAGGCTCCTACTAATTCATGAACTGTATCAACAAACCCACCATTTTCTTGGGAAATAGACCGAGTTCAAATTTTTCTTTCCAGGCTAGATCTTGAGATCATCGCTGTACTCATGAGTAACCCTTCCCCCACCTACGCTGCAACTTGAAACCCACTCAAAAGCCACCCCCGAGGCATATATTATTTTTCAGTCACGGTATTACGTGATAGTGATGTTCCCTTGTGCTGTGGGAACCGGGGCTCTTCTTGGAGTTTTGTTACGTGTTCTCTACCTCCCTGTCCACCTAACCAGGGCGGGTAGAAGGGAGTAAGGCAAAAGAGGGCCTCTGGCCCTGGAAAGTGCCACCAGGCAGCTGCCTGTGCTTGAGGCACGCGAGCCCGGGGACATTCTCAAACATACAACGTACTTGGGAGGTCGCTGCCCGCAGGGTCAGTCTGGCAGGCTCAGTACTCCCTAGGGACGGTGCAGACTGCTGACAGGTTATAAAAGTAGGCACTGCAGCAGAGAAATGGCATTTACAGACTTGAGTCCAAGTTCAAAGAGAACCTTAAATACCATCATGGACTTAGCCGCTTGTGCGTGCCTCGGGAGAGACCCAGAGAGGGAATTGTGTCACAGGCAGGCAAATGCTTTTCTTTAACTCTTTGCTTTAGAAAAGGAAATTCAGGCTGCCTTTCTGAAGGAAAGCTAACTTTTCCCTTGTGCTTGCTTAGCCCTATCAATCTGAATTATTGGAGGGCTGACACAGTTTGACGTTTTTAGCTGAACAGGTCAACTAGGAGTAAAGGTAGTAAGAAATACAGGCAGAGAGGTGCTGAGTGCCATGGTAGGGTTTTTTATGTTAACAGAGCATCACTAAACCTACAATTTGTCATTTAGGTCACTATAATCACATAAAGCATGTTTCCAGACTCATCTGTGATAACAGTGTTGGAGTGCTGAAGGCATTCCCAAAAAAACCACACCAAATGGGATACTAAGAACAGTGAGGACTATAGTTGAGGTATATATTTTCATGAGCCAGAGTCTCACTGTGTATGCCTTTGGTTGCTAAGCATTTCTTGTTTATTTTCCTGCTTTTGAAAGTGAATAAGTTAACAAGCATGCTGCTGATTAATTCCTGCCTCTTACTTTGCCTTGTGAGAAAAATAGCAGCCCTGAGGAAGACACCCTCCTTCCCTGCTATGCCGTCTCACGGTTTGAAAAAGGAACGACCTGTAGGATTTGAAAGAGCGCCCATCCTTTTGTTGTCACAATGGTATGTGCAAGGTAAATAATGATTAGCCATTGTTTTCTGAAGAAAAAGTTCAGTCTCCAGGCCCTGTCCTGAACAGTGTTGATTTTAGGAGTTAGGGTTTATGAATCTTAATTCTGTGACAGAGAGCTCTAATGAGACGTTGCTTGGATCAAATGGAGTTAAAATAGACCATTCTGGCAGACCACAAAATATGTTCTTCAGCTTAAAATACCACATTAAGCTTCAAATGGGCAAACGGGAGATGTTAAGAAGTTATTTCAGCATCAGCTCCATCCATTTATTGTGACTCTTTTCTGTATGTGCAGTAGCTGTCCCTTCTCTCTTACCACCAAATAAATAGCCAACATCACCTCAAAATGAACCTTATTCAAGCGTGTTTGCAGAACTGATAGTCCTTTTCAGTGGACTAAACTTTTCCCTAATTTTCAACCACACTAAGGGTTAGTGAGTGATTTTTTCACTTACTGATGGATATATGAGGCCTTTATACATAAAAATGCGTATGAGTAATGCATATCCAGGACACTTGCAAAATCAATAGCATTTATCTGACTCTGATTCCTGTGTTCTTTGCAGACATTTAGAATTCAGTCTACAAATGCCAGGTTTCAATTAATTAGAAACAGTTTATCTTAATTAGTATGAGTTACCACCCTAACAAGAAATAAATTATCTCAGCACAGAAGGTGAGTTTTGTGAAATGCTAATGGCCATCTAAAGCTTTTTTGGAAAACAAGGGGCAACTGGGAATTTGGGTGTCGGAGAGACAATTTTTCCTACTTCTTTATTCTAACCATTCCTGGCACTGTGGAAAAAAGAAAAACTAGATCATATCCCTAGATTATTTTGAACCCTATAAAAAGGAGGATCATTTTCATTCCCATCAATATTCATTAAATATTTAATAAAATAAATTTTAAGGTCAAAACTTTCTTTGCTTAAGCTATTTTCAGCAGAGTATGAATACTACCTGTAAGTAATCTGTCTAGTAACCCAAAAGCTTCTGTCCTTCCCTCTTTGTCTACTCCAATATCCACAAAGAAAAGAGAGCCCAACTGATAAGACTAAAACAAATTTTCTGCCTTTCAGGCTGTAGATGAGATAAATTTCTCTTTGTTCTGCTCTTCTCTCTCAACTTCCTCTCCCAAAACAGTGTTTGAAGAGATTTCTGTAAGATTAAGAAGAGGGGAGAAGTCACGTTTAGTGTCAGCCAAAGCCATCCAAACTGTACCTTTTCATTTGTATGAGCAGACAGATTAATCAGCTTCAGTTTATTAAAGCCTGTGAATAAAATCCTTAGTATTCATCATGTTTCTCCCTTTTTCATCTCTTAGAATAGTTCACAAAAATCCTGATCCTGTCTTGCCAATTCCAGGGATGAAATTTGTAGCCAGAAGTAGTGTATCCTGCAGTTGAGGGTCATATACAGCCTTCCACTTAGTAGCTTTCACTCTACTGAGGGCCCAGCTGACCTTCTTGTAAAATGCTCTTCATAGAAATCAGGAAAAACATGGAGATAGAAAACCTGACTCTGCTGAAGCAAGACTGCCACTAATCCCACTGAAAGACTTATGCCCATGAAGGAATGGAAGTTTTGGGAGACATTCAGGCATCAAAACAGAGAAATCTAGTGCCATTTTAGAGCTGTCTGATACCTCCATGTTGCCTGATTTGATACAGGATCTCCATGAAATCCACGCCTTACTTGAGAAATACCTGGGTACGTTATGGCATCACATATGTCCTGGATCCTGATGTTTAGGTGGGCACTAGGTGCCGTAAATTACATCTGAGTGACAGGAAAAATCTCACAGGGAGATCTCACAGCTTGAGGTTCATAACATGATATCAGCACTAGAAGTTCAAGTGGATTGAAACAAAGAGTTCCTTCATATAGTTGTCATGGGGCACTAATGTCCATCTGGCTGGAACTGGGCATTTGTCATCCACTTTCTGCGAGGTATTCTGTCTAGACTGAATGAACGATTCCATGTCTTCTCTGAGAAACAATTTTGGGCACTAATGCACATTTGTGTCTGCTTACATCCTTATTCCTCATCTTCCTTTTACTTTCTCTTCCTCGCTTTTCTTTTTTTTTTTTTAAATCTTTACCTTCCTTACCTTCTGTTAAAAATAACTTGCTAGAGTAGCTAACACCTAACTTTTGCAACACCTCTGAGAGATTAGGAGTGAAAAGGTAGCTAAAAACAATGATTTAGGAAGTCTGATGTTGGTACAAATGTGTCGGGCCTCCAAGCAGTTGATATGCTTTGACAAGGCTTTGACTCTGTCTCTCTTCAGCAGCAAAGCCTTACCATAAGTCGGTAAAAAAAGCTACATTTTATGTCATTCTAATTCTTTCTTTTGCTTTCTGTATGTAATTTTATCATGTTTTGTCTTCAAGGAAATAAGATTAACCTCAAACAACAGTAAAGACAATTGCTTCAAACACACTTCGAATAACTTTTCCTCTTCTCCAAGTAAAAGGCAATTAATACCTTATTAATACCATCTAAAAGCCTGTCAAGCAAGTTGTTTTCCCTTTGAAAAAATTCCTCAGCTTAAGAAAAAAGCAATAAAGGAAGCAAATATGTGCTTACTGATTTTTAAAGTACATTTTTACATGTCATATATACATATGCAACTTTCAAAACAGGCACAACTTATTAAATGTCAGTTGCTTGCGCTGGAATGAAGCACAGTAAGCCCATGTATTTAAAATTTGCAAAATTCCTTAAAATTTATGGTCACAGTCACATGTCGCCTCATTCCCATTTACTTTACCTAAATAGACACGATGCTTCCAATAGCAGTATGTTAATTAGTTACCTCTACTACTATATTAATTGGTCTACAAAGCTATTATAGCTAATTTTGTTTCTGGGATTGTGAATAGAGTGTGCTTGCATTCATACAAAAGAGTCTTGCATGGCCTCTACTCTACAGTGTATAACCAACCAATCGCTGTTCTTGCAATAAATCATTTCAACAACTGACATTTGTTATAATTAACACAATTTGTCATCTCTCTTTTAGAAAGCAGGTCTGGAGTCATCACAGTGTCATGGGCTCTAAATTCCCTTGCAAAAGCCAGAAAAGGGACGTGTTTCATTGTTTTGCAGCACTTACACTTTTATAAATGGAATGGAAAATATAGTTTGAAGTGCTTATATAAAGCTGGGAAAATGAAAACATTAACTTTACAAGAGATAAAATGGTAATTAATTCTAATTTTCCAGCACTGGATGTAATAACTTCTGTCAATCTAAACTGAAACTGAAAGAAAATATGTATTAGTTATAAATCCTTTCATCCTGATATCTTCAAATATTTTGGATACCATTAGTAAGTTTAAACTAACAGTTTTTAAGTATTTCATCCAGAAAAATTACTTATTCTGCTGTAAAACCAGAAATAGAATCAAACTAAACAAAGAGATAAGATGAAAGCTTCTACACTTAGAATAAGCATTTTAAATGTCAAGTCTGTCGCTTACACTTAAATACGGCATGTATGTTTTTTGAGTCCCTACGGAAAAGTGAAAAACAAGAAAGAAAGTATGGCACTTCAGGTGTTCATACAATATACGCATCTTATGATATGTGATTTATAAAATAGTACGACAGATAAAAAAATGTTGGGAAACAGCAAGAAATAATCTGTATTTGAAAAAATAAATAACTATTCAAAGAAGCTGCAGAGAATCCTAGAAAGAGAGAGAATCATTTCAGCTATATTTGGGCAAATGCTGATTTTTTTTTTCTTTTGAGAAACACACACAAAAAAATAACAAATATATCAGAAAACTACTCAGGACAAACTATCTCTGGATGGGAAAACTAGCAGGGAAGTCCCACAAATTCCTTTCCACTTTTCCCCGAGCCACTGAAGTAACTAAAGGATCACGTTAGTGCTAAGAATAGTTTATTTCCTTCTTTGGGAACTGAAGTTCCCCTTTTAAACCTTTTATCTCATCCAGATAGAGAAAAGAAATATTGAAATTGTCATAAAATAAATCCCTACTCACATCTAGCCCCTCGTACACACTCCTCAAGAGGTCTAAAAGGGGCCTTCAGCACAGACGACAATCATCAGGCTCATGTAGCTTGAATATGTGGAAAAAATATCAACTTCATCCAACACAGGATCTTGTTTAGAGGACTGCTCTACAGCATTGTACTCGCCAGGTGCTCGCCAGGCCACTTGGTATCATTTATGAGCAGTCCTGGACAACCGGGGAGGTCCCAGCTGACTGGAGGTTAGCAAATGTGACACCCATCCACAAGAAGGGCCGGAAGGAGGATCCGGGGAACTACAGGCCAGTCAGTCTGACCTCGGTGCCTGGGAAGGTCATGGAACAGATCCTCCTCAGTGCCATTACACGGCACATGCAGGAGAACAGGGTGATCAGGCCCAGTCAGCATGGGTTTGTGAAGGGCAGGTCATGCCTATCAAACCTAATATCCTTCTATGATAAGGTGACCCACTTAGTGGATGAGGGAAAAGCTGTGGATGTTATCTACTTGGATTTTTGCAAAGCTTTTGACACTGTTTCCCACAGCATTCTCCTGGAGAAACTGGCTGCTCATGGCCTGGACAGGTGTACTCTGCGCTGGGTAAAAAACTGGCTGGATGGCCGTGCCCAGAGAGTGGTGGTAAATGGAGTTAAATCCAGTTGGTGTCCAGTCACAAGTGGTGTCCCCCAGGGTTCGGTGCTGGGGCCGGTTCTCTTTAATATCTTTATCAATGATCTGGATGAAGGGATCAAATGCACCCTCAGTAAGTTCGCAGATGACACTAAACTGGGCGGGTGTGTTGATCTGCTTGAGGGTAGCTTGGCTCTGCAGAGGGATCTGGACAGGCTGGACCGATGGGCTGAGACCAATGGTATGAGGTTCAACAAGGCCAAGTGCCGGGTCCTGCACTTGGGACACAACAACCCCATGCAGCGCTACAGGATTGGGGCAGAATGGCTTGAAAGCAGCTCGACAGAAAAGGACTTGGGAGTGTTGGTTGGCAGCCGGCTGAATATGAGCCAGCAGTGTGCCCAGGTGGCCAAGAAGGCCAACAGCATCCTGGCCTGTATCAGGAATAGTGTGGTGAGCCGGACTAGGGAAGTGATCATCCCCCTGTACTCGGCACTGGTGAGGCCCCACCTCGAGTACTGCGTTCAGTTTTGGGCCCCTCGCTACAGGAGGGACATTGAGGTGTTGGAGCGTGTCCAGAGAAGGGCTACAAAGCTGGTGAGGGGCCTGGAGGACAAACCTTATGAAGAACGACTGAGGGAGCTGGGGTTGTTTAGCCTGGAGAAGAGGAGGCTGAGGGGAGACCTTATCACCCTCTACAACTACCTGAAAGGAGGTTGTAGAGAGATGGGGGCTGACCTCTTCTCCCTGGTGACAAGTGATAGGACGAGGGGAAACGGGTTCAAGTTACGTCAGGGGAGGTTTAGATTAGATATTAGGAGACATTTTTTCACTGAAAGGGTTATTAAACATTGGAATAGGCTGCCCAGGGAGGTGGTGGATTCACCATCTCTGGAGGTGTTTAAAAAAAGGGTAGATGGGGCACTGAGGGACATGGTTTAGAAGTGGCTCTTGTCAGGGTAGGCTAAAGGTTGGACTCGATGATCTTAAAGGTCCCTTCCAACCTCAACAATTCTATGATTCTATGATTCTATTTTTACCAGAAAAAAAAAGAAAAAAAGAAAAGATGTTCCAACTATTGTGATTGTTGTGTGTTTTGGGATATTTCTTTCAAAGTCCTTGCTCCTATAGACTCGACATTAGGTATAAATCTCAGCCTTCATTAAAAAGACTAAGTTTTTACTTTTTCTGTTAAAAATAAAAGTTTGAAAATCAGTCTCATGAAAAAGGGCAAAAAAACCTTCAAAATCAACAGGCAAAAAATGATAATAATGTATTTTAAAATAGTTTCGGTGTACTGTAAATGAAACTAATGATTTATGAAGAACTAATTCACTATTTTCAGGGGTTTGTGGTTCTCAATATGGTTACCACACTCAGATAGTAGGACTATTGTCATTTGTTGCAGAAGAGGAAATAGCAAGACAGGAGAAATAATAGCATAGCACAAGATTCAACCAAATACATGTACACAGGTGACAGTGTGCATATATAGGGCAACGTCTCTCCCTCCGGTTTCTCAGAGGGTTCCTTAAAACTAATAGGAGGAAAATGTCATCCAATCCAGGTAACCTATATTTCTGATTCATCAGTCAGTTAGTTTAATTTTGGTGTGATTGACTATTCTTAGGCTTCATTGGTTATGCTTAGGCTTCATTGGTTATTGAGAGTCAACTAGTTTCAATTATTTTACTAATGCTGCCGTATGACTAATAAGTGTTGTACCGTAAGGAAGCCAGTGTTTCTTACATGCTTTAGCACGTCAGCAGCACCAAGAAACAAGAACCCCAGTTTAAAGCTGAAAGCATGGTTGTGCCAAGGCATGCAGAAAAAAACACATCATTATGTCATATTCCAATTCCAAGGAGAAGGATGAGGTCCAGGCAGGACAGAGTGAGAAAGAAGGGTATGGTTTTGCCGCTGGCAGGAAGGACAAAGAGGAAGCCCTCTGACCAGTGTCCACCTGGGAACTCCTGAGGGTTTCTCAGCCATGAGGCAGGAGAAAGCAAATGCTTGTTCTCACATGCTGAGCACCTCGCAAAGACCCTGAAGCCCCTTACACATTAAGCAGGATTTTGAACATGCTTTTATAATGACCAACAGAAAATAGAGGAATAGCAGTGCTGGAAGAGAGCGGTAGGGCTGTAGGGGAAGGAAGGAGAGAGGCCGTTGAGTTCACCTGCCTGTGGAGAGCAACTGCTCTGCTCTGTTTGCTGACAGACTCCTGTCTTGACTTCAGGAAGCTTCTTAAGGCTTTTTCATACTCTGTAATACCTACTCTGGAGTTCTCCCAGACAACAAAGTTAAGAGTTTCCTTCACCTTTCAGTTGTAAAGATCTCCAAAGATGGCCCCTGAGGATTGGTTTAAGGCTATTAATTCTTGTCCCCTCCACCATAGACAGGTAGAGCAGACGGTTGATCAGCAGCAGTCTTTTAAGTATTCACATATTGCTATACCCTTGTTAGTCTTCTTGGGCTAATTAAGACGCTTTTAAAAATAGTATTGTTCATGTAGGTCGTTTTCCAAGCTTTTTCTCTCCTCTTGGATCTTTGCATCACCCAACGGTGGCCACAGTCACCTAGGAGTCTTCCCCATGTTGAATAAAGCAGAGTATTTCCTAAGGCTTAAGTTTATATAAACCAATAAGATTGTTTTATTCACATGTGAAGGCAATTTTTGATCCTTGTCCATCTCAAGATGCATAATAAACTCCATTTTCCACTCCCTCTCTGCAATAGTGTTATTTATTGCTTTTCTCTAGAGTTTGTTTAGTAAAAGGTATTGACAGAGTGGCAGGCTAAGAAGAGGCAATGAAAACAAGAAAAGGAAATAACTGAAGGAATGCGATAGATGTTGCTCATTTACAGCTGGAGACGGTTACAAGAGGTTAGACTTTTTCTAGTTTAGTATCTAATAGTGGTTGTCCCTTGTCTTTATCTTCTTCTTTTTTTTTTTTTAGACATTAATTAACGCTTGCAGAAATTCTTACGATATAGTTGACACAGAGGAGTCTCTGTGCATATTGCAGCTCAGTAGCAGTTCATTTGTTCTGTTAACCTCTTGTTGTTATTCTTTCCTTTAACTGAACTTTTACTTTTTTTTTTTCTTTTTCTCATTTTTCTATTTTTTCAAATTTGTATCTTGATTCCTACAACTGAAGATAGTGGCTTTCCATTGACCCTTCCATTTGCCTGGCTTACTATTAGAGTATGTTGGCTTATAAGTTGCAAAGTCCCTTTGTCTTGTGTTAACAAGGGATGACAAAGGTTTTTTTCTTCATCTCTAGCTTGGGCACATGTTGGATTTTTGATAAAATATTAAAATAAAAACCAGACAGTAAAATAAATATTTCAACTATAAAGATGAATGCCACTATTTCAGAGACACAAATGTCCTTTCCAATAATGAGAACAGACAACGAGACGACTGTCAGAGAAAAGAGAGAGAGAGTCATCTGAAAGGTATTTCAGCAAACCATTGTCACTCTCGCGTATTCAGTAGGCTGGGATTGCACTTGTATGGCAATGGAAAGTTTGCCATGGATAGGATGATAAAACGTTCCAGGGCGATAAAATGTTCTGACATGATAAAAATTTGGCAGCGCTCACAGCCTCCCTTCCTCTAAGCATCAACGATCAGCAATCACAAGTCTCCCTTCTGCCTTGTTCTTGTAAAAAACAAGCCAACACCCCAACATACGAAACAGTGTTTGCCGTTTGCTTAGTAAGAATGCGTTAAAGCAAGCAGAACTGTCTCGGAGCAGAAGTTGGAGGAGAGGAGTTGAAGGAGTTAAAGTTTTTCCAAGAGGAAATATGAGGTAAGCTAAAGGAACACGGCACAGAGTTATCACTGGGGCTCGCTGACAGAAACAACTGATAGAGGGAATCTGGTCCAACGTCTGGGCACAGAGCAATATTTGTATGCAGAGTGGAAGCAGTCAGGGTCCTTTCTGCTCTCTGGTAAGCTTGAATCCCAGCCCGTGTTCATTTAACCTCGGCCTGAGATAATGTTTCGAAATCACCTGACATTCACAGCTTTGCGAGTTTTCAATACACGAAGCGGGGGAGAGACCGTCGCTGCAGTTCTGTTCCGTGCCGGGATTGGTACGAAAAGCAGCGAACCCCAAAGGAAAGCACCTCCGTGGATGGAGGCCGCCAAGCAAGTTCGTGGTCCAGCAGGGAAGTGAAACTCGGCGAAATCTGCAAAATCTCACCTCTCTGAAACACACACGACCGCTTGTACTCACTCCGCCAAGTAACGACACCGCTTTTCTACCGTTAAGCGGGTGGCTGTTTAAAAGCACCTGAAAAAATCACAGAAAGGTGTCGGCCATGGTTTTGTCATGACTCATAAGAGCTGCCTTTCATGCAAACAAGCAAACAACAACAACAAAAAAAGGCACCTGGCCTTCAGCTCCCAGACATGACAAGTCAGGAGCCCCAAGCTGATCCCACGCTGGAATTTTCTAATGCTATACTTGGCAGTGCAAAGGGAGTTTAATGTGGTGGAGGTAATCTGCACACTAGTCAAACCCTTCAATGCATCAGCAGCTGACACAGTTCATGCCTCCAGAGTTTAGTTTTTAAATGCCATCAATTAAAAACACAGGTTGGGGGGGGGGGGGAGGAGGGGGACTTAATTACTGGCAAGTTTTGCTACGCTTCTGAGGCGCAGAATGTTCTTTATGAACCGCAGAAGGAGGCAAAACATTGTTTTTTAATGACCTTTTGGAAGAAAATCAGTGCGCAAAGCAAGGAAACAAATTAATTTTTGAAAGATCTGTGGGCCTCGGGGAGATTGAAACAAAGGGAAGTGAAGTCTAATTCATCGAAAAAGTAGTTTGGGGTCAGCGTATTCGGAAGATACGGCAGCACACCCGCTATCTCTCGCTATGGCTCGTGTTACGGTACAACTTGCTGCTGCTTCGGGGCTCTTAGAGGAAGGAACAAATAACGTGCATCTTATACTAATTTCCAATATAAGGCCTGTGGTAAATAATCTGAAGTTTTCCTCTACCGTTCTGCACTGCCCAATGCTATGAAATGATGCTAATGACCAATTATTTCTGCACGGGCTATTTGTAGACATGAAATTTATTTGCATGTTACTATTTCTATGAAAGAGCGTGCAACGTGTTCTGCTGTAGTACAGCATCAAGTGATACCGAGTGGTGCTGTAATTTAAATAACTTTAGCTAGAATGTCTCTGCTTAAATAGATCGCGTTTCTGTGCCATTTTACTTCATTGACTGAAAAATCCCACACTAATTTTGGAGCTGCTTGGGAACTAATTAATTTTAAATCTGTTTAACTGTTATACAAGTTAAGGTAATAATCTGTTGAAAGTAATTGCAGTGGAAAATTCTTAATTTAAAGTTCCGGAAAGCAATACCTACACTTTTAACATCACCAAACTATGTGTGCTATTAATGCACATAATCTCAGTTTCCATTCGCTGACAAAAGCATAAAAATAGAAAGGAAGTACGTAAAGCCAGAAAAAGAGAGGAAGAACTCACAAGAAATGGAAAACGGGCTGTAGGAAAAATTAATTGACAGTACTATAATGCGGGGCTCGGTTGTCGCAGGAACTGCAACAAGATGAAGCAATAGCCCACTGGGCCGCAATGCTGGCGGAACTTTTTAAGACCTAGTCTTTACACTGATGCATTCTTTTCGTTAGCGTTCTGTGAAATTGCACGCTGCATCGTGGCTGCTTTTTTCGGCAAAGCAATGGAAAATAGAATATATGAATAAATCTCCCTCCTTCGAAAAGCAGCAAGTTACCTGCTGAAGCCCAGGGACAACACGCTTGCCTTGGGAGGATGTTAAAACTGGCTGCGGTGTTGCTCTAAGCGCGTGAGACAAACTCAAATGACAAACTTGTCTGGGGAAGATTTGAGATAAAAACTGTACAATGAAGAATATAAGGGAATATAGGGAGCTTAGGAATAACGTCTGTCAGCTTTTCTAGATGTGCAGAATTCTGCGTTACTCTAGGCCCAAAAAGATTATCAAAGAAAGAAAAGAAACACCAAAAAAAACCCCCAAACCAAACACATTTTTAAGGCCTCTAAATGCTAACCTGTGGGAAGATAGATTTCACCTGATTTTTACCAACCTCTGCTTTCTTTTAGATTCAGTGGCATGGCAGAGAGGGCAAAATACACTGAGATTTTTGCTAACGTAACTTCGAATATTACCACAGGAAACTAACGGGCTGTTACCAGAATAAACTCAGCTGCTTACGAATGTTTAGAAGCAGAAGCTGAGCGGCCACATACATCACCCTGCCCAGGGCGGTGGTTGAGTCACCATCCCTAGAGGTATTGAAGAAACGTGTAGATTTGGCACGTCAGGGCATGCTCTAGTGGCAGAGATTGTACCTTGGTTTTGGTGTGTGTGTGTGTGTGGTTGGACTCCATGATCTCAAAGGTCCTTTCCAACCATGAAGATTCTATGATTCTATGATCATAAAGGTAAAAAAATCATTGTAAGCTACCTCCTTATTAGAGACCAAAGTTATGGGGGAGAGAAGGGAGAGGGAAAAGCAGGAAGATAGTTCAGCTGCCCCTTGCTGCTTCTAAATGTGTCTGAAAAAATACAGCCATTGGGCATCCCAGTAAGGAAACACTTGGGTCAGCTGCAACGAATTTAAAAGAATGAGTGAAGGAAACCCTCTACATGTTGCAAAGTGCTATCACTAAAATTGGTATTTTTTTTTTTTTAACCAGAAAATGAAACAAATAGTTACACTTAAGTCTGTGGTATTTTTTGATGATCACGGAGAGACCTTTAAGGAAATGTTTCAGGCCTGAAAAAATTATTACGGTCAGGCTTTAGACCTCTTAGAAATGGATTTATAATGAAAGTGCTGACACTGCCTGAGCTATAGTTGAACAAATTGCTTCTGTCCTGGTGTAATGAATAACCCCAGCATCAGGGAGCTTTCCTTTCATACAGGAAGGCAAAAAAAGTCCGATTTCCTATTTTTAAACTTCCTTTCATCAATCCATCTTTCCTTTTTCTTTCCTTTTATGCAAGGTATCTGCATACCTTAATGCCCTATTATTCAGAAGTTGTACAACAGTCCTGTGACGTTTTATCTCCACAGCAGTACATTGTATAAGGCCTGTCTGGTTATTATCTCTGCCACCCAAGGGCTTAAAGTGCTTCTTTCTTTCCACACTTCGAGCACATAGCCCCTGTCTGAGGCTCACGTGCGCTGGCTATCTCACATTCACAAAATGTATGGGGTTCCAGTAGGATGAGAACAGTCTAAACAGGGGTAAATTAGTCTATTTTCTTCTTAATTACTTAAGCATCTTCATTCTGGAAGGGTCTGAAAACAGCGTAACACCTAATGGCCGGGTTGAGTTGACTGCGTGTAATGTAATTAAGGGTGAGAAAACAAGCATCAACATTTCTATCATTTCAGATGAGAGGTTCAGTTTATTCTCATGTTATCACTTGGTCGTAACCTGGCTCTTACTGAAGGAAACTGTCTTATTGCAGCTTATTTACAGGGCCTCTGAGTTTACTAGGGAGAAATTTAAGTGACTGTCTCTTTAAAGAATTCCTAAAAAAGAGGCGTTTTAGGAGCAGTTTATATGATTAGAGTAATCAAGTTAACTTAATATACTAAGCCATATATACTTAAGCCATATATATCAGCATATACTAAAGCCTGATAGGAAAACTGCAGTATACCCTCCATTTTTGGAAGCAATGGGAAAGCAAATATTGTGCTAGCAGCGAGCCGCATTCCAGGCACCGATACCAGTGAGTAATTCCCACCGTCACTGGTGAAACTGCAGTCATGCGTCTGTGGGAAAATGGTTTTTAAGGACCAAAATATGATCTTGTAATGCCACTTGGAGTGTTTGCAATACCTTGCCATCTATTTTTATGAGGCCAGCGCTAGACGTGGTGTTTAGTAGGCCGTCCTGAACGAACAGCTGAACTAATACGATTTCTTCTGAGACATTTACTTTGTGATACAGTCTCAATTCAAAGGCTTGCTGTGGTATCTCCTTATCTTACCTACCCAGAGGAAAGTAATGGCAATCCAAGTACGAATAGTACACACAGGTAGAATATTAACTTCATTGCAGATCAATCAAATGAGCTCCACAATAACTTTTCAATCTGTCCCGAGAGACATTGGAGACATGGTTTTAATCTGTATTTGAGAGCATTAGAGACTCACAAGCTTTCTTTATGGAGTCGTGGCCCAAACCTAATGAAATAAATTCATACGAGGTTTCAGCTGTCTAGGATTAAGTTCACGTGGGAACAGTTATCTTTTTTTCCCCACTGATGGTTGATTTGGAGGTGTACAGAGTAAAAGCAAATAAGCAAAACATCTTCTTTTTGCCTTTCGCTGTAGGACCTAAATATCGTTCTTTTTTTTTTTTTGGGGGGGGGGAAGCAGCTAAAGTAAACTTACCTCAGTATAGTCTTTGTATCATTGATCTTGTCAAAGGCTTAAACCGAATAAACCGAAGTTTTTTTCATGACTCTGTGATTTTAATCTAAAATACATATTTTGGGGTTATTGTGATTGGAACAGGAGAGGCATTGGCACCCTTTTTGGTCTTTCAGGTCCAGCTGGTGTGGAGGGCTTTGCTTCCATGTTGTTCCCATCGGGTTGTTGGGGTTTTTTTGTGTGCCGCCTCTGAAATGTGGAACTTCTCCTGAAGTGTGACTCATCCCCAAAAAGAAAAAAAAAAAAAAAAATTAAATAATTGCACATAGGCATCCTTTCATTTTGTTTAACAAATTGCCAACTTTGTATTTTAGTTCAGTAAGTGTCCTGCTCATCTCTTCCTAATGTGCCACACTTGTGTGATTGCCTAATACCGCCGAACTAAGACAGCAGCCGCAACTTGCGCGATGCCAGATCTCCTTTGCATCATTAGGGACGGTCCGTGAAGCAAATGTCATTAACTTGTGAGGAAAGGAAGCAAAATTGACAAACCCTCGCTGACAAACTTCCCTCCATTTGTTCATCAGTCTTTATTAAATAGCAAATGTAATATCAACATCCCTGCATAAGACAAGCCGCTGAAGTCTTTCACCATGAAAATTAATGCTGTTTAAAATTAAACTTGCCTTTGGGTTTCATTTAAAAATTAACATTGTAATCTTTGTATGCTATGTTGTGAAGCCTAAATGAATGCTAGATAATGGAAATAATGAGACACGGGAGCATGTGGGGGGGTGCGCTGTAGTTCATGCAGTGAAGTGTTAATTAATGTAACCAGTGCCGAGAAATCACAGAATTTATTTCTGCTCTTTTTCTCTCTGCTGCACAATGTGAAAAACCCCAGAACAGTGTGTGACAGCAGAAACCACGGTCCTTCCATGCAGATTATTCACTTAGACTCGCTGGAACAAAATATGAAAAAAAAAGTTTCTTGATGCAAATGTATAATTCATTTCCATAGCTGACCGCGCTAAAACAAGGTAAGTAGTAAATCCAGTGAAATCTCACACAGGTTACTTTAAGCAACTACTTCAGAAAGCCAAGGCACAGTGTGGATTCCCCCAGTAAAAGAACATATCTGCTTAAGGAGAGGTACCTTCTTGCCATCAAATTCTTGCCATCCAGTTCTCTAAGCTCTAAGCTTGTTTCTGCGACGGTAAGCAAAAAGAGTGGGGGCTGGTTATTGCTTTAAAAGCCAGGATTTGTATGTATTTGAAATGATCTGTTACATTTCCAATTTAGCATTTCTAATTTCGGCATGTCAAAGACATGTAGTCGCTAACCCTGTGTTTATAGAATCCACTGTTTCTAACCCACTCCACATTTTATTTCAGAAATAGGTGCTGGTATGAAACAAACGGGAAAAGCCCTCGCCGTTATTTGAAAAGTGACAAAATGTTTTGCCCTTCATTTAAATTCTGTTCTTGAGGATTTTGCCTTGAAAGTGCCTCTTTCTTCTCTGTGTACTGTGGCCAGTTCTGGGCTCCCCGGTTCAAGAGGGACAGGGAACTGCTGGAGAGGGTGCGGCAAAGGGCTACCAAGATGATGAGGGGACTGGAACATCTCTCTTATGAAGAAAGGCTGAGGGATTTGGGTCTCTTCAGTCTGGAAAAAAGACGGCTGAGGGGGGACCTTATCAACACTTATAAATGCTTAAAGGATGGGTGTCAGGAGGATGGGGCCAGGCTCTTTTCAGTGGTGCCCGGGGACAGGACAAGAGGTAACGGGCACAAACTTGAGCATAGGAAGTTCCACCTAAACATGAGGAGGAACTTCTTTACTTTGAGGGTGGCAGAGCCCTGTCACAGGCTGCCCAGAGAGGTGGTGGAGTCTCCGTCTCTGGAGACATTCCAAACCCGCCTGGACGCGTTCCTGTGCCACCTGCTGTGGGTGACCCTGCTCTGGCAGGGGATTGGACTGGATGATCTCCAGAGGTCCCTGCCAACCCTATGATTCTCTGATTCTATGATTCTCCTTTCTTATACCTATGAGCGAGTAAGGGACATTCCCTGCTCTAGCTTAGTGTCTCTGTGCTAGGAAAGACGGCTTGGAAGTGGCTGGGTGGTGAACTGCTAAGTGGTACCTCACAGACATCCAGGTGCGTGTGAAAAAATGTAACCGAGGATCAAAGAGGTTTTCTACCTAACTGCAGAATGATTAAAAACATAGAAATAATGTAAAAAAAAATAAATGTTCAGGGTAATTTTTTTATCTGGATGATATCTCCTTCACAAGCTTAGATGAGTCTTTTGGCTGACCTTTTCACACGGAGGCAATTATCTTCCCCTGGAATTAGACTTATATGCACAGAAAACTCTGTCTTTCTGGAATATCTGTGTGTGCATTACGGTTTGATGTGCACATCTATGCTACTACTTTAACAGACTGTCTGGGGCTTCTGTGGGAAATGAGTAGCTCACACCTCCCAACCACAGAGACAAAAGTACGTAGCTGCTGCAATGCTGAATAGTAAATGGAGCCTTTGTCTAATTGACTAGTATAAACAGGAAAGAATTGGATGCTACACTGAAAATGTACATAAAATACCTGCCTTTCTACTGAAGCCTCCCAGTGACCGCAAGTATGTGCAGGGGAAAAAAAAGTAATAAAAAGTTTTACTTCTCAATGGCTTTGAAACTTGAGTAGAAGAGGAGCCACCTGCAAGTCCCTGAACTTCACTATTGATATTTCATGCTTACGTTTGCCAGTATTACCTGAGCCTGTTTTTAGAGAGCATTTGTGTTTCCGAAAGTAAAAACACTAGCCTGATTGAAGTGCTATGAGGGAAAAATGCAGTCAAACAGCATCCTTTCTCCCATGTTTTCATTTTTCCTGGGAAGAGAACTCCTCTCTGCAGAACCCAGCAAATTCATGAGAAAGGAGCCATTTCTAATCTGGCTGATAAAGGGATGAGAAGCCCAAAACCACCTTAGTAAATGAATGCACCGTATACACACCTGAAAAGGGTGATCCAGCAAGGTCGTACCTGAGTGCGGAGGAAAAATGCTGGCCTGTAGGAAGTGATGAAGATGACGTGTAACTTATCCCCCATTTTTACTGAGTTAGGAGCTGAGGGGAAGTCTGGGGGTTACCGTCTCTTCATTATATTCTTGAAACTATTTGCATAAAATAATGATAAGCTTTGGATGATCGCCAGATGATTTACATCAAGAAGAACATGGTCCGGAAAGAACTCCGTACGCCTACCAGAAACCTACTTTGATCAAAAGTTGCAAATGAAAATACATGAACATGGGCTCCATTTCTAAGCCCAGTAACACACGTGAAAGTTAAACTGAGAGAGTGACTATTCAGAATACAGTCAAGACATCAAATCAGCAAATGCACCGTTCATAGTTTTGTGTATGGGATAATACTATGCACAAAAGCGCACACTGGACACAGCAGTTCCTCATGATGTTTTTGCCTTTTAACAGTGAGTTAATTACCAAAATGAAGCAGAAAATTCTATGTAACTGTGTCCTTCAGTAGCAGGAAGGAACAAAAACTTATGAACACAATGGGTTTGTCTCAGTCTTAATGTGACAAGAGAAAATGTAGTTTTCTCAGACGTATAAATCTACCTTCTCTCTCTGTCCTTTCCAGAATGAAGATATTTTTTGATTTATGTTCAACCAGAATAGAATGCTCTGTCTTGTGGAAAAATTGGACAGGAAAGGTTTAAAATCTCCTAATTAAATTCCTTACGCCAGCTTATCTCTCTGAGGTGTTTCCATTCAGCCTCTGAGAAAATGAAACTTCCAGAGAATTAGAGGCACCCCCCATGTTAATCAAGGTGAAGCTATCCCACGAGGGACAGAGTCCTGTGTGAAACATCTGACTAATCCACAGCCCTTCTTCATGAGAACCATGTATTTCAGTTAAAATCATAGAATCATAGAATGTGTTGGTTTGGAAGGGACCTCTAAGGGCCACCGAGTCCAACCCCCCTGCAATGAACAGGGACATCTTCAACTAGATCAGGTTTCTTAGAGCCTCATCAAGCCTGGCCCTGAATGTCTCCAGGAATGGGGCCTCCACCACCTCTCTGGGCAACCTGTTCTTTTTTTTAAGGCTGGGGGTTTTTTTCCCCTTTATTTTTTGATCCCAAACGTTTTTTCTCTTCAAGTTTCTTCCTCGTGCCTCTCCGGCTCAAATGGTTTTTTGTCACTGAACGGATCTGGTCCTTACGCACGGCGAGGACCATCCTACTTTTTGGAAAAAAAAAGATTGATTAGGGCTTATTCAATGCAACTTCTTTTGGCTTCGAACAAGGTGAGTTGTTCCAAATAGTGCTAGCAAAGTGCTGCCTGGTAAGTGGCCGGTGTTAGCCTTCCTGAGCTCTGTTTTGCTGCAGATAGTTTCGGGGTTGCTCAGGTACAACTAGAAGAACAGCAGTTGTCAAATCCTTGCCTGCAATAAAGAAAGGTCTTTTACGCTGCCTTGACACCACTGTATTGCCATACTGTAGTTATAACTGTAATTTACACCTCCTTCATCCTTTTTTTATGCTGCTGGTGTGCTGTAAAGCCACCTTGGTGTGAATAAGGATCAGTGAGAATTAGACTCCACTTTGTAAATTATTTTTTTCCTGCCTAGCCACCCCTGTAAGCCCTCATCTTTCTCTTCGGCTGCCCTTCTTAGAAGTAGGCATGTGACCATTGCACCGCTCAGCGACCTAGGAGATATTTTACGTGATGGATTTGTTTCTGAAAAGCTTGCAATCAACATATAAGCAATTAGAGGCCACTTTATTTCCTGGCAGTACTACGGGCTCCTGCTGTCTGGTTTAGTACTGGCAGATGCAAATAAGGCTTTGAAAGGATCGCTGTAAGTCATTCAGACTGGTGTAGTCCTTTCATTCCCCACAATGCGTTCAAATCCACAGGAAAATCTGTCTCACATGATATCGGTAGTCAGCCAAAGCCCTGTCCTTGGATTTCTTCATTTATGGTAGAAATCACATACTATTTAACAGAAAGAGAAAGCAAACAAAATGCAAAGCAATGTTCTCGGAGCCCAAACAACAAGAAAGTTCTGTTAACACGATGCAGGAGTTTTAATTATTCTGAGCCTGCGCCTTCAGAGCTAGCCATTCCTCAGCCCAATTAACCTGTCCTATAGTACAGTCCATGTAAGGCATAAGGCAATTAACATTGGTATCATAAATAAACAATTAAGGAGTGTTTTGATTTCTGGTTACACTTTTTGTCATTCAAACTGCACTGCAGTTTCTGCCTACCAGGGATTTGCTCTTTCAAACACTTCTCATTTCATTACCAAGTGTCTCTTGCCTCTCTTACATCCAGCTACGCAACGTGTGTAAAAATGAAACCATAAAAAGGTGTTAGTTCACCAAAGTAACAAGGAAAGAACAGAAATCATAAGCATGCCTAATCCTTTAGTAATTCTTCTCACTAAATACCGTTTAATTTTACCAAATCTTTAAAGAAACAGTGAGAATGTTTTCTGCTTTTATGCTGTGGTTTATTGTCACTGAGAACAAACTGTGGTCCAGATTTGCAAGTTAATTTTACCCCAAGCCATTATTAGCTAATATTTGTCCAGGCTCTGAAACACTGCAGTTCTATGTCATTCACACGCATTCTTCCTGTTAATATTTCTGACAACATTACTGGGTTTATATCCTTTTTTGTTAGGTATAGGTACAAAGTTTCTGGGCAAGGAATAGAGTTCTTTACCAGTGATGATCTCGGGTCATTTTTGTCACTCTGATAACGACCACCATTTTGATTAACACCATCATTTCTAAATGGATACCTATAAAACAGTTATAATTTATAGGGCCCATAGGTTATCATTATTGCACCAGAAATTCGTCGTAAAATGTGGCTCATAGAATCATTCAGGCTGTTAATGGAACTAGTTAATCACATCTATGAATGTCATTAGCTCGTTAATGACTAGTTGATAATTAGTTAGTGACATCTATTCAGGCAGTTTATGGTACTAGTTTTGTAATGATGTCCCAGTGGGTAGGTTCCTGTGCAAGTAAAACCATTGAGGTCAATAATGTCCTTCACAGGCATAAGGGTTAATCTGCAGATTTATCATTGCAAATTACACTATAAAGCCATGGATGTAATAGAAGTGAATGGAGATGAAAGGAAGGCAGGGTTTTAAGATTCATAGATATTAAAAATATTTGTAACACAATCCAGAGTTGCAACTGTCCAAGGATAAAAATGGTTTAGAACTACTATTAGGTACACAGTTCCATTAAATATGTAACAACCAAAAGGAAAGTAAATAAGAAATGTATTCCTTGTAATTATATCAGTATATTCAAGCAGATGGATTACATCAATATTTTCTAGCTTGTAGTGTTCTATGGTTATGAAATAGGAATCACAAGTGCCTGTAGTATCAAGTCGTCTTTACCCAATCATACATTAAAAGAACTCCACAAATCTTGTGAATTCGATAATTCTCCATTAAATGCAGTCTGGTTATTGAAATTCCCCACTCTTTCAAATAACAAATGCAGTTTCCCTTACTTTTGTTGTTCCTTACCTGCAGCATGAAAAACTCTAGGATTATGCTAGCAAAAAACAGGACACACAAATTTCGAGGAAAAATATTCATTCAGGTAAGAAACGGCTTAGGAGTAAATCATGAGTCTGAAGGAAAAAGCAGGAGTTGTCAGCAGGTGACACATGCTACCTAGTTTAACATCGCCTTTAAAAAAAAAAAAAAAAAGGCCTTGGAGTTTCCTATTGACAAAATGTACGCATACGATGCCAATAAAATTAAACAAGTGAACATCTTAGCATATTTGTCCCCAGGAGAAAAACTTATTTCTTTTTGCAGAAGTTATATGATACGAGAGTAGTCTGAGCAATAAAATGGCAGGAGTCCCAGTGGGCAGATGATATTTTCTATGAGAAGCTACCACTGTAAATCATATCAGTTGCAGATTACTGCGTGTTTGTGTTTATCCTCCGTGAGCCATATACATCCTGGAAATGGCTTGTATTTTGAATGTAAATTGTCAAGTGTGTGAATTTCAGCTCATGCAAATAGGAAAACCTATTTCATAACCATTATTCAAATCCCTTTCAACATAGTAGTTTTCATTGCTTGCTAAGTGCTTTCCCACACTTCTTCGTAAGCAGGGAAACAATATGAATGGTGCCCATCTGTTCGCGTAAGATTTTTATTTCAAGGCAATTTTAATTGGTTTACTGGTTCTGACAAAATGAACAGAGCGCATTTACAGACATCTGAAAACTCCCCCTACGCTACATATTCTGGAGCCTGCAGTCCGTTTTGCAAAAATCGGTGTTTGTGGGAAAGCAGATGGCAAGAGGGCAGTACCTCCAGCCTCTGCAGCAATTCAGCAGGTGCCACACAATAGCACGATTGTGAGAAGAACAAAGTCATGTCCAGTAGGTCAGGGAAGAAGAAGTCTACAATAAATACCAATGATATTTGATCCAGTAGATAGCAGGCTATTGGACCTTAGACAACAAAATGATTCATTCACAAAATAAACACTGCAACTGCAATCCAGGACTGAGAACTTCAAAGACTGGTATGTCTGAAATTTTTCGTCTGTTCAGTAAACTTATCTCAAAAAAACCTGGTCCCGTTTGTCTCTGACTCTGAAACGGAAATAAACGCAATAAAAAAAATGTGGCCCCTGCGCTGCTGTATGTAGCAGTAAGTGCTATGCTGTGAACACACGGATACAGTGTTCAGTTTGTCCAGTGACAGGGTTTTATTTTGCCTCTGACTTTTCCTGGGAGGAAGAAATGATGAAATGGTATTGCATCTGGTTAAGCAGTTATTCTGTATCTTCTTTCCCTTCATTGTCAGATCTTCCAGGCCTGAGGCACTTTATCAGTATCCAAAACAAAGTATAAATGAATGGCTGCATTAATCTTAGCGACTGAAATATTAGTTTCTATTAGAGTATGCTGACTCCGTGCTACAAGGCTACTCTAATTTTCTACCTGCCTTTCTGTCCTCCGAAACGCCAGACATATTGCTATGGAATCTCAACCTTCAAAACAGCTGAGCATTAATCTGGCAAGGATCATTGATATCTGTTTTGTCAACCAACAAACAATACCAGAAACCAGAGTTTGATCTTTAAAATAATAATAAAACCAAATATATATATGTATATGTGTGTGTGTGTGTGTGTATATATGTGTGTGATCTGCAAAGAAGCTGACTTAAGCCTTGCAAAACGTACTATAACTGTATTGAAAATCAGTTCATAGACTCATATAACATCCTGAGTTGGAAGGGATCCATGAGGAACATTGAGTCTAACTCTTGACTCCACACAGGTCAATCTAGAAGTTAAACCATATATCTAAGAGCGTTGTCCAAATGCTTCTCGACCACTGGCAGGCTTGGGGCCATCACCCCTTCTCTGGGAAGCTTCTTCCAGTGCTTGACCACCCTCTTAGTGAAGAACTTTTTCCTCATATCCCGTTCAAAATGCAGGTGGCCGGGTGACTTGAAGAATGATTTTACTGCATGCTAAGTTTACCTTTTGCTTGATGGATACAATGCTTGTTGCCGTAAGTGGATCTCGGTTCAAAATCTCTTTTACATCAGTGCAAAAGTTCCAGTTGCTTTTAATGAGTTTTGGCCCAAACTGAAGCCCAGGAAGACACTTAAGTACCTACTTCATTCATGGCATTATTCCCATCAAAGTCAAACTGAAATCATGTTTTTGTACTGAACTGTAAACTTGTTAGGTCAACAGGCGTTCTCTTAATCACTAATTTCTTAATGAGGGAAATGGAAATTAACTGCATTTCACAGCCTGTCCGCTAAATTATTGTGAAAACTGGATTCTTCTAGTCCTTAAAAAAGCTCCTCAGATAAATCAAAAAATAAATCCAAGGATTTTGACATGAGTTGGCTGATGTTGTAAGACTACCTCAGGGCTGTCAGACTCCTTTGATTTACAGTTACGTAATTGAGAGCAGAGCTGGCCTTTTATCTTAAATTAGCTCTAAGAGAGTGCCAAATAAGATAGCTCTTTTAAATCAACATGTTCAGGATTTACTGTACTGTAACGCGTATAGGCTGACCCTGGACTTCCAGCCTGACGGGAATAATCATCGGCTGGAAGTTCCGGGTTATGGGGTATTCCAAGAGTTTTTTCCTTTCTTTAACACTGGACCTGACATATAGCTGCAATCAACAGTGGAGATATTGAAGCTTACATTATTTATTAACTTTCTCTTATACATATTTGGATTGTTCAAATTCCTGGGGCTTATCCGACTTTCTTTGAAATCGGTAGATTAGACTGTTTATCTAGAGGAATGTGATTTACAGATGATACCAGATTTATTTTCAGTGACAGCCTGAGAAGCAGGTTCATTGTTAACCCTTAATTCACTCTCTCAAGAATTTCTTTTCGCTTGGCCCCTCTGAGCACAAATTGCACGTTAGACTGACTGCGTCCTATCCCAGCCCCTTTCAGAAAATACTGTGCTATTTCATTATTCTTGTTCCCCAGCTCAGGGCTTTCTCTTCTAAGGGATCTAAATAGACACATTGGCCCCCACCAAATAACCTGGTCTTCCCTTCGAGATGTTGGAAAAGAAGTGTGATCATGCAAAAGGAAGGTGAACTAAATACTCTGAACTTTAGATTTTTATACAGAAATATTTTAATTGAAATTCAAATTGAAGTACTTTGCTAGGGAAAATGTGCATGCATACAGTTTGCTGCTTATTGAAGATAATGGGAAACTGGGATGATTCAGAAAACGGATACATCAGATAATAAAGTTATTACGAGACGTGAGAAGGCTGCTGTCAGAAATTTCCAGGTGACTTTTCACAGGAGGAGTTTGGAATCAGGACGACTCGGGAGAATCTTCCGCGTAAGACCTGACTCTAAGCTAGCACTGGAGCAAATACAGTCTAGCTGTAGAGAAACTGGAGACAAATTAGAGGAACTTGGATTTATCAGGAGCAAAGACTTTGTGAAAGTGTCAACTTACAGAGTCACCTGACATTAGAAATAGTTTAAGTATGTCTATGTAGAGCAGCGCGTGACTTATGGAAGTCTGACTAGCTCCACGCGCGTGTTACCCATAGCTCACTCTATTGTTTCTGCATCCAAAGCATGTGCATGATCCTCGCACAACCCGACTGCATCTTTGACAGATGATCAAGAGCTGTCAGAGTGTTTCTGTTCACTTTCAAACTGTTTTGTACTTCGGTTTGACATTTTGAAGAGCTGATTTCTTAAACCGAGAAAGCCCACTCAGTTTTATCCAGTTTTTAAA
The DNA here is from genome assembly GCF_964199755.1 of Larus michahellis. Classification (NCBI taxonomy): domain Eukaryota; kingdom Metazoa; phylum Chordata; class Aves; order Charadriiformes; family Laridae; genus Larus; species Larus michahellis. Next base: position 79,636,453 of record NC_133900.1, on the reverse strand, counting down.
GCTTTTAATAATTTTTATCCACAAAATCTATTTGACAGTATGAAGAAAATGCAATAAATATGAGGTTTTAATAATGCCTAATTTTTATATTTGAGATTTTCAAAAGAACAGCAATGAGCTACAGCTCTCAAGTAATTTGAAATGGTAACTTACACTGTTCTGGAAATCCTACTGCTAATACCTCCCAGTAGAGAAGTTGAATATAGTCAGATTCCCCATCCATTTTAAGCTGTTTACTGCACTTCTCTTTTGCTGACATATATTTTTATAGTATTATTCCGTCCCTCTCTTCATTTAAGTTAGGGGAGAGTGCTTTTTTTCAGGGAATTGTCTTAGTGTGTTACAGAGGGGAACATCAGACTCTGAAATAATTCGATCTAGAAGCAATTTTCCAGGTGAACTTCCACAGCATACTTCATCCTAGGCATGTGAATACTGGTAAAATCAAATCGTGGATGAAAATCTGGGTCCCAACACGCTGCAGACTTTGAAATGACAAGGGAAGTGGAATTGAGATTGAGCTGAGAATGACGAGAAGTTCAGCACTACTGTTAATACAGCCCATCAACTAGCAGCGGTGCTTTATTTTTTTGAGTTTGGATCAGTGATGCCACTCAACGATAAAGGCTAAAGACAAGTTTTGTAAAGGCTTGTGCCCTCACAATATAAATTTTCAGGACACGATGTGGAATACTGGCAGTTAGGGTAGCATCCTCAAAATTTCCCATGCTTCTATGTTTTTCTTTTGGGTCATGCCCACAAGTGGTCTCAGATGGTACTGCGCTGATGAGCTAATTGTCTTGGGGGGCTCATGGTCTAATCATAGAATCATAGAATGTGTTGGGTTGGAAGGGACCTTTAAAGGCCATCTAGTCCAACCCCCTGCAGTGAGCAGGGACATCTTCAACTAGATCAGGTTGCTCAGAGCCTCATCAAGCCTGGCCTTGAATGTCTCCAGGGATGGGGCCTCCACCACCTCTCTGGGCAGCCTGGGCCAGTGTCTCACCCCCCCTCAGTGTAAAGAACTTCTTCCTAATCCCCCATGTCTGCCTGAAGTGGGGTGAGGAATCTGACTCTCACACATGCTGGGCTATCCAGCAGCCTGTGGAGTGAAAACTGTCTCTTCTCTTCCTCTCTGCTGAACTGAATACAGCTCCCTCCATTCCTCAGCACCTTGTGTAGAGACTTCATGTTTTGGCTCCAGTCAAGTGAAGGACACTTAATTGTTGCATTGCTGGACCTAAAGGTTTTGATAGTCAGATTCTGCAAATCTTAAGCTGACCCAAAGGTCAGACAGTTGCCACTGTCGAACACCAGTCAGGCACAAAAGAATTACCAGACTGGAACACGTGTCTCGCACATCTCAATACAATCTCAAAACAACTTCAGTGCAAAAGCTTCTATCTTAATTACAAACCTGCCTTCCCTGCTCCTTTGAGATGAGACGTGAGAACTGTCTCCAAAGCAGCTGAGCACAGGAACGCGTTCAGTTCCTCTGCGCTGTCCTCAGGGCAGTAAACTCTGCCCGATGAACTGACTACATTACGGGAAGTGGAACTTTTTAAATTGCCACGGCCAGATTAGTTGGCTTTATTGAAGGGTATATGCTCAGCAGATGCATTTATGCAGGCGTAGACGCAGAACTCCATTTTAACAAGCAATACAGCAGATTCCTCTGACGAAAAATCAATGTCATGCCTAATGTCCCCTTCTCCTCACTGCTCCAGTGTTGCATAAATCCCAGGACATTTGGATTTACTTAAACTAAATCTACGAATTATGAGATTAATGTAGGTTCCCCCTTAAGAAATCTGTAGCACCGCTGTTGCAGGACTGGAACATGGGAGCCTTCCCATATTCCCAGGTTATCACCTTTTCATTCTGATTGTGGGCTGGACAAAATGGCCAGTTTTCCCAGATTTTTCTTTTGCAAAATGGGAACTGTAAATCCTCATTAGCATTTAAATCACACGGTATATGAAGAATTGTAAACTACATGGTGAAATTTCATTATTCTCCCTATATGAAACAGATGATTTAGTAGGACTATTAAACTAAGTTTGCACAGAGCATTGAAATGTGGCTTATATCTGTTGCCATCGTGGTCACCATACAGTGTTATTAGCATGACTTCTCTCCTTTATCTCCCTTTGAAGCTCAGTGGTGCAGAATCCAGGTTGTTAACAGATGTCATGCCTTGGAGCTTGGTTGTCATTGCTTTTTAATTATTTTGGACAGGGAACTTAGTTACTGAAGCAGGGCTTTTTTCACAAGTTTGTGGAAAATTAGTGCTGCTTGGTACTGAAAACATTCATAGAAGGCAGTATCCTCAAAAATAATGACAACACTGTATGGATATAATTATCATCAAGCAAATGATGTGAAGTGTATTTAATATAAAAAACTAGAGTGAAAACCGGTTCTAAATAAAAAGTTGCATTTGAAGAGTGGTGCAGTAATTTGTTCGGTCACCAGATGATGGTGTTTTGGTGATGTATTCAGCTAGTGTACTACGACAGCATTTTTGTTTTATATTCTACTGGGCTGTCTAAATTCCATGTTGGAACTTCATGAGTAGACATAACGTTTCCACCAGTGAAATGGCGGTGAGGAGGTAAGATTTTTCTTTCCCTTGTTACCGATATTTAGTTTGACTTATATTAAGAATATTTTTCCTTTGGGACTCTGAACACCAAGAGTAAGCAGATAGATACATCATGGTCTTTTCCTCCTCTAAGTTGCACATGACTACGTCCTCACTTCTGAATCGTTAAAGAGTAAAACTTTTCATATGCACTAATAGCTTAATAAAGACACTGAATTAGTGAGACAAAGGCCTAGTAACTTGAGGGGCTCATAAGAAAGAAAAAATAGTAAACTCTATTTAACTTGACTTTAGTAAGACAAGGCAATACATATGGTCTAGATATCTTGGGAATAGATTATGAATTTTAGGAATAAGAAATATAATGTCTCATAAGTCACCTAAAGACGTTAATCTGGGCATGTAGAATTTGCTTCAAAAGGATAAAAATTAAGGCTGAAGTTTAAAGTATAAAATCTAAAGGTTTAAGTCCCTAAAGTCTAAAAAGATAAAATGACACCCCAAAGGCAGCACATTAGCTAGAAAATGTGTGGGCAGTCACTGTAATAATTAATGAATTAAACTACGTTACCCACAAATACAGTGAAAAAGCAGATTCACCTTTTGCGTAAAATCTTCAGGCATGGTTTTAGCATTTTATATTACACCAGGAATAGATTTTCCAGCAACAATTAGCCTGATTGTAGAAGACAACCAAAATAATCTAAATTCTAAAAAATGACAGCCGTTGATATTTGAGTAAGGAAATTAGTTCATAATGGAGGTAAAAAAAAAAAAAAAACCAACAAAAACCAGGCAAAACAAAAAAATATTAAAAAGTGAAAGCACAGTCTGCTCTAGGAAAGTCTTGAAATGCATATGAAGAGATCTGCACCGCACTTCTTAAATATCATATCGCTCAACAAGTTCACAGCTAGCTGTTGCGAGCCCCCTGCACACGGCCGTTTTGCAATGCATACAGAGTGCTGGGTTCTTGATACGTAATAGACAACAAATGACACAAACAATAGTGTCTGACAGAGGTGTCGAGATCTTAACGCCTGCGATGACAGAAAAGGGCAGCCCAAAGGGGTGACTACCAAGTAGACGAATGCCTGGGTTTGAGATATCAGTGGGGACTGCAGAGAGGCTTATGCACATGATGATGCATCTGTTAGGAGCAAAAGATAGAGCTCTTACGGCATCTAGATACTCTCTGAGGAGTACTGGAGAAGATAACAGTGATTAAATACACACAGTTACTAATAACAGAAGAAAGACCACATCAGGGGAGCAAAATAATAAACCTTTTGATAGGAGGTGAGAAAGTTGGACCATTATGGTGTTTTCTTCATGTTCCAAATATCAAAGGAAAAGAAAATCCTTGAAAGAGAGTAGGGATTTTTACTTTTTGTATCAGAGGGAAACTTTCGGAGTAAATGGAACCTCTAGAGTGAGGAACGGCTGTCCGACACAAAGTGGAACCAGTACTTAAACTTAGGATAGGGCACTGGGAAAAGGTCAGGCTACTTAAAATTACTTATGTTCCAGTTTTGAAGCCATTTTGGGTGTCTTTACACAAATGTAGGCTAGCTTAGGCATAAAAGAGTCAGTAAAAGTCAGCAAAGAACAGCCAAAAAAATCGCATTTGGGAAGGATATGTAAAATAGGGAACAAGATCATGACCAAATGAATACATGGCTTTCTATAAATGACAGGGGAAACAAAAAGTACCTGAAAGGGGCCTACAGGAAGGATGGGCAGGGACACTTTATCAGGGAGTGTAATGAAAGGACACGGAGTAATGTCCTCAAACTGAAAGAGGGAAGATTTAGATTGTGTATCAGGAAGAAATTCTTTGCTGTGAGGGTGGTGAGCCCCTGGCCCAGGTTGCCCGGAGGAGCTGTGGCTGCCCCATCCCTGGAGGGGTTCAAGGCCAGGATGGACGGGGCTTGGAGCAACCTGGGCTGGTGGGAGGTGTCCCTGCCCAGGGCAGGGGGGTGGAAGTGGGTGGTCTTTAAGGTCCCTTCCAACCCGAACCATTCTGTGATTCTGTGAAAAAGATGGATAAACTAAAAACTTGATTTGTATGACAGTATCAATACAACTAATATTTCGTAAGATTGGTAGATTAAAAATAATATGCAGACCATTGTGATTCCACCAGATTTTACATATTTATGTCAAGAGCCAGCAAAGATGTGATGGTGGATCAGTTGATTGTATTGTGGTATTTTCAGCGATTGCAGAGGTGAAAACTGTTAGTCTGTAGCCTGTGTCTGTTTCTCTCTGATTTGCATATTTTACTTATATTATTAATACTTGCAATAAATTTTGAAACAGGCTTTCGATAGAAATAGAACAATACCATTTTATGATGTCTGGAACATCTGATTTTATACTGTTTTGATTTTCTTAACAAAAATGTGTCAAAACTGACAGTCTACTACAAAGATGCAATTATGAGAACACACAACTTTCTATCTGGAAAAAAAAATAGTCTCTAATAAGCTGTCATCATTTGTCTGCTTGTGATTTACCGTGAATAGGTGTAAACCCGGGATCCATCATGTGGATTTTATACTTGTTTTCCTTAACCACTTTTTATTAGGTAGAAATCTGCTGTATTGGGGAAAAATAATCTTGGCTGAATAGTAGAAGTGACGATACTGCAAAATGAAGCTGAGATCAAGTTTGGTGTTTCCCCTGTCTTTGCCTAAAAAGTTGAAAGCAATCACTTGGAAAACTCATCTTGCTCTTTCTCACCCATGCACACGCAGACACGTGGACAAAGGAACTTTCTCGTTTTACGGCTGGTAAAGACAAACAACAGGACCAATACTTAGGTCACCAAATAAGAGAAATATTAAACATTCAATGAATCTGTATTTGACTCGCCTAAATGTTCAGAGGTAATCTACGATCGATTTGTTTCAAGTGAACAGTTAAAGGCAACAATGTAAGAGTAGGTTATTGTTTCTCGCTATTTCACTGTTCTTGCTGCGAAGCCATTGCGAACATATTGTGAAAAACTTAAAATGAAAACCAGCTCCAGCATCTCTGTCCAAGGAATGGTATTTCACTGAAGTTTACACAGAATGGTGCAGTAACACATATATATTCTTTGCCCATCAGGTTAACGGTTGTACCAATGGATTTCTAGGGCCATGCCTATACTAGCGAGTAGAGTGACATAACAGGAGCTAGTCTGGAGACTGAAGTATCTCGTGTGGAGAATCAGTCATCCAGTTGCACTCCTAGACCATCCCACAACGCACAGTATGTATGGAAAGGAGCTTCACTTCAAAACTGCGTCCTGGGCTAGGGTATTAGGAAGAAATTCTTTGCTGTGAGGGTGGTGAGCCCCTGGCCCAGGTTGCCCAGAGAAGCTGTGGCTGCCCCATCCCTGGAGGGGTTCAAGGCCAGGCTGGACGGGGCTTGGAGCAACCTGGGCTGGTGGGAGGTGTCCCTGCCCAGGGCAGGGGGTTGGAACTGGATGGTCTTTAAGGTCCCTTCCAACCCAAACCATTCTGTGATTCCATGAAAAGCACAAGCCTGATCCAGATTAAAGTGCTAATGCTGTTCCTGTTGGGAGTTTCAGTTTCTCAGCAGATCTGCATTTCATTTTCTGTAGGATATAAGTATACCTAAACTAAGTATAGCTTCAGGGTCTTTTATGGCCATGTTAAATGACAGTCACTGGTTGTATCTCCCAGGTTTGACAGCTTAACTTGTCTCATCACCGTAATTTTCTTTTGATGCAGTTTCATCTCTGTGTGTGTATGTGTGTGTGCATGTCTGCGTAAGCTAATTATAAGGCAGAGCTAATTAGAAGGGTGAGCTTTAGAAGAGACGTTAACATTTGTCTGCAGTACATTTTTTTTGATTGTTCATCTACTCTCAGAATCACCAGTTTCAAGGGGAGAAAGCCAGAAGATTGCCTCTCCCTAGCTCCCTTCCACTGCACCGTACTATTTTTCCTAATATCAGCTCATTTCCAACTGAGTGCTTCCCCGCAGTGACTGTATGAGATTTATGACTCATCTGCTACACTTTACTTCTTTATTAATTGTATTTAACTATTGCTTGTGGTGTTTTCATTCCTGCTTTTTTTTTTTTTTTTCCCTTTCTCGTTTCTAAAAGTTTGTGAAACCCTCTTCGTTCCTGCATTTGAACTCCCTGTTTGGGACTCTGCTTTTGGCTACCAGCATTTTATTATAGCATGGTGATAAACCAGGTGTCATGCTCTCATTTTCTGTTCCTGGGGCTGAGCCACCTGCTTGGATTGCTGTCTCACGAGGAGCTCCACAGTATAATCACCTTTGTTTGTATTGTCTGTGACTTTGCCAACAATTCGTGCCGAAGGCTTTTAGTGTGTCTGTAGCAAAATGATACCTGAATATCTAGGGATGAAAAGGTAGACTTGTAAGCTGTTAAAATATAGCTTAGTAATAAGAGAGGGAGGCAGCTAAACTTTTGAAGAGTGCTATGCAGGGAAACTTTTCCTCTCCTGTGCAAAGTTAAAACTTTACACGTTCTGGTCAACTACAAAAACCCAGAAAAGCCTTTCTTTCAGGTCAGAAAAAAATGTGGGTTTTTTAATAATTAAAAAAAAAATCCTTTTGAATTACCTGTGTTTCTGTAATGAGATGAAAGTTGCAAGCAGAAAAAACCAAAGCCAATATTTATTACTTAGAAAATGTTGACAGGGACTATCCTGACAATTTCAAAACCTTAGAAACATTCCTTACCAACTGCTACATTCCTCAAAATCAGCCATTCCTTGCAAAAGTTTCTGTTTTGGTTCATTTACTTTTTTCAGTAAAACAGTCCTGACTAGCCCTGTAGTAGAATTGCTTTCCTTTAATTTAATTTTATTTTTTTAGTGTCACATTTCCCACCAAAGTTTATAATATTTCTGCAATTATATGGCTTTCCATATTCTTATTTTCGGTGAATAGACCAATATACGGACAAGTGAAGATATTCCTTGCAAAGTAGTGTTTCTAAATTATGTGGTATTTACTACCCAAATCCTTTAGAAATATTTGCGCATAGAGTAAAGTCAATGATCCAAAAGCTCATTGAAATCAATGGGCGACTTTCCATTAAATTCAATGGGCTTTGGTCCAAGCTGTTTGTAATTATAGGCTGACATTTTGAAAGCTGCCTAAGGGAGTTGGAAGCCTAATACTCATTAAAATTAACTGGGCATCTAGCTTTACTAAGGTGCTTTGGAACTCACAACTACAGTTTATATAAATGAGTGACCTGTTTATGAGGCTTAGTTAGATACATTCGAGCTCCAAGGAGTCTATAAGCATGTGCCTTATCTTTTACATCAAAGAAACGTGCTTTAGGTTGTATTACTTGATAATGGCCATTTTGCTGCAGAAAAGTACTATCTAATTTAAAAAGACAGACGTATACATAAAAAATGATCATAGAATTGGCCAAAACTGACTTATAGAAGGGCTTGTTTCCTGGCTTAATGCTTTTTAATTTTTTTTTAAAGAAACATTCTTAAATATTTCAAATTTATCTGTAATCAGAAGTAGATCACTATACTGAACAAATAATTCAATCCATAAATTACCTGACATGTTATCATTTTTCTATTTGTTCAAAGAGTCTGTGATATCCTTGGTTATATCTATGTCATCCACATCTATATCGACATCTGCATCTACATCTTTATCTATATCTATCTTTATACTGTTTAAACATCCCAAAAGTATTCAGCAAGTAGTCCTTCATTTGAAAAAGATACTTGGGCTGTCACTGACAAATGTTGGCTGTAGCATTTCCTAGGGATGCTCCTCTGTATTAAACCAATATATATAAGGTAAGTTACTTGAGCTACAGGTGCTTATGCACGTTATGCGATACTAAATCAAATTTGTGAACTCTAAATGTCACTTGCGAGAGAATAGCATGTGGTTCAGTAGTAATACACTCAAACTCTTCTTTGATTTTAAACTCACCAGTAGTTTCATTCATTTGCTTATAACTCAACAGTTCACTGTGAACTATAAGTATTCTTAAGGGATTAGAAATATTCAAAATCTTTGGAAGCTGGAGGAATGAAATTTTGAAACAATTTGCGAACAAAAGGATTTGTAGGGATTCTGAATTATGAGATGTATCAAAAGAAATGCAGCAGCCATTTAGATAATATATTTATGTGCACGTGACATGCAGTTCAATAGAGAACTTGATTTTATTTAAATTAGTTGCCAATCGTAATATTATTTCCCAAGATGACTTATTATGGATTATGACTTTATAACAACACTATTGTTGCTACGAAATCATCACTCAGGCAACATAACTGTACACAGAATACTATTGCTACCAGCAACACACAAAATGGTCAGGTGCAAGCAGATCAATGATTTAAACTAATCTCATGTAAAAATTAAAATTAAGTAGAAACCATTTTAAAATTATATTTGGGGTAAAAATAAAGAGGCTGCATAAATAGCCGGTCGGTTGAAACCGGTCAGCTGGCTCCTGGAACCGTGAAGTTTCTTCAAGTGGAACTACGCTCCTGTTTCAAAGAAAGAGCAGCCGCCTCCTTCCACCCTAGCGGGAGGCTTTGCATTCTGCCGAGCGAATGGTGATGAAAACAGATTCCAAGAGGAAGGGTAGCCATTGCAATTTTTTATTAGCACCATGTTACATTTCTTACAGGTCACTTGCTGTTTGTTGCTTTTGAGGCATCTGTTGGCCTGCCCTCTTGGTTGAAGAAAGGGTGTAATTATTTAATTACAGATTCAAATATATTAAAAAAAAAAAGGAAAGGGAAGTTGTTTCTTACAGTACAAAAAGCCCAAGGCAAGGCAGAAAATGTCATACAGTAAAAACAACAGTACAAAAAGCAGAAAACAACTAATTCAACTGAATTGGACTGAAGTGCAATTGCTGATGTCTTTACTGAGCTATTTTATGGCATTATCTGCCATCGAACATACACTTCTGTGCCCGTGTAGTTAGTTGTCCATATGTGCAATTTTATCAACATTAGTGGAGGTGACAGATGTAAAAATGTGTGCATTTGTGTAGTGTCCGTCCAACACCGAAATCCTTGTGGGGTCAGTGCTGGTAATTCTTTAGATCTCTGGATCTCTTTGTGAAATTCCTCTGGAAATACAACATGCTATTTCTAACCTTCTTGTACTTGAGACCACATCGTCTTTAGGACTCATGAAGATTCTCAGACTCATGCCATTAAGCAAATTTCATCAGTGTTTTCTCATTTTTGAGCCAAGATCACAGCTGAAAATGCTAGTATCAGCCTCAGGACTGATGATGCATTGCACTGTAGCTCCTCTGTGCCACGCCGTTGTCACTGATCCTTCAGCTTCTTATTTATCCACTTCTCAGTTCTTATCCTAATCATCATCTTCTCTAGTTTAACTAATAATTTCCTATTAAGTATCAAATGTTTTCCTGGCTTCCAAGTAGATTAGATCTAGATTAGACCTATTTCCCTTGTCTAGAAAAGCAATTATCTCCTCAATGAAGGATATCAGGTTGGTCTGGCACAATCTGTCTTTGTCAAACCCAAGTTCTGTTTTATCACATTTTCTCCATATCTCTGTGCTTTCCTTCTTTCCTGCTGTAAAACATAGCTCAGAGCAGTCTGACAGAATCACAGTTGTGAGGATTACCCTTTTTTACTTTCTTAAATATGTGTAATATTTAATATTTTTTCTGTTGTGTGGCATTTACTGAAACCTGGTGGATTTCGTACATCGACTACAGGAGCTGCAATACTGTGCCAGGACTCTCACGATTCTGGGACAGTTACAATCCTTCTCAGTTTTCAGACACGCAGCAATATTTTTTCTACATATGAAATGGTAATTTGTATCGCATATCTTCCCTGTAACCTCACTGAAAACTGAACTTCAGCATAAAGCCACACACGGACCTTTCTTAATCCATATCCCACCTTCACTATACATGGTTTTCACTTCAACCCAGTTCTCTTTTATTTATATATTTATATATATGAAAATATTTTTTTTTAAATCTAGGTCACTTTGAATTTGGAAAATTCTTCCGTATGCTAAACTTTAAACCTTTTTGGTTATGCTAAACCTCTTAAACCTAGAAAATTATTAGAAATAATTTTCTAATCTGCTAGATTTTCAACTCCATTAAGCTTTTCATTCTTTTTTGGTTATTTCCAGTTGTTATTTATTTCTTTATTTATGTAAACATATAAAATACATTTATTTATTTGTTTATTTATTTATGTATACATATAAAATACTCATCTGTATTTTACTTTAGTTCCACATGGTTTCTGCATCTTTTTTTTTTGTTTTGATTTTTATTTTTTTTTTTAATATTTAGGTTCTTTCTATAGTGAAAGGGGAATGAAAAACTAAGTTTCTTATTCTGCTTACCTTGACTAAATAGAAAATTATTTTATTGAAGTCTTCACTTTGAATCAGAAGCTTTAAAGATTAGTTTGTGATTTTCCTTCTATTTAATTTAAGTGAGTTATCTCCTGATACTTCTTTCCAAGGCTATTTTCCACAGCTAGTTTTTATGCAACATGCTTGCTGCTTAACAAAGTCAAATAAAGAGAATCTGCAATAACAAAGTATGATCCTATCTGGCATATGAATTTGTTGGCTACTGAGTCCAAGACCATATTTCGTCTTAATTTACTTTTAGCATTTGTTCTCCAGTACCTGTCTGGGAAGTTAGTCGCTGCTAGTGACAGAGTTCCTGGTAGTATTTCCAGATGTCTTTCTCTATGCAAATATGAGCTTGCATTTCTTCAGTAGACCCCAAGCACTGTTTTCCCCTTTCCCCTCCAATACTCAGAATATTTTTTTCCATCCTCATAAAAGATAAAAGTGACAATTCATCTATGTTATTCCTGCTTGCATCTTTAAAGTTATCACATTCTAAAGGTGCAACGTTGCTCTCACAGCCTTACTCTATTTCTGTGTGAAAAAAATGCCGGCTCTTGAGAGCTTATGTACCTCTTGTGTTTTCTTCTTCCCTGTATTCTCATTATCCTTTTGCTATCTGGCTTGACACTCTACATCAATATTGTAAGTTTTTTCACGTTGTCTGCATTTCTTATGCTGGAATTTGAACATTTCACATGTTTGTAGATATATCTAATAATTTAGCTGCAAAAGATTTAATTTTAACTTTTAACTCTTTGACAACTGCTTTCATTTCCAGTAATCACAATTAATTAATTGTCTACTAATTTGTTGGGGTTTTTTTAGAAGTGAATAATATTTTTCTCTTCTTATTTTTCTCTTATTTTTCTTTACTCTCCAGTGTTCCTTTATTCATTGTTTTCATTCTTGTTTACTTTATTCAATTTTTTTCTCATAGCTCTGTTAAAACTCTGTCAAAGTAAACGATGAATGTTAAAATGAGTTACTCCAAGATTCTCAATGCTTTTTAGTCTCTTGATCCTGTTATCACCTATGTTGGCCATAAGTGAAAAAGTTCATATCAATAGAAAAACCAATCCACCAAGAGAATATTTTCCAAATGACAAACTTGTCTAAACTTTCCTTCTAGCACCAGCTTCCAGAGTTATCCATTGATCTTTTTTACTTTTTCTCAATAGCTTCTTGGAATATAACTCAAGATCACATAGTTTAGTAGTTTAGTATTTTCCCTGTCCTGGAATAATCATCTTGTGTCTCTTCCAGCTGAACTGTAGTAATGTCGTGTATGTGGCCTCAAAGTCTGTGGCATTTGGGACTCAAATTTATAGACCCTTGCAGTGCATCTCTTCGGGAGAGTAGATTGCTAAGCTAATTCTAAATTCTTTTCAGCATCAGGCTAAATCTCTTTACCTCTGCACTGCTCAAATTTACATGGGAAAGAAACATGGCCATATGGGCTGTAAGACCTATGGCAGTCTAGCCAGAGGAGAAAAGGGGAGAAGGGAGATCAGGACTTCAAGCACACCACCATACGTGCTATAAAACACACCATGAAGTTCTAGGTGAAGATATGGACAAGACGTGAAACATCGCTGCTTCAAATTGAGGCCATTCTCTGTAGAGAACGAGAAGTTCTTTGGCCTAGGGACAGACGTGTCCTAAGCTCAGTGTAAGAGTGTGTGCACCCCGAAGAATGCAAAATCACCTCTTGCTCCCCACGTTCTGCTCTTCGATCTTGTCTTCTCTAAAGCAAATAGCCGCATACATGAACATTCAGTCATGTTTAAAAATTAAAAATAAAACACCTCAGACATTTCCCCTTCTAGGAAGAAGATGAAGGAAGAAAACTGTATATATCTTAGTCACTTTATTTGATGTTCTTCATGATAATCGTACTGTAGAAAAACCTACAGACTATAAAATTTATTTCTGAGTTCTTCACAGTTATAAATTATGTTACTCCGATAACCAGCCTGGGCCCAGCACAAATGGGGAAAGGACTGATGGACTAAGAGTTTCCTTTAAAGACTGAGGTTTCAACTGTCCTTGTTCAAGACAAACGATATATGTTTTTTACAAAAACTGGCATTGTACAGCTCCCGCTGCATTCAAATATCTTCTCCTGTTACCTTCAGCTCCCACTGAGGGAGTTCAACAGTTCTTCTGCAAAGCAAGCCACGGTCTTGAGTCAGGCAACGGGAAACTGGGAAACTCATAGCTTGTGGCCACCTGTGAAGGGTTAGCAGAGGTTTACTCTATTCTCCAAGGTGGCATTGACTGTATTAATCATTAAAACATTCTTTTCCCTGCCCCCTACCGTCTTTGCTTCAACCACTTTCGTATTCCAATTTCTGCTGCAAATGGGTGATCCAGGCCACAGCAATCATCTGTACTACACAACCCTGTTTCTGTCCCAGAAGCATCCTGTCTTGGGTACAGAATGAGCTATGTGTGCGCTTTCTGAAGGAAAAACGGCATGCCATTATGCAATTTTTTTTTTTTTCTTAGTGTGTGCCCATAGGGATTGCACAATTAAGGTTGCTCAAGCAATTTTTACTCAAGTCTTACCAAATTTGGATTTATAACATGATCAATTGCAACATGTCACCGTAACAGTCTCCCACACATTTATTAATAATACTGATACCTATGAATGGAAATACTGAATCGCTATACAGACTACCGATAACTTGCGCTAATACAGTAACGGAGCGGTTCAGGAGTGCTGGGATCCTTTCCAAGTTGAAGAAGACAGTATGTTTTTATTGTCACAGATTCTCCTGCCAATTCCTCAAAAACTTTAATTGCTGATCTTATTCTCTTCCAAACCCTTAGGTTCTTGTATAAGCCCCGTTTTCTTCACCATAACAATTACAATCTTTATTCCGTAAATTCCTCTGACACATTCCCCAATACAAATCCCACCTTTTCCCCTCTTTTTACATTATAGAGTCCCAGTCTCCCAGTGCCTGATCGCTTTGATACCCTTTCTCACTGCACTCATTCCCCGCAGCTCCATCCTTTGACCCTACGTGGCTGAAGTAGGTGTTCGTGCTACTGGGCTCAACACACGCTCCTTATTTTCTCTTCCTGTGCCTCTGGCTTTAAAATATCACAGAGATGCATGTACAAGAAAAATGTTACGCAGCCATAAGTGAAACCCCTCCACTCCTGCCCTCACTGATATTCTCTGCTTAAGGCATAAGAAATCTCTGCTGAACCTGAATATTTTTTCTCCAAAACCTTATAATTTGCAGAGGCAACAAAAGCCGAATTTCAATTTTCATCCCACAATGTTTTCCCCAGCTGCCAAATATCAGTCTGCAGCTTCAAATTATATTAACTGTTTAAATAACTTCTTCCCTTATCATCTTCCTCCTTCCCCCTTCCTTTTTGATTTATTATCACCAGTGAAACAACATACTTCTTGCCTCATTCTCAGAAATGACTGGATTGTTTTGGCAAAAAAGACATTCTAACACATTTCACCCACCTTTTAGCAGACACAATGGAACATTTGAGCCCAAATGTCTACCAGTTGGCAAATTGAAAAGTACTAAAATCAGCATTTTATAATGGAAAGTGTCAGGAAACATTAATACGCATAGCTACCGGCCCATTTTTGGCCTTCATCAGTTTATTCAGCATTAGCCAAGTAGCACAAAGTCCCTGGCTGAAGCAGTCAGCTCCGTGGAGGCTTTAGCTTTCCCAGGTGATGTGTCGCTGCGTTTTGCAGTTTTGACGGCCTCTCACGTTACTTGTGGGAATCCTGAAGAGGCTCATCCAAAATGCGCTTCAAGCTGCTCTGCACTGGGGTAGCACCAAACCAAGCCCCACCCAACAGGTCTACAACCAGAACCTTTCAAAAATCATTTGTTTACACCTTTTTTATTAGACCTTTACCTTGTTCATCAAATACTAACTTTTTTTTGTCTTACATATACACATAATATCACCCAGTACCGCTGTTATGTTATTCATATGTCCTCCTTGCATTTAAAACTGCAGTCTTTCTCTGCACAGAATTTCTTTTGAAAGATGGTGAGACGGTTTGTTTGTCTTTAAGAAAATTTAATAAATTAGCAGATTTCTACTAATGAAAAAATTATGTCATTTAGAACATCCACACTAATTTTCTCTGTTTAGGCAAATTTAGGATAATCTTTTGGAAAAGCTTTGGTAGATAACTTAGCAAATTGGTTGCAACTCTAAGTGGTATTTTCAACTGGACTGATCAAATAGGTGAGCTGTGTGAAAAAATACCACTGAGACTAAGTCAGCTGGCGTTGAAACATGGTAAAGCCAGGGATTAGTACCGTAACAATACTTTAAATAGACAGCAGTGCTGTAAACAAAACAAAACCTCCACATCGTTTGGTATCAGTTTGATACCAAACTGGGAGGGGTGGCTGACACTCCAGAGGGCCGTGCTGCCATCCAGCGTGACCTGGACAGGCTGGAGAGCTGGGCAGAGAAGAACCTAATGAGGTTGAACAAAAGCAAGTGCAAGGTCCTGCACCTGGGGAGGAAGAATGCTAAGCACCAGTATAGGTTAGGGGTGGACCTGCTGGGAAGTAGTTCTGAGGAGAAGGATCTGGGGGTCCTGGTAGACAGTAAATTATCCACGAGCCAACAATGTGCCCTTGTTGACAAAAAGGCCAATGGAATCCATAGGGAAGAGTGTGGCCAGTAGGTCGAAGGGGGTCATTCTCCCCCTCTACTCTGCACTGGTGAGGCCACAACTGGAGTGCTGCATCCAGTTTTGGGCTCCCCAGTTCAAGAGGGACAGGGAACTACTGGAGCGAGTCCAGCGTAGGGCAACTAAGATGACTGAGGGACTGGAGCATCTCCCTTATGAGGAGAGGCTGAGAGAGCTGGGACTCTTTAGCCTGGAGAAGAGAAGGCTGAGGGGAGACCTTATTATGGCATACAAGTATCTAAAGTGTGGGTTGAAGGAGGATGGTGCCAGACTCTTTTCAATGGTTCCCAGTGACAGGACAAGGGGCAACAGGCACAAGTTGGAACATAGGAAGTTCTATTCAAATACACGGAAAAACTTTTTTACAGTGAGGGTGGCAGAGCACTGGAACAGGCTGCCCAGGGAGGGTGTGGAGTCCCCTTCTCTGGAGATTTTCAAGACCCGCCTGGATGCAGCCCTGAGGGATGTGGTTTAGGCAATCCTGCTCTAGCAGGGGAGTTGGACTAGATGATCTCTAGAGGTCCCTTCCAACTCTGAAGATTCTGTGATTCTGTGATCAGTAAGAAAAAAAACCAACTCAACCACGGATACATAGGTACGTTTATCTTCCCACTAGTGAGTGTGGTGTTTAATGCATAGTACATAAAATTTATTGCCAAAAGGTTTAAAAGTAAGATTCGGGAGTGCAAAGGAATTACAGTCCCTTTAGTCTGTGGATCCTAGAATACTGCTTATAGCAAGTGGCACAGTATGAGTATGGAAGACATAGGAATTTTCCCCTCTGGAAAAAGCAATTTTAATTCCCAGCCCTCAAGTACCTTTGGGGGTGGGAATCTAGATGGAAAAAGGAATGGATAGTTTATCCCCTTACGTGACATTTTATCCCATCCAAAATCATTACAGCTGAAAGAAATAAAAGATACTGTGAATTTATACTGCTTTTTAGAATTGGTATAATACATGCAGTTAAAGCTTTGCTAACCACACATTTTATAAAAGTAATTATCAATTGATTAAAATTGCATATTAGAGTGCATAACTTTAATTTTGTATTCACATAGTGAATCTGCAAAATGGTGTAGAAGAAAAAAGGAGCCACGAGAAGTTATCTTACTCATTGAATCTTGCACTCATTTCACCACATACTACAAATGTATTGGACCAGATATAGATGTGGTGTTGTGCTTCCTTACTGGGGCAAACTTTGGACCAGATATAGATGTGGTGGTGTCCTTCTTCACTGGGGCAAACTGGTGGTGGTCTGAGACAAGGGAAATATCCTGACCCTTCTTTTGGAGTAAGTTGATTCCTATCTTAGTCATAGGGAGGAGGCTCACCGCAAATAAGGGAACTGTGACTCACTGGCAATGAACAACAGGAGCTTTTCCACACTCTTGTGTTTACCCCAAGTATGTAAATTCATGTCTTGGCTTGCATCCCTTGCTCATGCCAAGTTCCTATCGAAGTCAGTGGGAATTTTGAACATGTAAGAAATTGCTTGCATCCTTAACTTCATCAAGCTTTCCGATTAAATGTTCCAAACCTCCCATTCCACTATTCACAGATCTGAACAATACAATTTCCTTAGCTCTCTTAATTTTCTTGTGATGGGAATTGTTACGCTTTATATCACCTACATGGACAATCTTCGTTTTCCCTGATCCCATCTACCAGCTGTACGTTTTAACCGATACGGAACAAACAGAGCAGTGCAAAGCTGTCAATTGACAAAGTTTTTTTCCTGTTGCAGTATGCCACTTTCACCATTTTACTTGGCCAACATAATGGACTTTTCATCTCTTCTCATTTAAAAGTGAAATGTGTTCACATAGATAGCATTTGCTTCACATCCTTGTTTCAGCGGAAAAGTAAAACATAGTAAACAAACTGTCCCCTCCTCTTTCCCTTAAATAGTAAATTACTACTGCAAAAAAGTGTTTCATGTTATCTTAAATTAGACTAGAATAGGATGAAAAATGTGTTGTCTTTTCTTTCTTAAACAGTGACTCAAGGAGCTTTTCAGAAAGTAGCGGCAGTGGTGCTGGAAACTGCGCTGAGCAGCAGCTCGCAAAGAACTCCAGTTAATTTCTGTAAGAAAATTATGAACTAAAATTAGGTTACCTTCATTTAAAAAAAGCACTAGGAAGTGAAACAATTGCTGCATTATTCATGTCCCTTTTGACGATCGCTGTTATGGGACATAGTGGCCCTCATTAAACATTTGGTCTGAAGGCTGAAAGTGTCTCTTCTTTGTAAGTTTCATAGAGAGTAGAGCTGGTACCATGATATAATAATGATTTTGATATACAGGTATCATAGAATCATAGAATCATAGGGTTGGAAGGGACCTCTGGAGATCATCTAGTCCAACCCCCTGCCAGAGCAGGGTCACCCACAGCAGGTGGCACAGGAACGCGTCCAGGTGGGTTTGGAATGTCTCCAGAGACAGAGACTCCACCACCTCTCTGGGCAGCCTGTGCCAGGGCTCTACCACTCTCAAAGTAAAGAAGTTCCTCCTCAGGTATTCTGCACCTACTATTTTATGGAATAACCAATGAATTTGAGCAAGTGACAGACTGAAGTAGGCAGGCTAAAGTTCCAGAAGTACCTCCTCTACCACTTCTACATCACTTCAGACCTTTGAATGCCTCTTGCAACACTGCCTCATATCTCCACCCAGAAAAAAAGTCTTTCTGCATGACGAATGCTTGCTGCCTAACGGAGGAGCCTCTTCTGCCGTCGCTGGGTAGGAGCGAGGAGCAGGGTGCTCCTGCCAAACATTGTCTCAACTTTCCTACTTCGCTCTGCAGCAGCTGCTCCATTCGCCCTGGGCAAAACCTTCCTCCCAGATGGTGGAGAGGTGAGATTTTGGAAAGGGAAATAAGAAGAGGAAAGAAGGAGTTCAACCATGGCTGGGCAAGATGCATACTCTATTCCAAGTAAATGGAATAATTTTATGTGCAGTGGGGTTGCTTGATGTGGGACGGATAGTTCACAGACCACTTAGATGTGCCTGTGAACGTGTGCATTTACGGTTGAGAAGAGCGGAAAATTAAATGAGCTGCTAGTTTGGACACAATGACAGAATGTGTGTATTTGCAAAGCAATCTCATCACCAACAACTCCATAAAAGCAACTTTGCTTTATGATATTGAAGCAGCTTGATATAGTGTTTTATTTGTCTGTTTAACTGGGATCTAAAATTAAGGACTTGCTGTGACATCATAATTTTTTTCTCATTCAAGACATATTTTGTATTTGGCCCATCCCAAACAGTATCAGAAGAACTGGGGCAATAATTGGAAGTAGCTCATGAAGACCAGGGTTGTACAGCCTGGGGAACTTGGACCACAGTATGCATCAGACGAGCTACAAACTCACATGGAAATGGTTTAATGATGTTTTGCACTTAGAAGATTTGCTTATGTCTTTCTTTCTCTTCTAGATGTACGTATTTTATACTGGTTGTACTGGAAAGGCATATGCATGATTGAACTCAAACATTATGCAGCCTTAGTTATTATTTCAATACTTTGAGCGAATTCTGCTGGCAGACAGTTCATTCAGGCTCATCTGATTGCATGAATTTGTGATTTGTTCTGGCCACCGACAGATGTATTTTGAAATAATTGATAAGTGTTTTTAACTAGGTATAAGTAGTTCATAAATCCATGGTAAGTGGACCTTGCTTCCTTTAGTACATCCTCTACCATCTCTGAGAAGATGGCTGGTTAGATATCGTGGGTGAATGCTTTTGGACACTGGTTAGTTTGTTGTAAGTCCATGCTGGATACTGAAACTAATTGGCAGCTTTGCTTATTAGTAGTGTATTGTTAAAGAAAAATCCCAAAGATGTTCAGAACACTGAACAGGAATCTTCCTATCTCTGTATTCCATTCCGCTTTTTTCAGTCTCTTTCTTATAAATCTATGAATGATATTAGAGTGGAGAGTCTTGATTTCCAGATTAGCCAGTCTCAGTGCTTTACTATCTCTGGCATTTCACTGTGGAAGGGTGAAGTGTGAAGTATTTGTTAACCATATCAAGCAATCTGCAGGTGTGCAAGGAAAGACTATACTTCCTGGAGCCCTCCTTTACAGCTGGAGCGGCTTGCCATGACAAGAGGTGAGTATGAATAAGGAGGAGCTTCGCTGCTGCACAACGGAAATGGAAATGCATTGCACGAGATGAAAATCAGATACGAGCTCGTGTCA
This sequence comes from Larus michahellis, assembly GCF_964199755.1. Classification (NCBI taxonomy): domain Eukaryota; kingdom Metazoa; phylum Chordata; class Aves; order Charadriiformes; family Laridae; genus Larus; species Larus michahellis. The sequence continues at coordinate 79,616,521 of NC_133900.1, read as the reverse complement.
AAAAGCAGACCCAAAGTCACTCATATTAGCCCTTGATCAGAGTCAGACAAAGTTTTTGCTAGTCCTCCTTTTGAAGGACGTTTGTGTCTACTGCATTCAGTCGCAGCATTTCAAATAAATGCTTTTGATAAGCGTGCAACCAGGTATGAGACACAAAACGCGAAATCCAGATTCTTTCATTCCTAAATCTCTAAGCACATCACATAGCGTGAAGTCATGCAGAAGACCATGTGAATAACTGATAGTATATTCTCTCTTAATTTGTCAGCTGGTTCTAGGCTAGGAAAAGGTGAATTTTATTAAAAGACCAATGATTACTTAAAATCTGAAGGGAAGAGAGAATGTCATGTAGAACATTAATAAAGTTTAGGGACAAATGGGACAAAAAGAATAAGAAAAAAATCATGCTTAATTGATTGTTCATTTGTTATGCATGAAATGTATTCAGAGACAGTAATGAAATTTTCACTATCTCAGACGGACAGCGCTAGCAGAAGAATTAATGAAATTACACACATCTTCAGCAAAGTACTAATAGTTATAGCTGAATATTCTGGTTGCCCGGTGACCTGATTGATCTTCAAAGTAAGAAATACGAAAACAAACCCTGTATTGTGTGTTATGCTGTAGTGAAATGTGTACATAAAGTATTACCTTAGCTGCCTGGTATGTGCAGTTCAGCCAAATTCTTCATTAATTACCCTTGTAGCGAACAGGAAACCAACATCATTATTATAACAACTAGAGAGATTGTAGGATTTTTTCCACTAGCTCTTAAAGTGATGAATACTGTCTACAGTGTTGTTTATAATGCTTAGACTGACTTCATGATTCCAATGTAAGAATAGCGTGTTAAATAGTTAAAAGTGCAGTCATTGCAAAATTAAAAATAAATTAAATGCAGCTAGTGTATTGCCAAATTATTAAATATTTATACTAAAGCATTGAAAAGTGGTTCCACTTTTATATTCACTGTCACAGTATTTTTAAAAGTTAGTATAACTCTGAATGAGGATTTGGAGAATTTCTAAGGAGCTTCTCTTAGAAATACATATAATAAAACAAAAGGTTAATGTTTTGCTGGAGTAAATGAATTAAAATTCTAAAATAAAGATCCATAAAGTGAGTTTACCACTGACTTTCTAATCATCTCTCTTATCAAGGCTGTGCAAAGCTTAGTAATGAAATCGGAATCTGGTTATGTTTGCTGGGACTTGCGATCCCTCTGACTTTGCCTGGCTTCCCTTCGGTTATGATCAAGGATGAAAATGATACAAGCCTTTCAACATCCCCCCCCAGCCCCTCTGTTTTTCCTTTCTTCAGGGTTCCTTTCTCCCTCCTCCGAGCCCTTTATCACAAGGAGAAGAACAAAACCCAGCAGACCGGGTCAAGAGTGGCGGGGTGTTTTCTGGTGGGGGGTTTGGCGAGGTCCGTGAGCCCATTCCGCTGGGCGTTCATTTGGCGGGTCTCATTAAGGGCCGTGCAGCCGACATTCCTGCCGTGCCTCACAGGGCTCAAACTGTGCTTAGGATCCAACAAGTCTCAGCGTTCCAGTGGCAGCCCAAGCCAGCTCACAGATACCTACATTCCGCCCGCAGGTTCAAGCCTTTTTCTTACCTAGGTAGGTTTTAATCTCAACCCTTCACCCATTTCTACAAAAATACAGCGTCTATTAGGTGACTTCAAGCCTGTGGAAGATAGAAATGCCAGCCAGAAAAAGACCAGACTGTTTTGCTGTCAGTTGCGTTTGTGCGCAGTAATTATGTGAGCATAACATAAACCTTCTAATCCATTTTTTATAATTCTGAATTCAGAAAAGTGCATCATTGTTAAAGTTCTCCTTCAGTGCAGTGCATAACACTATAACGACATGTAGGAACAGTTAAATCCATATTTAAATGATTTATTGGTTTTAAAAATGGATGACAGATGTGGAAATGAGAAATATGTTTATCATGATGAATTCTTGTGTTGGAACCAAGTTAGCTTTCATCAGCTACTTTGTACTATTTTATTACACCATTGATCTGAAATCTGATTTTTGTACCTTGACATAAAATGAAGCTTGAAATATGTTTTCAATATTACCTATCTATAAACTCCATCAGACTGGCCTTATTTTGATTGTGGTAAGACCATCTTGGAGTTGCAATTAATATAAATTCATAGACTGCTTTCTCATTTTATTTCTATTTCCTCCAGCAATTCGGCGCAATGATGGATGGTCACTTCAGGATGTACTCTGTGTTCTGAACTGTAAACAATGTTTTCCAATGACTCAGAGATTAAAGTTTGTTTTACTGTTTTTTATTTGGAGCACTAGATTCTTATTTTATTACATTTTTCCTGAAAAACTAAAACAACAAAGAAATTGGCCTATTTCGTGTTCATATTGAATAAGCAAAATCAACCTTTAAGTTCAAGACCATGTCCTTGACTTGTCGTGGTGGTCCAAGACAAAAGAGAGGTTAGTTTCCAGTATGTATAGTGGCCCTATCCAGAACATACTCAGAACATTTAGAACACATATTCAATAATATAGGCAAATAAGAAAAAACAAGAGAGTTTATCAACAGAACTTCAGAGAAACTTATTTGCGTAGGGTTGATGCTTGCAGGCTTTCAGTCTGAGGATCAGTTCCTGTTCGCTGTATCTTGCCTCAGGTAGCTGTTCAGCTACCTGAACACAACTGTGTGTAGACATGTTTCTTGCCTAATAATCCATTGCTTTGAATTTAAAATAAAACCTTGAACTTACTAGGCAGACCATTTCCATAACGCAAATCCTCTGGCTGAGATTCGGCTTTTGTGCCTCAGTTTCCTTTGATATAAAATGGAGAAAGTGGCTGTTTTATAAAGCTTGGGTAGGTGTGTTAAGAAGAGTTTGTGTATTATTATCACTACTACTTATTATATCAGAATCATTAATAATAGTTACAACAGTAGGATATCAGGAGCTCATTAAGCTCAGCATGCCTTTGGTTTATTTTATGGAGCTTTGAAACAGGTCTCTAAAGAGGTGCAGGTAGTCATATTTAGAAGCAGCTAACCCATTTAAAATAAAGGTTTATGATCGACCCATGGTCAGTAAGGTCTAATACTACCTTATATAAAATTTGCTTTGTTGGGAAAGATGCCACATCTCCCAGCCTTCCAGCTCACTTTCACAAACCCTTCCCTGGTAAACTCAACTGCTCTGACATTGACAAAGAAGATGACCCGTCTTCCTCGTGTAAAGAATTCCAGTTTCAGTCACACGGCATCCCTACTTATTTTGAGTTGGCTGTATTTTGATAAATTTTCCATTTCATTGTCACAGTACGCCCTTAGAAGTTCAACTACTGTGTGGCAGTTGTTATTTACAAACTGGAGAGGGCCTCAAGCATGCCATCTTTATAATGAGGGTGTTGAAACACTGGCACGGGTTGCCCAGAGAGGTGGTGGAGGCCCCATCCCTGGAGACATTCAAGGCCAGGCTGGATGAGGCTCTGAGCAACCTGATCTAGTTAAAGATGTCCCTGCTCACTGCAGGGGGGTTGGACTACAAGACCTTTAGAGGTCCCTTCCAACCCAACACATTCTATGATTCTATGATTCTATCAGTAACCAAATTTGAATTCCACTATCCCAGAAGTCAAGACAGAAAGATGTGTCCATGGGATGGCAAAAATTAATTTTGTGAAAGTGAGTGGTCTGAGCTGGAGAATGGAGCTGAGATGGGAGAGTGCCCCTAGGCAGCCTCAGAGGGTCAGATAGTTTGGGGATACTGGGAGAGAGACTGGGAGAAGTCAACGGGACCTTGAAGCTTGATGTGGGGGAAGGAAGTGCTGGGGTTTTGAACACTGAGATGCAGGCTGGCAGAGGTCACTATTCTGAAGGAATGAAGGTGCAATAACCTCCTTACACCACCTTTGCTAAGCTGATCCGATCTCTAGGTGCAAGGCCCCTTTCCCGAATCCACATGCCTTCCCAACACTGTGCAAAAAATTATCCTGCTTGCTCTTGCCCCTGAAGGCAGATTTCTGCCTTACAGGGAGAAAAGCCGAGTTGGACTAAGTGCCAGGCTGGGTATCAGGTAGGGAAATCAGACTGTGATTCTGCTGTGATTGGGGAAGATGAGGGGAACAGCAGTGATTCCTGCTGCTGCTAAGAAAAAACAAGGCTCTGAAGAAACCCTTTGGCCACACATCCCTTCTACCTGCCCAGTACCTCTGTCTGCCTGTTTTCAAATTGCTTATTCTCTGTATCTTCTTGCAGCACAAAAATAAGGGGATGAGGGTGCAGACCCTAAGGTCTGTTGTGCTAAGCAAACACGTATTTTTGCTGTCAAAGGGCAGCACCAAAGCCATGTGCTCTGTTCCTGACGATTTAGGAAAGTTGAAAAGCTTGTGCAAGAAATTACAAATGCAGTCAAGGGCTCAAGCAATTACACTCTTCAAAGTGTTTCTCCTATCTCAGAGAACAACTTGAGATTCTTAAGGGTGTATTCATTTTACAGTGGAGGGAAAAGGTCAGCCTGGTGGCTCCCTGTTTTCTTAATTTCAATCACTAGATTTTCCCTCGTTAATTCAAAATAGAGATTAAGGATTGCGGGAAAAATTCTTAGCAACTGTAGCATTCTGTAGGAACAACAGCAGAAGTCAGAGAAAGCTGATTTTTTAATTATAGCTTAATCTTAACCTAATTCATTCTAATGGTACTAAAATCTCAATATAGATAGCTTTGCTGATACTGTATCGCTGCACAAATACCATTATCTGCAATTTTGACTTAAGGCCTTCTGTGCCTCAGGTGTGCCCTACCTTCAAGAATGTAAAGTTCGTTCCAAGCAAATTAAGGCTAGAGAAATAACTGTCAACCAGTCCAATTTTACATTTCCTAGCATTTGATTAAAGTTACAGAAGAACTTGCTGAGCAACGGTTGATTCACGTCAGTAATTTCCACCAGGCTTAGCTCCTCCATTGCTGGTGTTTTGCTTTCTGTGTCGCTGGTGCATTGCCAATTCAGTTTTTTCCTTCTATGACTCACATGTTCAAGCTAGCTTTTCTCGAGATCAGGGCAGGGAAATATATTCTGGACCAGCATGATGTTCCCTTGTTCTTTGGGACTCTGCTTTTAGTTTGCGTAAGAAACTGTGGTTGAGTGGTTAGGTGTTGTCCCACTGTAGATGGTTAGGATTAAGAAGCCATAGTAAATGTCTCCTGTGTAAAACAATGAGTTTTTCCCTGCCATTACTGTACGAAGATAATATCCCATCCTATACAAACACGGCAATACCTAGAAAATGGTTTCGTTTTCTTTTAATGTAGCAAGTAGGAGACTTGTCTCACCACTCCAGATACTCTAGTATGTTTTCCCCAGCGCTTTCTTCCTACAAGAGGATAATTAATTTCCCTGACGGTTTAGTGGCTAGTTCATCTCTAAGGTAACTGGTGAATAGTCTGGGATTATTTACGTTTCTGGAAAGAACAACAACAGCATACAAAGTTTTCTTTCTTGCTATTCTTCATTGTTTGCATAACATGTACTTCCCCGGGTAGACAAGCATGTTTTGTTATTCAAGGTCCCTGGAAAACAACAAGGGAATTATTCATGGAGGAGAGAATTCACTAAATTTGAGCGCATGTTGTGAGTTCATAAAACATTTTCTAAAACCTGTGACATTTGGAAAACATTGAACATTAAAGAGCTTTCGTTCACAGACCTTTTTGCAACTTTTATGCTTAGCTGATACCCCCTCCCTCCAAAAAAAACCCCATATTTTTGTTGTGGTTTAAAAAGAAGACCTGAGTTTAAATTATTTAAGGAGATCAGACTATCAAAATAGCAATTCCTGGCTTTAAGAAAAATATATCTGTGAAAAATTCTTGATTTAGTCTCATAAATTCCACCCTATGGTTTTCCTTAAGGTTAGATGCTGATTTGTAGCGTAATTCCTAAATTAATCCACTGAAATTATTTTATACACCTGAAACTCAAATAAAAATCTACTTCAGGGTCAAGCGCATAAAGCTGGTTTGTTTGAAAAGGGCTTGGGTTTTGCCTTTAGCTTTGGCGCGGGCTGTGTTGCTCTCAATCCCACAAGGTGCTATCTTCTCTTAAAAACAGTAACCTCGCAGAAATCTATGGGTCATTTGCAAACAAGTGTTATAGTTACACGTATATGAGCGTAAGCATTTTTTTTTTCTATTTTTTTTTCCTTTTTTTGTCACTATGGTAGAATTGTGTAGTTAGTAGCATACATTGACATTTGGAAGGGAAAGTCAGGCTCATACAAATTTCTGAATCCGTCTAGTCACTCACCACGGCTGCTGATGAGCCATGTCTGCTCCCCATTGCCCCGAGATGCTATTTTCTAATTCTTTTCCTCATTCAAAGAAGCTTGCACTCTTTTTCCCCCTTGAGAACAAGATGTCTGCAAACCCATAGGGGATTAACATTATATGCATGCCAGTTTCTTAATGAAAGGGAACTTGCTGCTCTGCCCCTTAAGCATTCATATTTTCTCTTGTGTATCAAAGCTGTTTTGTGCCTTAGGGGTAAAAGTCACAGCTTCTGTACCATAAAATCAAGCTGCGTTCTTTAGAGAGAGAGAATGTTGGAGAG